>NC_087268.1:24068025-24369743 GCF_015220805.1 Pogoniulus pusillus | reverse complement strand
TATTTGTGCAGTGCTCAGTGAAATGAGTGGTCCTTTTTGATGCTATGTGTAGTGGGAGGGAATAAGGAAAAGAAGATCCCAGACTTGCAGAATACTTTGGATTGGAAAGGGCCCTCCAAGTTCCTCTTGTCCAACCCCCTCGCAGTGAGCAGGGACATGTCCAACTAGATCAGGTTGTTCAGGGCCCCATCAGGTTTGACCTTGAATATCTCCAGGGATGGGGCCTTAACCACATTCTTCAACCATATTAAGTATTTCACCATTATCATTGTAAAGAGCTTCCTTCTTATACCCAAAATGTCAGTAGATGATGGCTAAGGAGGAGTTCAGTTCCTGTCTGGACATTCTCAACAAACCCATATAAAGTGAAACCACTCTTTAAATGTATAAATTTGTAGGCAAACAGGCAAGTAAGTGGCCTCATAAAGACAAAGGGCAGAGTGCAATCCTGCAGTGAGCAGACATGTTTGCAGCAGGAAAAAAAATAAGAAAAAGGGAGGTACATCCATTTATATGGACTTAATTTGCTCTGCAGAATAAAAAGCGCTGCTAGTTGTTAGCAAATTACACTATCCTTCTACTTTAGGCAATCACTGTCCCAAGAAGTCTCTGAAGAGATCTCCAGAAAATGAAAAGAGCAAGTGTCAGATGTGGTCTTTTAAGAAGATTGTTTTCCCAAACAATCTTTCATGTATAGGGAAAGTATTCTGTCCCATCTCAGTCTTAGCATTTGTTACAAGATCTGCCATTTTCCCATGTTTCAGTAAATAGAATAATAGTTTGCTTCCTGCTTCACCTTGGAGTGAAACACTGAAATCCAGAATTATCACCACCAAATGGATGGGGATATGTCTAGTGAAGATGAAAAAGCAAACTTAATAAATGAAGAACGTCTGAGAAGCGAAGGTTGAAGCAGTCTCTGATGCACTGTGTTTGACATTACAATTTTAGCAATGTAGGCAGTTTTACACACTATTTTTTTTTTATGTTTCAACTGCTGCAAAACTTCTGAAGGGGAGAGTGGATGTTGTTCATTGTTCACCACAAAGGACCTACCTGATAGGGGTGCAGTCTGGCCACAAACCTGACCACTCTCCAAAATTTCTGATCTCCCTCAGCTCTGTCTTGACCAAAGGGATGCAGTACTGCCATTTATTTTTTCTTTCATGACTGTACCATTTCCCTTCTTGGGGGTCTGTACCTGCTGGGACCAGTCAGTCTGTTTCAGTAATTGTCCTGAGACTGGGAGGCAGATGGTTCATGGGGCTGGTCTCTGACTTGGCTTTCCTCTTTCTCTATGTTAAGAGGTACTGGTGGATAAGGTCACCAGTGACCTTATATTTGTGATCAAGGGCTGCACCTGGTGCAAGTGTGTGGAAATCACGGTAGGGGCAGAGACAGGGTTCTAGGACAGTCAGTGTAGGGACAGCTGCACGAGGGTACTCTGGATATACACTGGTTGCATGATTGGCTGTTCACACCTACCCTCCTCACTTGATTTATCTTCTTTTCTGGAAATGAATAGACTGTGGTGACACAGTCTCTGATACTGGGATTAGTCATTTTCTGTTCAATGTCCTTTTGGCTGAGCAAAGAGTTCCAACAGAGGAAACTGTGCATGTGGCATGTTTTTTAGGGTTTTGTTTGTTTGAAAGTTTGTTTTTAAGCTAAAAGAGTGCTTATTCCTTCAATTTCTAATCAGTTGAAAGTTTTCTTTCAGAGTTAATACATGGACAATGTTGACTGGATGAGGCACTTAAAGTCTGGATGAGGCACTTAGTGCCATGGTCTAGTTGACTGAATGGGGCTGGGGGATAGGTTGGACTGGATGACCTTGGAGGTCTCTTCCAACCTGGTTGATTCTATGATTCTATGACTCCTGAGACCAAATATGAAGAATGTGAGACCCAGCAGAGAGTCTGCAGCCTGTGAAAACCAATGCTTCTAATAGAAATGTATAGATTTTAAATCCAGAAAGGACACTGTCAGTGTGTCATATGACCTCCTGTATAATGCGATCCACAGGCTTTTACTTAAAATTTCTCACTCATCTTAAGTAAACTACATAATTTTGAACAACTTGAGATTTAAAGACATACTCTCATTCTGTTCTGGTTTGGTTTTAATTTTAACTTTTCCCCAGTAAGGAGTTACTTTCACAGTTGCAATATTTTGCCCATTTTTATTGTGAGTTTGCCACAACTGTAATACACATCTCTCTGCTCTGAGTCTTCTCACATCCAAGCTCTTCTTACAGCTGAGTATCTCATACCCATAAACAAATAATTTCCTCCTCTTATCCTGCCAACTAACCAGAATGAGCTCCCTTACGTTTGATGGAAGAGCTGAGTTTTATAGGCCTTGAATCATTCTTGTTGCTGCATAGTGGTTTTTTTAATTGTTTATCTTGTGTCAGCGTTTGTTTACTTGCAGAGGAAGTATTCTTTCCTTTTCTGGTTTAAAAAGTTGGAAAGTATGTTGAGCATGTTTTGTGGTCCCATACATCCTTGAGAATACTGATGCTGGCTAACAGAACTCCTTTTCATCAAAGTCTTCTCTGTTTTTACCCACACAGAAGTCCTTCAACTCATGAAAATTTGTAGTAGGTAAACAAAACAGCAAAGATATACAGGGGCATATGCAAGGGGGGGGGGGGGGGGGGGGGGCTTTATGGTCACTGGAGGTAACTTACATGAGTTATTTGGCTTTGCAGGATGTTTTTTGGTTGTGTTTTTTTTTTAAAAGAGATCTTCATGTCCTATTCCCCCAAGCAGAAAAGTTGTTATTGGTTTTGGAAGGAGGAATTCAACTATTGTTTTGTATTTTGGAGCTTGTATGCCAAATTTAGGTGGAAGAACTTAGAATCATGGAATCAGTCAGGGTTGGAAGGGGCCACAAGGATCATCTAGTTCCAACCTCCCTGCCATGGGCAGGGACACCTTACCCTAGAGCAGGCTCACCAGAGGCCAAAGGCAGTCCACTTTACCTGCCCCCATAGCCAACTTGAAAGCACCAGAAGGCATCGACTGGCTTCTTTCTGGTGCACATTAGTTTTGGCAAATGACAGAGTTCTATGTAGAACTACTTGCCATGGAGTGGATAGGCCCAAACAAAACCACCATTCTCCATCTAGGAGAAATCTTATCAACTAGTTGGTCTGAAATTTACTATCCAAAGTTGTTTTGATCATCTCCCCAGATTTGAGCAACTTCAGATTTTGTGGCTACTTACATCAAATCTGGTATTTGCAATTGAGGCCTCTTCTTGTTGACAAAAGGTTTCAGAAATGTTTGATACTCATCATAGGTTACATGCTACAATCATGACAATAAAGGCTGTATTTTGGAGGATGCCTGTTACAAGATGATGAGAGTGGATTTCTGTATAAATTGTAACTAGCCCTCTCTAAAGAGAAAGAAGTGACAATAACATTTATTTGTGTCCATTTATTGAAAAGTAGCCTGGAAAAAAAGTACTCAGCAAGGTGCAAGCATTTGTCCTTCTGCATTATACCCCTTCCCACGTTTACAGATGGTTACACAGAAAGGTGAATTAGAGAAGATAGTCCAGTGACAATGAGCTTGGAACAAAGAGGAGGAGAAAGCACAGTCCTGTCAGCACTGTGTGAAAACCAGCAGAAACTGTGGCCAGCACAGTTTTCTCTTCAGCAGTTGATCAAGAGGCTTTCTTCACATTATTGCTTCAGCTTGTCTATTCTCTTACCCTTCCTCCATCTCCTTGCGTCTTTGAAACCAGTTACTGGTGTGTTTGGGAAAGGGTAGCTCCTAGTCATTGGCAGATTGTCTGTGTATTTTGCCCTTCTGAAAGAACATGCTTCCTCCTGCTTTTCCTTTTAGACTTCTCTGATACCTTTTCTGATGAGTGCATGTATAATTTTACACCTTTTAATGAGTGACAACTAAATGTCTTTTAGCTCTACAGCAGCTTTACAGAATGTCACATTTTTGCACTAAGTTTTCATATCCTTATAGGGGATGAGCAGGCATCATTAGACACTTCAGTGACTCCATGTGTACCACTGCTAGAGCTGTCCTACTGACAGCTCAGCCTCCTTACTCCCAGTAAAGTGGTTTTTAGAATGACTGATCTTCAGCATCTCACCCTTGGTGAAACAGCAATGCCACCAAAACTAGTAGGATGAGGTTTTAAGCTTTTGTTGGAGTGCCAGACAGGCTGTTGTTTCACATTTCTGACTTCATTCCTTTAAAAATTCCATTTGATCTAACTCCACTGCTAGTAGTCTAGAAATAATGCAATTCCTTAGGGCATGAACCCTATTCAGACAAAATAATACCAATATTTGTCTGCTTTCCCTCCCTGGTATCTAGCATCTTTGCCAGCTCATTTTTCTTCTCAGAGGAAATAACCCACTTCTGGAATTCAGATTTTCCCGGCTTCTTGAAAACAGGGAGTATCAAGTGTTCTGAGCAATGTTTCCCTTCTTAAACCTTCTTAAAATAGTCTTTAAAAGATTTGCCACTTCTGAAAGGATTAAATTCCCTTGGAGTGTAATTCTGCTGGCACTGATGGCATATGCCAGCAGAAACTCTGGATCTGCATTTTCCTGTGTGAGCTTCATTGCCCCTTGCTTGATAAGGAATGCTGCAGGAAGTAGGTCCCAAACTCAGCCATGAGTGTCTTCTGCTGTGCTTTTCTGAGGCTGTGCCTGGTGTTCAGATGATGGTCTGTCAGCCGCTGAACTGCTCTGCTTAGCGTGGTCATCACTCACAGAGGAGGGAGAGGGCAGTTCTCAAAAATACTGGGTGTGAAGAAGAAGTATTAGATCATTTTCCCGTGGAACCAGTCCTCCCGAGAAAACAACTACAAATCAAAAATCAAAGCTCTTTCACAATACCAGAAGAGAGGTAAAAGGCTCATAATTCTTACTGAACAAATCACATGCGAGTGAGTCATTCATAATTGCTTTATAAAAATAGTGAATAAGAGCTGTCTTATTCTGTACTTGATTAAGCACATGTATAACTTTAGTCAAAAGAACCTGCCTTGTGAGCATTAAATTGAGGGAATAGACTCACTAAGAACCACACCTTGTGGAAAATATGAATCCCACAGCCAAAAATGGCTTAGGGAGATGAAGTTCTCTTTTAAAGCGTATCCGCTGCAGAAAGATTTGTGTCTGTGAAGAGAAGGAGCTTGTGCTTACCTATCTTTCTGCAAATGGTTAGCATGGTGGAGGTAGAGATTTGATCCATCTAAACATTAATTTCTTCATACATTTATTGTTTATCTACCTGGATACCAGATGAGAAAAATGGGTCATCACTGTGTTTTCTTTGATTAGTTACATCTTCACTCATAACACCTTTTTCTCCCTGTAGTGAAGACATAAGTTAAACTCCGAATGCAAAATAAATCCAAGCCAAACAATCAGATACAGTACATTAGAAAGGAAAAATCTGAACCATACTGAAATTTCTCTATCTCATTTATTTTTTAAAGTAAGTGCTATCAGTTTTCTGCCAGGGCAGTTCTCCACCTCTAAAGCCAAATGTGGTCCAAGGAAGATTTTAACTTTTTTAAACATGCATACATGTAAAAGTCAACATGAATGCACAATTTTGACTTGAAAAATAGTTTCTTTGACACATGTAGCCTGAGAACACTGAGCAGTCTTCTGTCCACCCACTGACAACCAACCCTTTTACTGACAGGTGAGCAAATTCAGCACTCCCCCAATCAATGTTTCAGGAGATTGCATGTGAAGGGAGAGCCTCAGTGCAAAGTGGAGCACAGGGTATTAACATGGAGGTTTAACAACTTCATAGATACAGCCCCAAGAGGGGCTGCCTCCCAGCTCTGCCTTGTAAATGCTGAAGAGTCCTATATTGCCTATGTCTCATTCATCTGATAGATTCCTTTTTCTGGACCACTGCAGGTGGCAGTGGTGCATTTATGCCCTCCAGCCCTGTTGGCTGTTGAGACCTCAGACAAGATCCAAACTTGGACATGTAAATTTATGTGCCTACATGCAAGTGCCTTCTGCAAGGCTGGCAGCTCAGGTCATCACGTTGATGATGGAGATCCCCTGAAGACGGTCTGAAGACTGTCTAGTGCACCCCACAATATGTGTCCACATTTGGTCAGTGCAACTGCTTTTCAGACTGGTATGATAACACCTAACTTTAGGTATGTTAATCTGTGAGACAGGTCTCAACTGTGGTGCCTTTGGTAGAGGGCAGACTGCTGCCACTCCTCCTTCTGGTCCCAGTGCAGGAACACCAGAGATGTTACTTCCCACGAGTTGGTGCAGGTCTATATGCCTCTAGAGGGAAGAAGATATTGAAGCAGTCTATGCTCCTGTGCTGCTGGTGTCTTTCACCCCAAAATGCCTCTGAGTTTGCCCAAGAGGATACTCAAAACTACTTTTTATAAGTAGGAAGGCAGAAGGGTGTAGATGCCTTGTTGTTGTTCTTAGAATGTGAAGCAAATGATAAGCAAATGTGGTATTGAAAATACTGGAGGTTCACCTATTTAAGGGTGTTAAATGTATTTTTCTGTCAGTCCTTCATTCAAGAACATTAGGCCCAGGGCTAGCTCAACTAGCTTTTGGAGATATTCAAAAGTAATCAACCTGCTAGGCCAAATCTGGTAAAACAATCCCTTCTCCAGGCCTGATATTTGTATTTAGGACCAAAGCATTACTATACCAGGCAGAAATGTAGTTTTCTTGCCTGTCGTAATACTGTCTTGCTCGTTTTGCATGCGTGTCTCACTTGCTGTGCCATGTCCTAAGGTATGGGCAATCCCCTGCTCAGAAGCTCAAAGAAAACTCTGGAGTAATTACTTATGTTTACTGCCAAGGAAATTGTGCGTATCAGCCCTTCAGAAGGGCTGTGCTGTGTTCTTGGAGCCTGTGTATCTGACTGAGTGGGATGCCACTCTTCTCCTGGTTTGCTTCTGCTAGGCCTTTTCTTGGTGCTAGGCACCATGGCATGTCTAATTAATGCTGTTGTCACCTCCTGCACTCATTCTTTCAGCTCTCCTCATCCTCTTTTCCTGCTTGGCCTATTTCAGGAGACAGTTGCTCAGCAAGAAAAATGCCATCTCTCTCATGAAAAATGTGACCTGCTCAGCCATGTCTGGTCCACAGACTGACATGTCTTACACCTGATCTGTGGTGGGTCAGAGTCAGATGCAGCATCTCATGATCTCATGGGTGGTTCACCCGCTGTGGGCACCACAAGTGCTCAGTGCTTAGCACCAGCAATGTTGCTGACTACTTTCTAAAAATGGTTATTTCCTTAAACATTGTAGAATAGTGAATGGGGAGGCAGTGGTAAATTGTTGACAAACTGGGATATGCATCTGCATGTTGTTAATTGTCTTTCTTATATATGGTCCAAGACTAGACCCCTGATGTTGTCTGCAGTGGGCAGGAAGGCAATGAATGCGGTCAAGCAGCTAACATCCTTGAGCAGAGCTAAGTCAGGCCCAGCATGTTGCCCCACTCTTCCCTGCCTGGGGAAGACATTTCCACATGTAATGTTCTCTCCACCCTAGGGCCCGTGGCACAGGCTGGTGGCAGGACTATGCCCATCTAAGATGTGTCTAAGCATGCACTGCTGGCACGTGATAAATATGGAACCCCAGTGTCCTGGGTAACAAGAGCTAAATGCAGTGCTGAGAGAACAAATCCAAGTATCAACAAGAGGCAGAACCTGCACGTGTGTTCCATCCCTATGGGTGTATGTGTGTTCCCACGTAAAATTTTTGTCTTTGTTGATCTGGAAAAAAAGAAAGACAAATTCTTACCATCACCCAAACACACATGTTTGATTAAAGTTGTAACACGGGTTTAGTATAAACTGTAGCCTTAAAGTAAAAGGTGTTTTTTCACCACTGGATGGCAGAATCCTCCTCTAGTCTAACAATGCAACAGCAGAAGAGTTTGGTAAAACTAAGGAAATTGGAGCTATCCTAATCAATCCAGTGACTGATTAAAATGAATATATCTACTGGAAATGTAATTGCAGAGGCAAAAATGATGATTCTTAGAGGCTCTTTTCTGACTATAACACCTGACCTTTGAATACCTGTCCCGTTTACATGGATGAGAGGGCAAGTGCTCTGCAGACTCGTCAATGTCCCCTGACGTTGCCCACCTTATCAGTGTGATGCTTATGTCTACACTGAGTATTTTTTTCTTGAATCTCATACTGTATTACATCTAAATGATTGAATTACACAAAGCACCACACACTTGAGACATATAGAATCATAGAATCAGAGAGACATAAAATGGCTCAGGTTGGAAGGGACCTCAAAGATCATCCAGTTCCAACACCCCACCATAGGCGGGGACACCTCCCACTAGAACAGGTCACTGAAGGCCTCATCCAACCTGGCCATGAACACCTCCATGGAGGGAGCATCCACAGCCTCCCTGGACAACCTGTTACAGTGTCTCCCCACCCTCACTGTAAAGAATGTGTTCAGAGAGGGGCCACTGGGATGATCAGAGGGCTGGTGCACCTCTCCTATGAGGACAGACTGAAAGAGTTGGGGCTGTTCAGTCTGGAGAAGAGGAGGCTCCCAGGTGACCTTATTGTGGCCTTCCAGTATCTGAAGGGGGCCTACAAAAAAGCTGGGGAGGGACTTTTTAGGATATCAGGGAGTGACAGGACTAGGGGGAATGAAGCGACGCTGGGGATGGGTAGGTTCAGGCTGGAAGTGAGGAGGAAGTTGTTCAGCATGAGAGTGGTGAGAGCCTGGAATGGGTTCCCCAGGGAGGTGGCTGAGGCCCTGTCCCTGGAGGTGTTTAAGGCCAGGCTGGATGGGGCTTTGGCCAGCCTGATCTAGGGTAGGGTGTCCCTGCCCATGGCAGTGGGGTTGGAATGGGATGATCCTTGTGGTCCCTTCCAACATGATTGATTCTATGATTCTATGATCTAGTTTGAATCTCCCCTCTGGCAATTTAAACCCATTACCCCTCACCCTGTCATTACAAGACCTTGTAAACAGTCCCTCCCCAACCTTGCTGTAGGACCCCTTCAGATACTGGAAAGCTACTACAAGGTCTCCTTGAAGCCTTCTCTTCTCTGGGCTGAAGAGCCCCAACTCCTGTAGCCTGTCCTCATAGCAGATCTGCTCCAGCCCTCTGAGCATCTTCGTGGCCCTCCTCTGGACTTGCTCCAACAGTTCCATGTCCTTCTTGTGTTGGGGGCTCCAGAACTGCACACAGTATTCCAGGTGGGGTCTGACGAGAGCAAAATTAAGGGGGAGAATCCCCTCCCTTGTGCTGCTGACCACACTTGTCCTGATGCAGCCCAGGGCACAGTTGCTGTCTGGGCTGTGTGTGCACACTGCCAGCTCATGTTGAGCTTTTCATCAACCGAGACCCCCAGGTCCTTTTCTTCAGGGCTGCTCTCCAGCCATTTTCCACCCAGCCTGTATTCGTGTATATGTTTAGGAAGACAAAGCAGTTCACAACATTGTGACCTCTTTAAAACACAAAGATAACAGTAGGTACAGGTGCTAAAGTTCAAGTAATAGTGAGATTGGATTAGCAACAAAAATATGACAAAAACCCAACAAAACAAGAGAGGATTTCTGTTGAGACTATGTGGTACTTTGAAATGGTTGCTGGAACTTTCCAGGAATTACTTTTAAATATGGGGAAAAATAATGTTTCAGCCCTCTATTTATTCTTTTCCTTGTGGTGAAAGTGTGCAGTGTGCACCGAGCAACTTCCTTGGACTGTGTCTGAACAAAAGGGGAATAAGGAGATGAGCTAAGGCTTCACCTTGCCAAGTGAAAAGTCAGACTTTGTCCTTAGCCTCAGAGGGTTTGGTTTTGCTTTCTGTTAAGAGGAGACTACAGTTTTTATTCACAGAGACCATTGAGTAATTCTGAGTGTTGGTAGGAATCTAATCCTCTTACTTTTTTTTTCCTAGGATCTACTTCAATGGGATTGTATATCCATGTGAAGGTTTTAACAGAGGTTTGTGAAGCAAAATTAAGCAAATCTCCTAACACATGACAGTCACCATGTTCAAGTGGAAAACTTTCCTCAAATGGCTAGCCCTTACCTAGGAAAGAAGTTTGCAGATGCATCACAAAGGACAAAAAAGAAGGTACAACGTAAACCAAGTTGTTTCAGTGCATATAGCATCCAGTTCTTCATATGTTTGCATTCTCTATGCCCTTACAAAGTCTGTTTGTGTCAGTGTTACACCCAAGATCATTGTTCTGGTTTTGTCAGGGACAGAGTTCATTTTCTGCCTTGGTATATGTGCTAGTTTGAAGCAGGCTAGAATGTTTTGGTGAGAAAAGGTAGATCATAGGCTGTGAATGGAAAACAATGGTGATGTCTACTCCCCTCAGAGTCTCGCTGAACAAGAAGAAAGTAAACATTAGATAACACTCTCGCCATTTTTGTGGCACTTGCTTCTGGCCTCTGACTGAGCTGCATATCCCTAACCTCACCTTCCACTAACCTTGCTTCTTAACCTCTTGGCTGAACCTCTATTCTTCCTTAGGACTGGGGTAAGGTTGAGAGGGGCAGGGGAAGGTGCAGGGGTGGTTGAGAGCCCCTCCTGGAGACTCAGGTTTCTGAGAGGGGAGTTGTGCTTCTGTATTACTTTTACCTTGTATATTTCTGTATATAACTGTATATATATTGTAAATATCTGCTTGTATGTTGTGCTAGCTGTAAATAAATAGCTTAATTTATATTCCCAGAGCTGGCTGAGTCTAGTTGGGTACTTCTAAAGTGTAGTGGGGTGGAGAACACCCAAACCATCACAGTATAGTGTTATGTTTTGGAATTAGTATGAGAACAATATTGATAACCCACTGATGCTTTAGTTGTTGCTAAGTAGTGTTAATACTAAGTCAAGGATTCTTCAGGTTTGCATGCCTTGCCAGCAAAACACTGGAGAGGCATGAGAGATTGGGAGGGGACAGAGCCAGGACAGCTGACCAAAACTGGCCAAAGAAATGTCCCTTACCATATGATGTTATACTCAGCATATAAAATGGGGAGAGTTGGACACAAGGTGCAGATTGATCATCAGTCAGTGGGTGGTGAGCAGTTGCATTGTGCATTCTTGTCTTTCATGGGTTTTGTTTCACTCTCTCTTGGTTATCTTCCTTTTCATTACAATTGTGATTACTATTATTATTATAACATTTTTACTTCAATTAATAAGCTGTTTCTAAATAATGAGCTTTACTTGGTTTTGATTCTTTTCTGCATCCCATCAGGAAGAGGGGGAGGGGAGGAATGAGGCTGTGTGGTGCTTAGTTACTTGCAGGATTTAAACCATGACAATCTCTTATGAATGTGTAAGCTATTCCTTTTTGTTAAAAGAGACAAAATAGCATTTAGACTGGCAGGAAACGAAATGTGCTTTTGAGTCACTTTTACAGCAACAAAATCTATAGACTATTCCAGAAGAAGTAAAAGAGAAATTGAGCAGGCCAGTATAAGTGTGATCAAAACAGACATTTCTGGAGGGGTGGGGAATGCCACCCGCATTGCAATAGAAAATAGATCTTCCACGTCTTAACAGGTGCTGTGTCAGAGATGTATTTCAGCAGGCAGAAGCAGCAGCTCACAGGGGCAAATCCCACAGGGCTGCTGTGAAGGTACCTTTTCTCCCGTCCCTGGCATTTACTGATTGGCTCAGGATTAGTCTGCCTTGATTAAAACGACCCTCGTGGACCACCCCAGGAACAAGGCCAACCAACTCCCTGTATAGAGCTCTCCTAATGCATTCTCCAAAGAGCACGTAAACCCTGAAAACCAGAGAGCTGCATTTCCTCTGCACAGTGCTTGCCAAGGCATGCCAGAGGGTAAGAGGGCATTGACAACATCTGGATTATGATGAAACCGAAATTTACAGTAACTAGACCTAAGTGACTTTAACAACGAATTTATTGCTGATAAAGCCAGATAAGTTTACCAAGATAACCTTCTGTGCTTTCTGCTTCCTGAATGAAATGTAGCTTTGTAATTTATATTGAGAGAACACTGGGAAAGCTTCTTTTTCACTTGAGGACTAATTACAGGTCCAGTAAAAGACCTTATTTGCACCACAGCATTACACAGTGCTACTGTTAGTCTGTGTGCCAGATTTGTTGGAGAGATGAAGGATTCTAGCTGCTGAAACGCAAGACCAGACTTGGGACAAATAAACCATCAGTGATGATGCTTTCAAATACCTTTTCAAGGTACATAAAGGGTTGGCAGCATGGTCTGAGTTTGGTTTTCTGAAGACCCTCCTCATTCAGCAGATGCACATCAGGATAAATTCACAAGTCACTGGGACTCAATGCCTGCACGCAACTGATATTCATGATTTACTAACAGGGTAGGACATTGATGTTACACCTGACTGAAACACACCTGGGACTGCCCTTTTATATCAGGCCAGCAGGTCTGGGGCTATTCTCACTGTATTTTTCAGTATCTTTTTCCTTTGGGAGCAGGACTGGGACAGCTTGCCTGTGCACTCAGAGTGGCTGCTGGAAGTGGGTTTCTCTGACCATGATCTGACAGACATGCAAATGTCTGTGCTGTGTTCCTTCTATGACACTGCAAAGAGCAGGCCATGCCTCTCCTGTGCCTTATTTTCTTACAGAAACCACAGTCTCCTCAATCCTTGGCCTTCTATTTTTCTTTCTTCAGGTGCTCGTCTCCCCCAGAGATGGTGCAAAGCATCATCTACACAGATGGGAATCCCTTGAGGTTTCTTCTCACAACTCACATATAAAGTAGTACCAAGTTGTGCCAGGGTAGTACCAAGTTGTGCCAGGGTAGGTATAGGCTGGATGTTAGGAAGAAGTTTTTCACAGAGAGAGTGATTTGCCATTGGAATGGGCTGCCCAGGGAGGTGGTGGAGGCACCGTCCCTGGGGGTCTTCAAGAAAAGACTGGATGAGGCACTCAGTGCCATGGTCTAGTTGACTGGCTAGGGCTGGGGGATAGGTTGGACTCGATGATCTTGGAGGTCTCTTCCAACCTGGTTGATTCTATGATTCTATGATTCTACCAATACTGATGTCTTAGACTTGCCACATCTCTGTTTTGTTGCAGTTAGGTGTAATTTTTGATAAAGGCAGGCAATGTGTTTCCTCCATGGGCACTGCTAATGAGGAGAATCTCAATGCACTTGCTAACAGAAGATGAGCTTTTGAGTGGTTCCATTTGAGGGCAGGTCATGTGTTGACACCACACAGCCCTCAGCTGCCACGTCCTCACCCATTGTATAGCAGGTTCACTTAGGAAGGAGCTGATGGACTAGTTCAGCACATAGGAGTTAATGTTGTGAAATCCTTAGGTATATTAACATTTCAAAGCACAGTCATAAGTGTCAGCAACTTCAGTGATGGAATGAGTTACACCAAAACTATGGCTTAACTTGTCATGAAGAGTAGCCTCTGAAAAGTTAGTAATCCTTCCTGTTTTGCAATGTATATCTTTGCCCGAGGTCACATTGAGAAGTCATTGCTGAGTGTTTAGCAGAAAAAAATGGTGTACAGCCTGGTGCTTGTGCTTTGAAAATTCTTCCATTTTTTCCATTTGTTGTCTTTCCTTCTGTAAGGTTGTCCCTGCTGTACGAATGTCCCTGTGACATGCTGCTGTCTTTCAGCATTAATGTCATGAATTTGGGGCTTTATCTCATTGTGTCTCTGTTCCTGTGTGTAAAACAACCCAGCTAACCTTGGAAGATGATGTGAAAAGTGCTTGGCCCTCCTTTTATCAGCAGCACCCAATGCATTAATGACATGTCAATTGAAAAGTCTTCACTTATGGCCTAACCCTGCTCAGTAAGGTCAGAATTAAATGGAAGGGTTTCTTTAACTGAGCTCCTCAGGGCTAATTTCCTTCCTCTGGCGAAAGGACATGTGGGAGTGGATCCAAGCTTGATATCTTAGATGTGGGGGAAAAGTCCCAGCACTTACTTTCAAGAGCTTTTTCCTCCAAAAGTTCAAGTTGCTTCTGAAGGCTTAAGGGTCACCTTTGTTCTTGTGCTGCCTCTCTCCTTGGATGCAAACTGTCACCTTGGGACAGTAAATTGTTTGATTTGCCAAGGTAGAGATCTGCTTCTGCTTCAGAAAATGGAGCATGAATTTGGGGGAATTTGGGATTGAATGGGTATTGCCACTTTTGTGACTCACTCAGGCAAAATGCAAAGCAGGGTAAAGACTGTATAGCAGCAATACGGAATAGATAGGTATCTGTTTTGCATAGCTGTTATTCAAGGAAACCAGGCTAGAGCAACATCAGTGATAACTCTCTCTTTTTTTTTTTAACCCTTATTGCTGAGTGCAAAAATCAGCACTCTAACCTCTAGCAGGCAGGACTTGACACACAGAAAGTCTGATGGTGAAGTCTAGCCAAAACAAATGAGGAGACACGTACACGGACCAAAGTGGATTCGAGTTGTAGTTCTTGTGGAACAAAACTCCAGAGTGGTTGCAGCAAATCCAGCTTTTTTATTTTTCATGGTAAGGAAATAGAAAACCCTCATGGTGTGGAATTTAAAGTTCCCAGGTCTCCCCAGAAATGGTGGCTCACATTCCTCCAGAGGTTCTTATTCCCTTGCTCGTGTTTGGAGGGTAATGAGGTGATCTGTGGAGGATTTCTTCTTCAGCTATTTGTCTTCCCAGGATTGAGTGGTACTGCAGAGAATGAAAACTCCCAGAAGACAACAGCCATTCCCACGGCCTCAATACATTTTATTTCTATAAGTGGAAGAAATGTTCCAACAGAAGTATTCACCCACCCCCTGCAGCTTCCTTCATCACTGCTCTATAAATTAAGATTTGCAAAGATTTTTCTCCAGAGCAGCCCCTCAGGGCAAGTGCAAAACTCATTAAATGAAAACAAATGTTCAGCTCTTCCCTGGTACTTCCCTCCCCAGTTGGCCTGTTTAAAAATAAAAACTGAAACAGAAAAAGGTAGGTATTTCCTGTTTTGTTAACTAAAGGGAAAGGCCAATCTGAGTGCTGGTATAAGCAGTGGGACCATCTGTGTTTCTTCAGTTGGGATTGACCAAGAAGAAAGAAGCTGTCCTTGAAGCAAGTGCAGTGAGGCTGAATCTCAGGAATAGTTAGTAGACAATGGGCAACAAGGCACAGGTCTTGTCTTTGGAGCACTGTGTCAGTCCATCTCTGGGTGCAGGCTTGCATGCAGATAGCTTGTCCACCAGCAGTTTGACATAGGCTCAAGCTGGCCGTTCACTGACAGTAGATGCAGTAGTGTTGTCTCCTGCCACAGCGTGATGAAGGGAAATGCCACAGAGGTGTACTGGCTTCACGAAACATGGAGCAAGTTTGCCTCCGTGGCAGTTAGATGGATGCAGGAGCAGTGAAACCGTATAAGGGCTTTGAAATGGGTGAAATGTCTATGTGATGCCAAACAGAGCTCCTCACTTTTTGGGCTGTGAAAATACAACCCACTGAACAAAACAGTGGCAAACAGATTCCCAGAAACTTGACTGAGGTCCCTGTCTGCCTGATATACCTGGCAGTGATATATCTGACTGGTAACTTGCTAGTGGAAGTGTACTGGAGGAGTTTAGTACGAACACCAGAGTCCAGTGCAGTTTTTCTTTGCCCTGGTGTGAACTAATGTCTTCATAACTCTCTGTCAGTGAATTGTATTAGCTGCAGTTCAGATTAATCAGTCTCTCTTGGGAAGTTACCATTTGACTTTCGCACTTGCCCTTACTAAGTAATGCTATAAATCTTTGAATGGTCTAGCTGACTTTAATCTAGCTGCAAGCCTGTTGAATACTTGGTGACTGGAGAAAGGAGGGAAAAAAAGGTACCTCTTTGCTGTGATAAAGCCATTCAGAGTGATGAAAAAAAGAGATGGCTATGGCTCATCTTCCTAGTAAAATAAGTTCAATGTGCATTGTTATATATTGTGTTAGCACACTTCAGAGCTGGGGAGGAATGATTATTCTCTTAAGTGGATTTTGTTTGGGAAGTGAAAATATGTGTTTAGTTGTATCTTAACACCACTCTTTAGAATAAGATAACAGCAGAACAGCAGAACTCACAGGGTGGTTGTGAATTACCCTTTGATGCGCTATAAAACAAAGTATTTGAGCAAGGCATTTGGAGGGCACATGCGGCCTGCAGAGGGAGCACTCAGGGCAGAACACGAGGAACCAGGTGCTAGAGTATGCTACCCTTGCAGTGCAAACCTCCTGATTAAAAAGCCCAAGTGATGGCAATCCAGCAGAAGCTTTGGACTTCCCAAGGGTGGGATTTATCTCATTAAGTCTGGATCTTGCACAGTCATCTAGAGTCCTTTTAAAGGATAATGAACAGACTCAGCTCATTGCATGTCTACCAAAATGTGAAGCTGACCTTGTTTTTTATTCGTAGTTATCTGAGTGCTACTGTTTGTATTGCCCCTTTGCACAGGCCAAGGAATTGCCTTCCCATCCCATCCGCGTTCATTACTTATGTTCTTGTGACCCTGTGAAGTGGGAGGACATGCTCACTATGCCAGGCTTAGCATGGGGGATAAGCAGCATTTGTAACAAATGTGATCTGGTAGGCAACTCTCTTCTGATGGATTGTTGCTAAAGGGTATCAGGTGCAAGATAGCAAGATGATAGAGGCCTGGAACACAGCCCTGTGAGGAGAGGCTGAGGGAGCTGGGGGTGTGCAGCCTGGAGAAGAGGAGGCTCAGGGCCGACCTCATTGCTGTCTACAACTACCTAAAGGGAGGCTGTAGCCAGGTGAGGGTCAGCCTCTTCTCCCAGGGAACCAGCAACAGAAAAGGGGACACAGTCTCGTGTTGTACCAGGGGAGGTCTAGGCTGGATGTTAGGAGGAAGTTCTTCACAGAGAGAGTGATTGGCATTGGAATGGGCTGCCCAGGGAGGTGGTGGAGTCACCATCCCTTGAGGTCTTCAAGAAAAGCCTGGATGAGGCACTTAGTACCATGGTCTAGTTGAGTGGATAGGGTTGGGTGCTAGGTTGAACTGGATGATCTTGGAGGTCTCTTCCAACCTGCTTGATTCTGTGATTCCATTATGTGCTGTGGAAGGCGCTTTACTGAGAGGCAGCTTGATTAGTTGCACCTGCACTGGTACATTACACCACAGCGATGTAGCAGAGACCACTTTGTGCTGAAATCTGCTGAGAAAAAGATGGGAGTGATAGCTGTGCCAAGCAATGCATTAAAAAGAAAAAGAACAAGAGAAAGAGTATTGTACTCATTTTTTTTCAAAGCTATCAGACACATCCATCAGCAATCATGTCTATTAACATTATTACTATTGATAATGTTCTCTTCCAAGCTTTCTTTACTTGAGCATCAGAGTACTCAGATACCAGCTGAAAGGCTTCCGAAGTTTTGTTCCCTGAATATTGGTAGACAAGATTATTGTCAATGATGAGGAACTTCCTCTGGGAATTTAATGTTGGCATTTTTTTCTTTTTTATTTAATAAATTTGCTATTTGATATGTGTGAATCTTTGCAACACAGCAGAAATAGGAGAAAAACCTGTCCTTGGCACATTCGGTGCTCAAATTCAGCTGCAGCACCGGATTTGAATGAGACAGCAAAGCATGACAACCACCTTTCACTCCTGAATGCTCTTGAGGTCAAAAGGGAGAAAATGCATCATTCAGCTATAGAAATTTCCAGTGTTTGAGGCAATCATTGAATTTTTGCTGTTATCAGCTGCTTGTACTACCATATGTTATAAAAATAATGACTTCCCCACCCTTTATATCCTTGTATTGTGCTTGTTGATGCAGTTCTGCTGAGGCATTTAGGAAACAACCAGAGGAAGTTTGAAACTAAGCTTCCTATAATGTTACACCTAGCTGACGTTTGTGATTGTGTGTGCTTATGTGTGAACACTTGTATTTCTCTGGAGATTGGTGCAGTCAGGCATGCTGGCATACATTTATATATGTCCTGTGTTGAATACTGTATCCTACTGTGATGGTGTGGTTGTTACCCGCCCCCCACACTCTTATGAAATCACCCAGACTAGACTCATCTGAGCTGAAAATTAAGGAATAAAGCTTTATATTTACAGCTTAGGACAATATACAAGCAGATATTTACAATATATACAGCAATATACAGAAATATACAAGTTAAAGGTGATACAGAAACACGACATCCCTCCCAGAAAACAGTCCCCAGGAGAGGCTCCCAACCACCTTTCCACATTCTTTCCACCCCTCTACCTTATCCCAGAGTTTGCTTTACATGCAAGGTGAGCCTGGGGCAAGGGAGGTTAGAAAGCAGAAGGATTAATTACAGAGAAAGCAGCCCAGGGAGAATGCACAGGCCCCCAGAGACATACACTGACTGTCCTATCTATGTTTTGTGTTCTTGCTTTTATACTTCTCAGCAAGCCTATGAGTGAAGCAAACATCAACATTGTTTTCTTTTCACAACCTATAATCTAATTTCTCTCATTAAATTATCTCAATTTGTTTCCAACCAGCACACCTACTACCAAAAAAAAAAACCCAACCAAACAGCCAAATCGACCTTGTGGATTTATAAATATACCTATATTCACAGAGAGATAAAAAATGAAATATGCTTGTGTAAACGAGACAGAAAGGCAATATTTAATCCTGAATTTGAAATTAAATCACACATCAAGGGCTTTGCTTCACATATGCCGTGCACTAGTGGGATCCTTATCTCAGGCATTTTTACGTACTCCAGCTTTCTGCATCTTAGAAATGTTCAGAGGGGGAATGTGTGACCAGTCTATCCCATTGTCATAGACATGTCCTTGAAGTTTTGTTATGCATTATAACCTTCTGGCTGCCTATATCTGAGATGTACGTTGTGTATAGATCCCTAAGCATCACAGCAGGAAGAGGGGTTGTGATTGGCCTTTCAGTCCTTATGGGGAACATCACTTCCAGCTTAAAACATGCTGGGGGTTTTGTGGCTTTGAGTTTCTTTTGGGAAGAGGAAGGCTTTTGATCTTCAGGAATATTAAGTGGATAACTAGTTTGGTTTGCATTTTTTTGGGAAAAAAATCTGTTGTTTTTATATGTGTCAGGACAACATTAACCTTTCTTGGTTTTCACTAGCAGTAGAGAAAGCATATTCAGTGGAATACACTTTAACAGTCCTCATGCTTGCAGATCTGCAAAATCCAGCATACTGAGAGACAAAGCATTAGGTGAAAACGATGTGCAAGAAAACCAGGTGCCAGGCGACCAAGAGCAGGGCAATGAAAGCACTTCTCTCTCCTGTTACTATATCAGAGGTGTAAGTTACAAAGCCTACTGCTTTCCTCTGATATGTGGAGCTTACCTCTACGGCTGCTCACCTGGATGCAGCATGGAACATTTGGGGAAGGAAGGTGTTGCAATGATGATTATGAGAAAGTGAAGGGGAGTCAAAGAGCAGGCATTGTGTTGCAATTTCTGTCTGCCTGCTTTGGCTAGTTCACTCTGCCATTAGTGCTCTCTGCTTCTCACATTTATAGTGGAGCACTCCCATAATGTAAAACAAGCCAAGGAACTCAACCTCCACCCAGGTAGCAGGGTGAGTTCACTGGCCAGTGCAGGTATGAAGAGAAAATGTCAGGACTAGACTGGATGAGAAATACTAATTCCTTCTAATGCCTGGGAGCTGAGGCATGAGCATCAGTTTGATTTGATGCATTTTCTTCAGTAGTGAAGCAGGTCATCTTGGATCTGCTCCAGAGAGCTTATTCTTGGCTTGTAATAGAGTGAATAAATATCACTCCTTGCTTGTAAGGCCAGGTCCAAGTAGGTGGCTTTCCCCTGGGAAAGCTCTGTCAATCCCTCTTCAGCTCTACTGTGTTCATGTGATTAGGCTGAGTGCATTATAAAGCAATAAACCTCTTCAGTACTTTGAAAA
This sequence comes from Pogoniulus pusillus, assembly GCF_015220805.1. Classification (NCBI taxonomy): domain Eukaryota; kingdom Metazoa; phylum Chordata; class Aves; order Piciformes; family Lybiidae; genus Pogoniulus; species Pogoniulus pusillus. The sequence continues at coordinate 24,349,862 of NC_087268.1, read as the reverse complement.
TCTATATTAGAGCCAGCAAACAGGAGCTCATGTGGCAGTGTGAATGGATGGACAGCCTGGGTCTGGTGACAGCAGCAACATCAACAACGGTGGCAGGATATAATCTCTTGGTAAAGGCTGCAGCAGGCTGAAAGCAAGAATGAGTTCAAGGAAGCTTGAAAAACACCCCCTGGAGGTGATTGCTGCAGCTCAAGTCCTTATGTCTGTAGGCACAGGCCATGCAACCAAGCCGTGGGAGCAATCACCCTCTGAGGCAGATGCTGCTCACCTGGGGCAGCTGCTCCTTTACGCATGAGCTGGGGCTGCCCCTGCTTCCAAATATCCCATGTATGTAAATAACCACAGAGACCATATTGATACCTGTGTGGTTTTGCTACTGAACTCTGCTCAGGTAAAGCAGGAGGGACCTTCCCGTGGTGATGCAGTGGTGCCAGTAATAAAAAGTTCTCGTGCTGGAGGTTATTTTCTTCCTTTTTGTTACAAAGTCCCTGAGCTGTTGTTGGATGAAGGGATGTACAGCAGAAATGCTGCTATATTGCTCCTCCAAATTCACTGTTGGCCACAGGAGAAATAGACCACATTTCTTGTGCAACTGTTAGCTGCACTGGTGAAGCTTTCATGTGCCAGGCACTGGGCAAAAAGTATGAAGGCCCCTAGTGGCATAGCTGACAGATCCTCTGTGTGACCACCATGTACTTGCATTGCCTGGGCTAGGTCCAAGCAACATGATAAGGAAAGAGTTGAACTGCTGTCACTGCTCACAGTTACATGAATGCCAGTGTCTGCTACCTTTTGCCATAGCAAGGGCAGCTGTGGCTGTGCGAGAGCCAAATGCTCTCACTTTAATATGCACCTCTTCTACAGATATTCCTGGGAGAGTAGTTGCAAAGATGATTGCATTTTGAAATTAGCCCAGTGGAGGAGGAGGGAGCACTTTAGTTCTCATTTCATCATTTGTTCTCCTCTTCATGTTAACCAGCAACCAAAGAGAAAAAAAGTAAGTCAGAAACAACGAACAAACAAAACAATGTTCTGCAAGATGAGTACAAAAAAGTCAGCAAAATGCCCAAGGTTGCAGGTGGAGGTTCTTGCTCTGAGGATGGTGCAGCCAGTCACATGCCCTATGAGGGGGAGGAACTGCTCATGTCACTTGTGTGGTGGCAGTAAGCTCAGCACTCCAGCACATTCACTTGCAAGAGTAACATGCTGACTGTTGGGTCTTACAAGGCAATGAATCACTTCCCAAGAGGGTAAGCTGCAGGATCAAAGCCACAAATACAGAATCACATAAATATTTAGGTTGGAAAAGACCCTCAGGATCACCAAGTCCAACTGATAACCCTGCTCTACAAAGCTCACCCCCAAACCATATCCCCAAGCACCACATCTAAATGACTTTTAACCACATCCAGGGGTGGTGACTCAGCCACCTCCCTGGGCAGCCCATTGCAATGCCTGACCACTCTTTCCATGATTTTTTTCCTCTAATGTCCAGTCTAAACCTACCCAGTCACAGCTTGAGGTGATTCCCTCTTGTTCTATCACTGATTAACTGTGAGAAGAGACCAGCACCAACCTCTCCACGATGTCTTTTCAGGTAGTTGTAGAGAGTGATGAGGTCTCCCCTCAGCCTTCTCTTTTTCAAACTAACCATCCCCAGCTCCCTCAGTCGCTCCTCATAAGATTTATTCTCCAGGCCCTTCACCAGCTTTGTTGCCCTCCTCTGCACTCGCTCCAGCACCTCCACATCTCTTTTGTATTGAGGTGCCCAAAACTGAACACAGTACTTGGCGTGTGGCCTCACCAATGTCAAGTACAAGGGGACTTTATCTGCACACCGAGAAAGCTGCCAATCTCCTGGTCTGCCACTGGGACAAGGCTGGTATGGTGATTTCTTGGCTGTTCTTGGCTTCTGGCTGGTGATCTGTGTTTTTGCTGCCATCAACTACAACCGAGAAGGACCAGTGTGCAATATGGCAGCCATTACACTGGGGCACATGAGGCTGCCTCAAAGTAGGCATTTATGACTGTTTTTTTTGAGCCTATTGCAGATGTGTGATAGTCACAGGAGTTCAGACCCTCCAGGATAGACAGGCTGATCTCTGCGATTCCTGAGCATAGCAAAATTGTTCTGGGCTGTCTGGCCTTGTGTTACTGATTTTTCAAATGAAGGGAAACATCTTTAGGAAATAGAGAGTTTTCCTCAAAGCCTCACCTCATCCTTCTACAAGACTGGAAGAGATTTGTTGCTGCCCAGTCCCTGGAGATACTAGAGACCAGATTTGATGTGGCCTTGGGCAGCCTGATCTAGTTGGAGGTGTCCCTGCACACTGCAGAGAGGTTAGACAAGATGGCTTTTGAAGGTCCCTTCCAACCTGTTGCAACTTGTGAATCTGAATCTGTGAAAGTCTCTAGCTCTTACTTATACTACCTGGCAACAGTCAAAGACATCCTCTGTTGAAAATAGTTGAGTGGAGCAATTCACAAACCCAAGAATTGGCAGGAGCAAACCCAGTGCTGTGGCTGTCTTCTGGGGGTGCAGCATTTCCCTTGAGAGCTCTTCAAGGACTCTTGATAGGCCACTAGGGTGAGCCTGAAAGTACTTCTTAGCAAACCTAAGGGATGTTCTCTAGCCTCAGTGTGAATCCTGTAATCATCTAATTTCTTTAATGAGGAAACCTTTTCCAGAAAACTCTCTGAATTCATGATGGAGAGTAATATTCATCATGTAGACCTTGCTACGAAGGCTCTAGAACTCTGTACAGGACTGGGATGGACTAGCAACATGAAAACCTGGTCTTATTGAGTAAGTGCTTTGGGTCTGCTCTTGGTTTCTCAATCAGGAGGTCTAGCCAGCAGAGTGCTGGAGACTGCACATTTGCAGCCCTTCAGGAAACTCTCAGGGCTGACAACCAATGTGCTAACAACTCATGCTTGCCCCTTGACAGTGGACTTCTTTCTCATGTCTCTTCTTGTCCTCCTTAAATATTACAGTACCGTGAAAGCTGCAGTGAACTAAAATCTAGCAGAGTTTTGTCTGCCAACAAGGCAGGCTAAGGTGGTCTGTCTGGTCCCCAGAGCATCACATGATATTCAGCTCCAGTTTTATTTTTAATCTGCAAGAACAATTATCTCTAGTTTAATCATGTAAAAAGGCTCTGAATTACATGTGCAAACCAAATAGATGCCAAAAGGAGTCCCTGCTGGGCTTTTACATTACAACTTTGTACTGCTCATTGCTAAAAGCAATAATTTCTTCATCTTTGTAGGACTTGCAATCTCAAAAAAAAAAAAAAAAAAAAAGCTTGCTATTGAAATCCAGTATCCTGCTTTTTAGCTTTTACCAGAAAACCTCTGTTTCAGACCACAGCAGATAGTCTTTGTACTTCTCTGGGCTCAGCATCTTTCTTGTCCTTTCTTCTGTGTATGTGTTTCTTCCAGTTTACCAGCTCCATCAAATAAATAGATCACTGTTATGACTATATTCCATGCTGAGATAAATGTTACTAACAGTGTTAAAGGATTGCTATAGAACAATATGCCCCCTGGGTGAAAATACGGTAGTTAAGTGCAGAAAATGTGGGTCTCTCCATGCAGTCAAAACACAATTTAAACCATCTGAGTTTCAAAAGTGCTTTAGTTGGGCAAATATGACACATGCTTTTGTTATCAAAATATATTTGGATCAATATTGTTCTTTGAAACCACACAGGGTCTCTGCTGGAAGATGGCTGCAACGAAAATTACTCTGTCTAGGATTTCATATTGGCCTTTGTTTGCTCTCTGAATGAGGGAGAAGCTAGAAAAATGCTGATGCTGAAGGTCCCAGGCTACCTCTTAAAGGTCCTTCAGCTTTTCTTTGTTGTTTTCCGGCCCAGGGGTATAAGGCAATGGAACACAGGCATACCATTTTTGTCGGGTTCTCCTAAGTGCCAAGATATAGGAATACAAATTCAAGAAGTTACCAAGATATCAACATTCCAGAAAGAAAAAAAATGGAAGGAAGAGTTTAACAGTGCTTGAATAACAAAAAAAAAACCCCAAACCCAACTAAGATCTTCTGTTTTGTTTCTTTTTTCTTTGGGGGGAAGGGTTCTTCTGACAGATGTGCACTGTTTGCAAAAATCTAGTAGGAACATGTAGATATTGGAAAAAAATTAAAACCATTTCCAACTGTTAATGTCCCATCTGCCTCTCTAAGATTCCAGGCCCTCTGCAGTTTCTTATCTCATCTTGATCTTGATGTGGCTTTTTATATTATTGCCCCTGCAGGGATGAAAACAAACCCCACTGATAAATAACTTTATGTACCACAAAATGCAGCTTCCAGACCAGCCTCCCCATCTGTACCTTGGGCCAAGGGCCAGGGTGCTGGGAGACAGGACAGTTCCCCAAAGGACTCTGATTTATTGTTTTTCTATACACCTGCGTGCAAGTAGTTGCAGAATTTCCTTGCCATGGTGGTGCAGGTGCACACATTGTCAAATGATGTGAGGGATGGATAATAACTTCCTAACTGTGTTTTTAGAGGAAATGCATATGTTTCACAACGCTTGTTAACAAGCTGGAGAGGAGTAGCACAGTAATCAGCATCCCACTGCCCCCACTGAGCCTAGCAAATGCTATTCGGAGCAGTTTGTTTTAATTTTAGTGGAGAGAATTACTTTAAAGGCTTGTAGTCTCTACAGTATTATGAAACATATGCCCTGAAAGGCATGCTATTTAATCTGTTTCCTTGTTTGTGTACAATTTAATGCAAAAGGGGGAAAAAAGGAAGAAAAGGAATCCAGGGGTTTTGTTCTGTCCTCTTCTCTGCAGCTTTTGGAGGAGGTTTGAAACACAAAAGCAAGGGACATGATACTGCTGTGGCAGAGATTGCAACAGGGGGGATTCACTTTGGAGAAGCAGGGATGTAATGTGAAAATGAGAAGCTGAGCTCTGCTCAGCTCCATGTGAGGAAAAGGAAATCATGCTGCCAGTTAACATGAACAAGAAAGGGGTTATGTTTTTCCACAAGCACTCCGTCCATTTCAGGCTATGATAACAACCTTATTCCAGGGAAACTGCTCCCTGGCATTATGGCTAGAGCTGGATCTTCTTATGTCTGAGTGATGAGCTCAGTCTAAAACCTCAATCAGAAAGTTGTGAAACTTGGAAAAAAAACCAGTCTGCTTTTATAGCTCCAAAAGTGCAGAATTGTTTCTATTTGTAACCTACCTGCAGAATAAATGGCTTAATAAGCCCTTTCTGTACTACTTTATGACAAGAAATTCAGGGTAATTTCTGCCATAAAGAGAGGATCATTTTGCAGAGGTGAGGTTCTGGCCTACAGAAAGCAGTTCCCTTTCTTTGTTCTCCTGCAGGCTTTCTGCCTAGCATACATCTTTTGGCCTTACTCTGCACTTCTCTCATGAGCTGAGATGAAATGGTCACATCTGAATAGGGCTCTGGGGAGTTGAGCATGTGCAGTGTGCATTATAGCAGTTTGCATTCATACATGGTTGCTGAAATGTTGCTGGACTGATGTTTCAGGCTTTAAAACCCCCTTGATCTCAGGAGAGGCAGCTCCATTTTCCTACCTCCTGCCACCAAAAAGACAGCACTTCCCAGAACGGCTCCAATGAGATCCCAAGTAGTACCTGGTGCCAAGGAAGCCCTGTCTGGGAGCAGCAGGTTCCCTGCGCTCACTGGAGCAGTCAGCTGGGTGGATACTGCAGGGAAGCCACATCTCTTGGAGAGCTTCAGAAATACTGTAAGCAACACACAGGGTTATTTTTCTTCCTTCCCCTCTTGGTGCCTTCCCCATGACTTTTTCCAAAAGCAGAGCACAAAATCCAGTCCACATTGGTACCAATGATATATTTGATTGCTGTCCCTAGATGCACCTAATCCCTGCAGTAATCTTTGTAGCTAGCTGAGGACAAAGTAAGTCTGTACACAAAAAAGAAAACACATTGAAGAAAGTGCTGGAGTTGTTTAGTCTGGAGAAGAGAAGGTTCTAGGGAGCAGCCTTCCGGTACATAGGAACAGCCTATAAAAAAAGATAGGGACAATATTTTTCATAGGGCCTGATGTGACAGGACAAAGGGTAATGACTTTAAAAGAGAGTAGAATTAAACTACATGTAAGGAAGACATTTTTTACAGTGAGGGTGAGGGAACACTGGCATGGTTTGCCCAGACAGGTGGCACATGCCACCACCCCTGGAACCATTCAAGGTCAGGTTGAATGGGGGTCATAGCAATCCGATCGGGTTAAAGATGCCTCTGTTCAGTGCAGATGACCTTTAAAGGCCCCTTTCAGCACAAACCACTTTGTGATTCTGTGGTTCAGGAAAAAAAATACATTAAAACCCTGTCAGTGGAGGTATATTCCCAAGGCAAGACTGGGAGGGTGAGGGGATGAAGGAAGGTGAAGAGGGAGAAGGTTGTATGCAGTTTCTGGACAAGTATTATACAGAAAGAATTCTCATACCCTTCTCAGCCTTCTCAGCAGCCAGCTTTTTGCCAAAGCGTGAGCCAAAGCTTCCAGGGCAGGCATAACCTGGGTGAAGCCCATAGAGTCATCAGGCTTCATTCAGGTCAAGTAATGCTCCATCTTAAAAGCCATAGAGACAATGACATCCCAGGCCTCTGCTGACTCCCAGGCCTCTGCAGCAAGGTCATGGTGGCGTTAGCAGGCATGAGTCCAGGCCCTCAGATATTGCTGGTCTCTGCAGGACTTTCCCTCAGGTTCAGAGCAGACATGGTCCCAGGTTTCCTACTGCAGGCAGTGATTTTGCACTAGGACAACCTGTGCATCCTCTGTCTTTCCAGGCTCTCCGAACGCCTGATACATCTCAGGCTGCTACTTACACAGAAAAAAACCCCAAACAATAAAATGTGATATGCACCAGATGCAGATGTGGATTTTTTATGGACACTTCAGGTACAGAAGAAAGGAAGGAGACTTCTCAGTCTGGATGTTGGAGTCCTGGCACTTGGTAACCCTCACTCTGCAGCTGCCCAGAGTGGATGCAGACTCCTACCCCTTTCCCTGGAAAGAAGATTTCGTTATTAATGTTTCTCCAAGGCTGTGTCATTCCTCTTCTCTTATGGCTCACAGTGGCTTTGCAATGGACAAGGACAAGGGGCTTTGCCTCCCTCCCACAGCCCCAAAGCCTATGTGTCTCTGTGGGGCAGGAGGACTTCTCAACTCATCTTGGTATTCTGTCCTCCCCGGAAGGGGAATTTCTGGCTTCATTGTATCACCAAGCAAAACGCAGTGTTTCTCAAGCTTCCCCCTGCTGTGCAACGAAGCTGTGATCGAAACACCCGAGGTGGAGTTTTCAAAGCTTCAGGTAAGCACATGGGCTAATTAGAGGATTTTTCTTAACACAAGGGACCCTCCTCTGAGAATGGCTGAAGGGAACAGGACTAACCCAGACATCAGGAGCATTAGCGCTTCCGCTGGAGCCTCCTCAGTCCTTTACCGACTGTCACTCACATGATCCACTGCCCACAACTGACCATACTCCAAAAAATGTTCCCATAAAAATTATTGAGAACGAAATATCTCTTTAATCTACTCAGCACCAGGTGATGCTGTCTCGAGACATGATGTTAGGGTATACCCACATAGTAACAATGTCCAGGAGGATGTGAGATACATGAGGCTACTGGCAGCATCGGCGAGGGAATGCAAGAAATATACCAAATATTAGTGAATAGCTCCCTGGTGGTGCAGATTGCTGCCCACAGGCATGGGAATTTCCCCGTGGAGCAAGGCTCGGCCTATAGTTTCCTACTGTGAGAGAATAGAATAAAGCAGGGCCCTGATTGTTTTGGGAGCATGATGAAGGATTTGCTTTTCAGGCAGAGGTTCTACTTCAATAACTGAGTCTGAGAACAGAACCAAAACAAAGCAAAAAAACAGGAAAAAGTAGGGAACAGCCATACTTATGAGCAATATTGGGAGTAGACTGCACTGGAGTCATGCACAGCCATATTCTGGGTTCTTCATCTACATTCCAGGTGTTTTACAGACAGTAACAGAAATCAGTTGGCATCTTCTCCCAGGCAACCAACAACAGACAAGGGGACACAGTCTCGTGTTGTACCAGGGGAGGTCTAGGCTGGATGTTAGGAGGAAGTTCTTCACAGAGAGAGTGATTTCCCATTGGAATGGGCTGCCCAGGGAGGTGGTGGAGGCACCGTCCCTGGCGGTGTTCAAGCAAAGCCTGGATGAGGCACTTAGTGCCATGGTCTGGTTGACTGGATAGATCTGGATGATAGGTTGAACTGGATGATCTTGGAGGTCTCTTCCAACCTGCTTGATTCTATGATTCTATGAATCAATGCAGCAGACAGCAGCCACATAATGGGGAAAAGAAAGCACTTGGTTTAACCTTGATTGCTTTTTGATATTTTTTAGAGGAACAGACACTTGAAAAAAAAAACTTGATGGTCCTTTACAGTGTAGATAAGTAAAGAAAAAGAAACCTGGCTTGTTCCTAGTCAAAGAGTGTTGCTGAATTAATCTATGCGCTGGAGGAAAGCGAATTAAACTGCTGGTGGCTTAACAGCAGAAGTCATACAACTTTATTATGACTTGGGGAAGAAACCTGTGGAGCGCCCCAAGGTGAAGGCAGCTTGTGGAGTAACAGAGGAATGAAGAGCTGAACCTTTTTTTTTAGCTAACATTAGCCTTAGTCACGTAGTTTATGCAATGTGCCTTCTCAGGTTGGTGGAAAGAGACAGACTGTGAAAACCAGGCTGTAAGAGCAGTTGGGAGGGAGTGCCTGGAGCTGCTTGTCTCTACGGAGGATGAGTGTAAACCCCTCAATTTTCAGGTGGTTTTAATCTGCATATGTAGTCCAGCCTTTCTGGTTTTGATCTGTGCCATATCTCGAGGTGTCAGTCAGCGGTGGGCCCAATGACAGGACCAGAGTCTGCTTTGATAGCAACTTTTAGTGTCTTCTTGGAGTGAGTATGTATGGAAAAAACAAATAGGACAGGTGGTGGGCGCTTCGCAGAGGGGAAATTCTGGCTGTAGAGGTGCCTGGGGCTTTTTGGCAACGGGGTGGGAGGTGGCAGGAGAGCTGGAAACCTGCTCTGTGTCCTCTGGGTTCCATTTCACAGTTTGAACGAGAGCCATCAGTCGGTTTTCCTCCTAGACAGCAGCCGAAACAATCAAGGAGCCTCTGTCCTGGTAGTCTGATAGATGATCAGTTCAGTCTGTAATTCTTACACGGGCCTTGAGGCAATTTGCTGTGGCCAGTAAATACAGCCATGCTCGGTGCCAAAATGAGATGTCAAGTTGCTTTGCCCTTTTGAGTGGAATGAGAAACATGTCTTGGACATTATTGCTTTCATCTCAGAGGTGTGCCTGCAAATCCCCCGGGTTTTCCTCTAAGTCTGTTTCTAGGGCAGGCTCTCGAACCCTGGCTTGCTCGGCTCCTCCGCATGCAGGCTGGGCTGTTATCTGCACGCTGGGAACTCGCACAAGAATGCTGGCAACAGCCTCCTTAGCAGTAAGCTCTCCCCCCCGCCCGCAGCAGCACAGCGAGCCGGGGGAGTGTCTGCAGCACAAGCACACCTTGTGCCCGGCCACCTCCTGCTGCATTCCGTTGTATCCTGCCACATCCCACCAAAGGGGAGCTCTTTCCAGATGTGCTGGTCCAGGGGAAAGATACTCTCTTCCTGACCAGCCTTCCCTGGCTCACGTGGAGCTGGCAGCTAAATATAAATGGTGTCGTTGAGTCAGTTTATGCCATTTGATTGTATGCCACTGAGGCCACTGCGGTGGCTTGCTCCCCGGCCAGTCAACAAATGCATCTGCATTTCCGCTGCAAGCACTGGAGAGAAGGACACTGAGTGCCAACATTACGGAGCCACTTGTTCTGAAGGAGAAGAAAAGAAAGAGGTCTTACTAAAATTAAGCAGCGTGATGGCAGGCAGGGCAAGCTGCTGCTCCTACCACTGTGCCTCTACATCTGCAGCGTGGCAGGGCCTTGCGGATGGGCCTTGCTGGAATCCATGGCAGCACTGTTCCAGTGGACACTCTCTCCTCCAGCTGTGCCCCATGCCACAGCATGAGCAAGTGGGGTCTGTATTTCCTCACACTTCATCAGGTGCATTGGTTTTCCTGCCATGGCTTGCTGCTCTGTGTTAGTCTGAGCAGTTCATTTTTTATTCATTTAATTAGCCTGGCCCTAGCCTGTGGTTTTGTCTCTGTAACCTGTAGGGTGATGGCTTCATTCTTGAGTCTGGGGTTTTACCTACCTGCTCCTGTCCTGGAGCTTCCAGAGTGAGTAAGTCTGAAGTATGTAGTAGCTTAACTTCAGATTAGTTCTGTTTATATCACACGGTAGGCACACACACAAATGCACATGTGCACACACACACATGCACCCCTTTTCTTCTATAATAATAGAAGCAGAGTTAGTCACCACCACTACTGCTCTTTCTCTGCTGGTTTGTGTGTTGTTTCTCTATTCTAAAACCCTGCTGCCTACCCTGCAGTGCCTGGGGAAAAGCTTTAGAGAGGGCCAGCCCTGCATGGGAAACTGTTAATCAGAGCAGGGAGGCAGCAGACAAGCAGGGCTTTGTGTGATGGTTTATTTTGGAGGTTTGTCACAGCCTGACACACAGAAGTGCCTGCCATGCCCAGGCACCACCCAGCCTCCATTAAACTCCTGCAATCAGTGGGGACCCTCAGGACCCTCAGTACCTCTGGAGTGGGAACTTCCTTGAAAACTGGAGAGAAAAAGGAGAAATTAGGTATAGGTTTAGTTAGTGGTGTGCATGGTCTGTTGGTTTTTTTAGTAGACACAAAAACAAATTTTCTGTTTCAGGGTTGTTTTTCCAGATAAACGGTGCTTAAAAAACACCCTGACCTTTGAAAATGCCTTTATAAGCCTGTCTCAAACAGGTCTCTTAAGGATAAGCTTCACATAAATCTGAAGCAGATATAATTGAAAATACTCCAGGTTTTAGTTCACACTTTTAATGCTGTAAGGAGCAAATTTGGAGAGCCTTGGAGCTGAGCCTTTGTCTCAAGGCACCTTGTTACAAGTTTAAAATCTCCACATTGCTTTCAAAGAAATAATTTTTGCTCTTAATTAACTTTTTTCTCCTCCCCCCGTGCAGTAGCACTTTATGTTTGTGGGTAACAATTGGCTGATAGCAGGAGCCCCTGATGACATTAGAGAGATACAAGGGCCTTTTTGGACTTCAAGCAGTTGATTAACAACAAAACACAGAAAAGCTCACACTGTGGTAATATAATGAGTTTGAATCCTTCCTTTGTCTTTCTTTGAAAAATAAGTTTTCTCCTCTTCAAAACACAGCCAGTGAGCTCCAATGGCTTCCGAGAGCAGAGCTGCCCCTGATACTGCCCAGCTGAAGGTGATGACCTCTGGGCTGCACTGGAAGTAACATCTATAGACCGTAAGGATGGATGATGATGACATGCTGGAAAGCTGTCCATAGCACAGGGGTTCTGGGGAGAAGACACCCTACATCGGGAGAGCAGTGGTAGAGAAGAGAAGGGGATTAACTGAAATTTAATTCTTTCTTTTAGCAAGCATTATCTATCCTGTGGCACCAGGGAATGGAAAATACTGGTGGTGCACTGATGTCTGTAAAAATTCTCAGTGTGATAAAACACCTCTCAGCGCACACAGCCTTAGAAGGACACATGTCCCAGAGCTGTGTCATATCAGCTGCTCTCCCATTCAAAAAAAGTGATATTTTGTATTTTATTTTTGTAACAGACCTCTAGGACTGAGAACAAATCCTGACTGCAGTGTGTGAGAGGAAACAGAAGTATTTCTATGCAGCAGAGACAATTCAAATTGGCAGGAGTAAGATCCTAGCTAATTGTTATATTAGACTAAGGGGAAACTGGGGAGCTGAGAGGCAGAGGTGAGTCCATAGGTGCTTGTTTGGATGTGCATATGGACGTTTCTTTTGCTTGAACTGCTGCCCTTCTTGAAGATGCACAAGGGCTGGAGGTGACCTGAGCAACAGGGAAGGTGCAGATACACTGAAAACGAGGACCAATCCCCTAGTAACACCTTTTCCATGGGGCAGAGGTGTTTGCTGAAACTTCTCAGTATTTGAGACATCCCCAAAACCTCATGACTCTGCTTGACTTCAGTTCTGAGTGAGCAGGAGCTCTCTGGTAAGGGTGTGGTTGCTGATGGGCTACAGCAGCAGGTAACTGACTACAGTAGAATCGCACAGTGTATTGCTTTAGAAACTTAGTACTGAAGAATCCAAGAAGCTGGCTTTCTCATGCTTAAAGCAACACTCAACAGACAGAAAATGTGCTGTCTGGACTTGACAGTCACACACATCACCAGTATGTTTGGATATAAATTAATTAATTAACTTCTAAGCTTCAAAATTCAGACTACTTCAGATGAACTTCAGCTCTTGGCACCCTCATTGGTCTGGATAATTTCCAAAGGGACCCAAGAGAGTGGAAGGAGCATTTGCCTGCAACACCTCCCACGGTGTCATTGTTTGCTGTTGATTTCCAGATGACATCAATCTGAACTTTCCTTTTCTGTCATCATATATGGACCTGAAGATTGAATCTTTTTCAGCTGAAATGTTTTTATTGAGTTCTTGATGGCTTAGCTAAAGAAACCAGCTATGAAGTTAATTGTGTCTGCAAAATGACAGGGATCTTACAAACTGCAAACACCCAACCCACTTGGGATAAAATTGGTTCATGCAGCTCTAACAGTACACACAGTTGATTGAAAGAGTTTGTCACAAATTGGAGTTTTTAGTAAATATAACCCCCACGTTTTCATCAACAGCTAAAAAAAACCCCAAACCCAGCAAACCAGAGCTTTGTGTTTTCAGGTTTATGTCCACATTTTGGAGCATTTGTCTTTAAGAGCAATGTCAACCACCATTGAGCTCTCTTCAGAGGGCAGCTATGGAGGGTGCAAAGGACGTAACTGCCAAGTGCCTGCTTAAACCGAAGGTGTCTCTGCTGTTTTCATTAGCAGAAGGGCCCTGAAGGCCACACTCATCTTTTCTTTCTAGGCATGTAAGTGGTCAGCAGTGGTTCAGGTTTCTGAAAGTCCAAATAGCTTTTTGTGGAGTCCATGTCTTGGAGAGGGAAAAGGTGGGAAGGTGGGAACTGCACCCACACAAGCTAGGCTGCAGGGTCAGCCTGGTGCCTTCATGCAATGTGCAATGGGATGTTTGGGAGTAAACTGGAGACTTTAAAACCTATAGCTTTTGGAAAATGTGATGAAAAACAAAGGCAATATAACACTGGGAATTTTGGGCCAGGAATGTTTAATCATAGCTACAACAGTGCAGCATCTTGTTTTAGCACCTGAAGGGCTGTGGAACCAGTGATTGGCCCCTTAGTCCAGTTCTGAGCCAACACTGTCCCTGGAAACCTGCACCCTGCCCATCATATTGCTGCTGCCTAGGTGACAAACAGGAATTAAAGTTCCAGGACACTGGCCTCCAGAGGGAAGTAGGTACTCCACCCTGTTTGAGCAGCGTTTACTCACTTAATGTCAGTTCTTCATTGACACCTTTTCCAGTCTCTCAAAAGGCTCTTTCAAGCATTTTATCTTCACTAAGAGACTATTTCCATGCATGAGCCACACCTATGACCATGCTAAATGCTGTAGTCTAGTCTGCTTTTACAAGGTTCTTGTCTAGTCATACTTCTCTTGAGGCTGCATTACAAATGTTCGTTATGCAGGACAAGTCGATGAGGTGGGACTGATCCAGCTAAAGCCCTTCCAGAGGCAGAGCTGGCTGCAGGACCTGTCTTTGCCCTCAGTGTCTAGGATATGCTAAACCTCCTCTTGGAAGGGTGCATATAGTGCTGCAATTCATATATCAAGGGGAGATGTTACTACACAACGCAAAAAGCCATACAAGCTGTGGCTCAAAACAGAGATAATTAATCACAAAGCTATATAGAAAAATCAAGTCTTCCTCAATAGTTAGTCGTTTCTTTTAACTCCTCCTTTTCCACGTAAATAAACCACTATCCTTGAAACACAGTTACCATTTTCAACAGTGGCTTCTAAGTCTAGATTTTGGGATCTGGGGATGGCCAGCCCCTCTGGAAACTCTTGAAGCACATAAAGCATCAATGATCCCTCTGAATATCTGATGTTCTGCAGGGTTTCACAGGTGAGGACAGCTGCAAAACATTTGTCTTGATCTGGGTGTTGAGAGCTACAAACATTTGCAATTTTTTCCCCATTATGAATCTCTAAAGTGAGGGGGAGGTGGAAATTACATGTTTGTTTGTTTGTTTTGTTCTGTTTTGTTTGTTTTCTTTCAAACTGAAGATATATGGGCTGTGACCACACAGTTGTCTCCTTCAGCATTAAGGAACCTCAGCGAGTGACACACACACACACACACACACACACACACACACACACACACACACACAGAGTGACTGATGGAGCTATTGCTAACAGGTGTGTGAAGGTGCACATCGGCCCCGGTGCAGCAGCCCCAGGCATGGGTGCTTCAAGGGGCCACTTCTGCTGACAGCAGTGGATTCTCCATTGCATTCTCAGCTGCAGGAAGCACAGCCACCACAGGAACTTTCAGATGGCCAGGAAAAGCATAAGAGAAAAACATGGATGCATTTATGAAATGGTTCAGAAGATTTCTAATGGAGCAGGAAGATGTCTGTTATTTCTCTTCCAGGTCACTAACAGCCCAAAGCTGTCTTGGAACCTGTGAACAAATGTGCAATCCCAGTCTAGTGAGCAGTGAAGGGCTGCTTGCATCCTGTGTGTATGGGAGGACATGCCCCCTCAACCTAGCTTCTGGCTGCTGGCCTGGTTTTTGACACAGAGAAGATCCCCTGGACTGGTAGAGGGACCTGTTGTGTTCACAGGTATTGGCAGACTTGACTGATGCATAGCCGGCATGGTTATACTTGCAAAGCGATCAACAACATAACCTCCTTTGGTTCAGCACAGCTGAGTTGCTTGGCATCAGCTGGGCAGCAGTGTCTGCTATCTGTGCTCAGCTGCAGACAAGTAAAATTCAGTTATGGTGCAGGTCTAGCAAAGCTTAAAGTAGTACAAATAAGCCTGCCAGCAGACAGAGAGGAAGATGTGTAGAAACACCTTGCAAACTAAAGTGCTCTGAGGGTCCCTTGCTCTCTGTATCTGCCTTGGGACTTCTAAATAGCATCTAGCAGTGGTTTCCTTTCTCCACTTTGTTACATATACATAAGCCCATCTCTAATGGCTTCCACGGTGTCTTTGGCACGTACCTGCAATGACTCCATCACAGCACATGGCTGATTGTATCAACATTCTTTTTCTGCACTGCCATGTGCACACAGCTACAAAAGCCCAGGGATCAATTTAAGATGGGTTGAGTAATGCCTGAGGTGCTGAGTGGTCTGGATCTAGAATGAGCAGCTGCAAAAACATGAAACTATTTCATTCCTTTATTTCACATTTTGATGCAGATTTTAGGATTAGGGCAAGAATTGTCACTCATGACTCAACTGCATGCCATTTTGACAAAGTTTATTTTAAGCTGAACATCTCCACATACTGAAAACAGTGTTCATGCATAACCCCCTTTCAGGTAACACCTTTGATGGGACAAACCTCCCCCAGTTCTCCATATCTGCCATATGTGGATCAGGTCATCAGCCTACCATGTCTGGGATGCATAAGCCTGGAATGGAGTCAACGATGAGCATGACATTAGAAAGCTGGCCCAAGGTGTAATGAAGTGGCACTCATTGATTAAGTAGGTAGAGTCTGCAGGAGATGTACTGGGAGCAGGCATCCACTGTGGTCCTAGACAGCATCAGGTGTGAATAAAAGACAATTCAAGGTTCCATGCAAGGTAGTTGAGAAAGTCATACAATGGAAGAAAGAACAGCGTCTGGCTGAAGAATTTGAAAGGATCTGAGGAATTTTACTAGCTATGGAGTGAGTTCTTCTTGTCAAAGAAGCACTTAAATCAATACAGGGTGCCACTGGATTTGGCCACAGTGAGAAGTCAGCACTGTCATCAGCTTTCCAGTTTATGAAACTCATAGATCATCTAATGACCATCAGGGAGCAAGGCCCAGTTTCACAGTCAACAGAGGAAGGTGGCAAACCAGGTGCATGACAATCTGGGCACACAAAACAGTGTATAGATGAAAAAAATACTTGGGAAAAATCCTGGAGTGTTGTTTTGTTCCTGTTTTGACATTTATATGCCCCCTCCTTATGTGGGAGATATAATTTCTGAGATTACAGTGCTAACCTGATAGAAGAGTTCTGGCTGTTTCTCAAACACCTTTACACATCCAAAAGAATTTATGAAATGGATTAATCACTGGGAAGTTAATTCACATAAGTGAGAGTGAGAAATAGGGAATGCTGTGATGCTTAATTCACATAAATGAGAATAAGAAACAGGGAATGCTGTGATGCTTAATTCACATAAATGAGAGTGAGAAATAGGGAATGCTGTGATGCTTAATTCACAGCTCCCTTCTCCTCAGTTATTAATTTCAGCCAGACTGCTACAGCCAGCAATGCTCAGCAGATGTAGGTAGAAGTACTTGAAGAGTTCAGTACAAACATTTGTAAGAGTGTACAGGGGACTGCTACTGGCAGCTGACTGAAAGCAGGCATTGTTTTAATTGCCTGGTGGCATCTTTTACTGAAACAGTTGCATGCTTTTTGAGGAGTGGCCTCGTGAATTTAAAGCCTTGTTTTGCCTGATATGACAACTGATGATCTGCACCTGCAGGAATAACTGTAGAAGCTTATTTCTATTTTATTGAAATCAATGCATACAGCTTCAAAATGCCACTGGTATTTGTTTAGATAAAATGTTTCAAGTATCATCAGCAGCTTCAAGTTGTTGACAAGTCCTAAAGCCCACCAAGTAACATGCTTTGATGTGTTTGTTTCCTGGCAGCAGAAGAGAGAACTGATTTGAAATGAAAAGAGTGAGTTTACTTAATTTCATTCCAAATGTTAAATATGTTTAGATTTATGTTCCTTTTGTTTTTCTCTTTTCTCCTTCAAACTGTAAATTGCATTTCATTATCCCAAAATAAGACTGTGACATCTTGCTTACTGATATTTTGCTGACCTGGTTCTGTGTCTCTATGTACCTCACTGTGTCGTTTTGGCAGGCACAGGCCTGCGTGGGACATTTTCAATCTATCTGCAAGCACACAAGCAACCCTGCTGGGGTCACTGCTTCATTGAGGGATTATCTGGTGTATTTAACATTAAAAACTATGTGTTTGCAGGTTTCCTACCATAAGAAGGCATTTTGTCTTTTGGTATGATGAGCATTTATGCTTCTTGCATTCCCAATATATCTCTAAGGATTTTCTTTTCCCCACAACAAAATACAGCTGTTACTGAGGACTGATTCCCACCTGAGGTAAGTCAGCTTGCAGAAATTGAAGACGCTGCAGTGGTTGTAGCAGCTGAGAATCTATAGTCTTGCTGAGTTTCCCTAAATACATGACACAGATGTCCTACTCTCATACACTCAGTGGCAACTTAACACAGCTATCTGGCAGCACAGGAGCATTTTTCAGTCCCAAAGGAACCCTTTTATCCCTTATCTACAAAAATAGTCTTTGAAACACTGAAAGGACAGCAACTAAACTCAATCTTGCATCACAAAGGCATAGAGAGGAATGTAGGTTCTTTTTGAAGGGAATATCATCAGTTAGAATTCTCAGCCAAAGCCCAATGATGTTCCACTCCTTTGTGCCACAAGCACCGAGAACATCCCACGTAGGCCCAGGGGACACTGAAGATGCTGTGGAAAGATGTGTAGGAGTAAATAAGATCAAGAGATTCTCACCTGCCTGCTTGGACTGCTGCAGTAACTGAGAGAGGACATACATCTGACACCCAAGGCAAGCTCCTGCTATGACCCCCCATTTCAAATGAATTTAACATCTTGCAGACCCATGAAATCTGCCTACCTGGTATCTGACCTATGTCCTTTCGTGAGAGCCTGTTTTACAAGCAGAGGAACGTTTCTAGCCAGATGGCAACGTTCTCCTATTTTGAAGTGTCATTGGATTTCCCCTCTGACATTAAGAGAGACTGTGCAGCTCCACATAGGTGAGTTATTTACAACGGCAATCTCTGCAGTCTGTGTTCAATGCAGTCAGCTAACCTTACAGAAAACTACCTGCAAAGTCATCCCAACAGACTTAACTATCAAGACTGAGGATGCTGGTAGAGCAAGTACAGATGTCTAAATTCGGAGCAGTTTCACCCAACTAGAGGCACTTGTGAAGGAGGTTTCTTCATGTGTGCTGAGTCCTGCAGGCTCCCTTTCCAGAGACCAGGGAGAAGCAAGCGTTATGAGGACTCTGCCCTGCTTTAGAGGCACAGGCCAGTGGCTGCTGGCTCAGAGTGGCACCAGCAGTGCGGATGCCCACCTATCTTCGTGGAGACTGAGTGCCCACTCTGAATCATAATTAATATGAAGAAAAGACATGTCAGGATGTTTTCAGTTGGTAACAAATGAGTTAATAGATGTGCTTTCCTCCGATAAAATCTGAACACACAAAACCATGTTTCCCTTCAACTAGATATTAAAAGGAAGGGGCTGTGCTTCAGGTAATTATTTTTTTAATCAATTGCCTGCATAAAGCTGTCCACAGAAGACTGAAAGAATTAGTCCCTTAGCGCCTTTGCTCTGTCCCTAGTCAATTCTAATCCCAAAATGCAGTTTAGCTACATGCAATGTGTCATGTTTCACGAGGGTAATATATTTACAGGCTGACAGCTCTTATTTAGATTGCTCTCACCTCTTCCTTTCACTGGCACTCACCTCTTCCTTTCAATGGCATTTTACAGTTTTGCATTATCAATTCTGCCTCTGGGGAAGAGGCCAGCATATAAATCTCTGAAAAAAAGAGATCCTGAGTAGATTAGCAAGTGACACATATTAGGCACTGTGGCTTAATAGGCCGAGGCAATCCATGCAGGAGGCAGGTTGTCTGGCACAGAGCATGGCATGAACAAGCTCTGGCTTTACACAATTAATGGCAAGTAAGGCAAAGGCCATCTAAAAATCTGCAATGAGGAAACAAAGTGCAGCAGACAGTTTGTATATGGCCTTGGTAATCAGATTTGAAAGAGCCAAGCAGCCTTCCTGGGCTAAACTCCACTAAGATCTGCCAGGATGGCACTGCGCAGCTGCACACCCAAGGCAGTCTGTGATGTACAACCACATACGGTCAGCTCAGGCATAACCTCAGAAAGCAGTGCAGCTTCCTTCTTTAGGGACTGGAAGTAGCCTGTCTCAGACCAGGCTCAAGTACCTCCATATAGCACTGTTCCCTCACAGCTGGTCATGCCTCTTCCTGATCATCAAGGACTTGATTTACCCTGGCTGAAACAAGTGGTAGTGTCTAACAAAACTTTGCTGTCCTTGTCCTCCAAGGCCCCCACAAGCAAGCAGGAATGACTTCTGCAGCAAACCCAGCCTACTTGTGATAGTGTTCCAGTACACAGGATAATAGACCTTTCCAGGTCAAGCTCTACAGTAGATAAAATGTCATCAAATCATTACTCACAATCAGGCATGAGCTTTCCTTCAGAAGTTGAACAGCTTGTTCAGTTCAGCAGAACAATTAAGCAGCCTGATATAAGGCCACACAGGCCAAATGCTAGCTGCTACAAGTGAAGGACTGAGTGACTATTAAGGCCAGACTGGGAAATCACTTTGCAATATGGATGGTCATTTATTGATTGTTTTATCACGACACGTAAAATGCTATGGCTGCAATATCAAAATATGGTGTCACTTATAAAATACCAGTATAATTAATGCAGTGGTAAGATACTGTTAACAGTTACAGAGAGGTGTATAATAATTCCATTGTCTTGTCTAATGGTTTGCTCCAGTGACAAAACACCCTGGCAAGCAGATGATGATGATGAAAGATGGTGCCTATTTATTATCATGGTTTTCCCTCCTTGCTTACTGAATGGCCTATGATATTGATAACTGTTGCTGAATCTAATCCTTCTGAAGGTGGTAGACAGGTCCTCTGTTTTTGCAGTATGTGTCAGAATAAAAGAGAAACATCTGAAAAATAAAGAGACAGCTTTTTCTTACAAAATGAGATGAAAAAATAAAACAATATAAATGGAATTTTCAAGTGTTTTGTTTCTTCTTTTTTTATATATTTAAAGCTCTTATTTCAATATACTGTATTTAAACATTCTTAAATAATCATTCTGTACCTTTAATTTTCTGCTTCATCTTTAGAAACAAATAGAGTATTCTCACTATAAATGTGTGCAAATAGAAGGTATATAAATATATTTAAGGCCCATGTCATAAAAAGGTGGTCTCAGAATTGTCACTTTTACAATGATCAGCTGGGGTCCCTTTCATTTTGTCCTGCAAGTTATTTGAGCTCTGTTCTTTTAAGCCTTTGAAGTCCACTTGCAAAGAAGAGCCAAGCACACATGTACTGTCCTGTGTTTCATTTTGTAAACTGCTTGATGACACCTGTAAAACAGTCCCAAAGCGACTGAACAGCGGAGTTGATGTGATCCACTTCAAAAGGCTGAAGTCTGTTTGGTCAACTGCTGAGCTCCATGGGAATGCTGCTCCCACAGGCAACGACTCCACCTCTGAAGAGCTGTGCCTAACTTCATGAAATCCCACAGACCTTTCCAGACTACTTGCTGATGAGGGCAATTTGTTTTCTCTATACAACACAGCACCCTGGGGAGAGGCAGTCATAGTCTGATATGCTTCATGTTCTGCCTTTGTGTGCTTTTGGAAAAGTGACTCAGTTGTTTGTGGAGATGTTGGCAAAGGTGTGCTTTGGTTATAAGCCTTGTAACAATCACTGGTACTGGAGCCAAAGCTTGGTGAGAAACTGCCTGCAAAGGGTTGTGTCTGAAGCCTTGTTTCCTTCAACTTGGTCAGAAGCTGGGTGCGTATCTCTGGGGACAGTTTACTTAACTGGCGTCCAAGCTGAAGCTGGGTTGGAAATAGTGTTCCCTGAAGGGTTCTGTACAGAAACCTGCAAGAGGAGAATGTGCACATGAAAAGAGTTGAAAGAAGGAAGTAGCCAAGGTACGACTAAGAGAAAAGTAGAACACAGAAAAATAAGTTTTATGTGCCTTTCTTACATTTGACACAAGAAAGCTTGCAAATGAAAAGCTCTGAATGCTCTCCTAAAATTTTGATCAGTAACAAGCAGAGTAATAAATCCATAGTTTTAGCCAGTGATCCAACTTGAGATTGCACACAGTCCTTCAACCTTCCTGATAAGGAAAGGCAATGAGGATCAGTCTGCAGAGCAGGCCTCCTACATACTAAGTAGGCAAAGAATTCCACAACATGCTATCAGAATTTCTGTACTGTGCATATTATGGGAGAACTGAATCTGGAACATCACAGAAAACTTCACCTCCTGAATGGCCAGGAGGTTCAACCAACAGTCTACAGCTATCCCACCCCTGTGGGCCATGGCTAGGATCTCTGGTCTGCTCCTATAAGGAGGAGCAGAGCAGAGGTTAGACAACCTGACCTCATGTTATCAGTCACTGAGAAAAAGTATTATTTGTCTGGTAAAGAAAAAAGACAGACTAAGAATAGAAAAAGAAATGTTTCCCAGCCTCCCAACCACATGAAGTGCTTTCATATATGAGAAAAGATATGAAAGAAGATACAATACCTGGGCAGTAATGCAACGACTGGTGATATAATGCAAGTGAAATAGAACATTGGGTCACCCATCAGCCTTTCCATAGTCCAGTAGGGATTGGATGGAGGATGGCATACTGGGCAGGAAGCATTGTAAACCAGAGCCACAAAGAAAAACAAAAGAATACTGAAGATGCAAGATGACCAGTGGAGAAAAGTCTGGGGAGAAAACAAACAAACAACAACAAAAGAGTAATGACTCTTTATAATCTGAGAGATTTGCTGTGATTCTGCATTAAAAATTCTTAATTTTTGCAGCCAAATCCATGCAGAACAAAGTTCAGAACCTTGCATTTTCAACACATTCTTATTATAGATACAACACTAAAGAGATGTTTGCATGTCACAGTCTAAAACCTTTTTCATGTTTGCTTAAAATGCTTCCTAGAAATAGAATGTGTTAAGGGAATTAAACCACCACCTTATGGTTTTGAAGAATGGCACTAAAAATAGCACATATGCCAGTGAGTTTCTACATAGGCTGTGGGTACCTTACCCAAGTTTTGGTTTCAATAGCCAAATGCAGTATAATGGTGAAAAGAGCTATTGTGGTGATGGGAGTTCCCCAGGTGAAGACATCAACCTCTGAGTCATAGTAGGTCTGTAAAGAAGGAAACAGAATTTAGCCTGAGCTACGTTGCCAGTTATCCTCAAAATACCTAAAACAGAACGGCTTAAAGCAAACACTTACAAAATAGGGGATGAAGAAGCAAACCAGGCTTTGATACATAGCATCAATCATGTTCATCCAAAACATATGTGGTTGGTACTCCTGTAGCATAAAAACAATGAAGAAAATCAGGGACTAATGAAAATGCTCTTTGCTAGGATAGGTATTTTGAGGGGGTTACTCCTATAGGCACTTTGAAGGGCTTGTGCAAACAGCTTCACAGCTTTGCCAAGCAATTGGACACCCCTGGGGATGAAGTATGAAAAGCCTACTTGCAAGTCACCTCTGTTCTGGCAGGAGGCTTTTTTTCCTCCTTGGCTGAGGTTGTAATTAGATTCTGACACTCATGCTAGCAAACATTTAAGAAGCTGCTCAACTTTATGCACTACAGTTAGATCACTGATTTCAGAGGGAGCTCTCTGAGGTGTAAGCACATGAGTAAATGGGTTCTACATGATGTACTTATGAGTACAAGGTATTTATTCACAAGACAGAAGACACAAACAGCACACATACTCAGAAAAGAAGATCTGCAACAGTGACTTTTAGCAGTAATTAATGCAGCAATAGATGCTATAAATAAGCTTACACACCACATATATACAAATATAGTTCTCTGTGTCTGCGTGCACAAAATTACTTGCTAAGGAACAATATTAAATTACCATTTTTGTTTAAGGAAACATACAGTTGCAAGGGTATGGATGGTCATACAGAAGACCTAGATATAAGGAAAAATTGTTTGTAGGTGACAAAATAATGTATTTAATTTTGGGATACAGGTTATATCTGTAATTACTGGGTTCACCAGGGCTCCTTCCCTTGATGAAAGTATCACTGCAGCCTGAAAATGGGAAATGAAAGATGCTTAGGAAGAATTATGGTGTTTTTTGGCCTACTGAAATAAAATGTGCTTAAGGATTGGAACAGGATACTCAGGAGGGCTGT
Organism: Pogoniulus pusillus; assembly: GCF_015220805.1. Classification (NCBI taxonomy): domain Eukaryota; kingdom Metazoa; phylum Chordata; class Aves; order Piciformes; family Lybiidae; genus Pogoniulus; species Pogoniulus pusillus. Next base: position 24,326,519 of record NC_087268.1, on the reverse strand, counting down.
GGAGACTGTGCACTGCTGGAGACATGTAAAACTGAATTAGATAAAAGACCTGAGCAACCTCATCTAGATTTGATGCTGGGGTCTGGATCAGATGGCATCCCAAACCATCTAAATTATTCTATAGTTCTGCAAGCTTTGAATTGGTGGTATCTTTTTGAAGGAGAGTTTACCTGAAGCAGGATTTTAAACAAGTTTCTGAAATGCATTTTTAGGCAATTATTCAGAGAATATGCTCAGTAGATTTCAGACAAATTTACACTAGCCCCTAGACTTGCCCATGAGAAATAATGGTACTGTGAACCAGGGAGACTTCTGAGTTTTCTGTCTGAATACAGGCAGACACAGCTTCCCAGTAAATTTTAACCATCACAAGATTTCTATCACCTTAAACACATGCAAGAAAGGAAGGTATTAATGTTAGATATCTTTAAAGCACAGTGCACTGGAACAGAAGACATTGTAGAAAATGGAAAAGAACAGTTGGGTGTAAAAGAGAGAATTAGGACTAAAGCACTGAAAACCCACTGCACTAAAATTCCTCTTTTGTCTTTCCAGGACAATGAGTAGCAGTGTCACTGGATATGAGGGGTACCAGACGCAAGTGTACAGTTAGAGGTAAAACACACTGTCTCCTCTCAAAGGGCGTAGTGTCAAACGCTTTTGAGAAAGGCTATTGCTATGGAAGCAGTGTCTCAATATGGATAGCTCTGCCAAGCAGAAAGATTTTTTCCGCAGTACACTGTAGCTGTAATTACCAGAAATGGTTTGGCTCCAATCCCTCCTGCAATTCCTTCTGTTTTCGTTGTACAGTTCAAGCAGATGGGGGCAAGGTGTTTTCCACAGATATTTCAACGAAATCTATCACCTGCTTGTGACTACCTCACTCGGAATCCAATTCTATCAACCTCTGTGTCTACTCGCAAAGCCATCTTTCTCTTCTGACTGCTTGTAAATGGCTTGGGCCTGAAATTCTGAGTAGGTACTGCGAGGTTATTCTGTGAAAGTCAGCAGTAGTCTATAAGGTATAATCTGCTTTAGTTCGGTGGTTATTCGTGAGCTTGGGCCACGAGGGAGGTGTTCAGCCTAGGCTGACTTAAAGCATTCAGCTTCTCTCCCGTTGTATATCTCAAAATACATCTGGGGGTTTGCTCTGCCTTTAAAAAAAAGGCATTTAGATACTTTGACTCAGATAAGAAATATCACAAAATAATAACAGTGTCATTACCAGTCATCCACTCTTAGGGAACAGGGTTGTTTTTCAGTTGAAACTAAAGATGTCTAGGAAAAAAAAATACAAAAAGCAAGAATTTTTTACCTCCATATTCTGTCCACTTTTATAAAGCTGAGGTACAGCAATCAACACTTCAGCTGGCACATCCTTATCCAGCACACCAGTAATCAGTTGTGGAAGAGAAGAGAAGAGCAAATTAAAGAAGATGAGATACCACTGATCGACCATTGATGAGCCAGAGAACCCACAGTAGAACTGGTACCAGAAGAGAAGAGCCACAAACATCTGAAACAGAATGAGCAGTGCTGTAAATATGACAAGAGAAATGTGATCATCATCCTGCTGCGTTCTGAAACCATTCTGATTCTAATTTTGCAAGGACCTACCCACAAATGCTAAACATGTGAGCAATCCTTCTGAGGCTATCTAGACTTTCATTGCTGCTCCTGGTGCCTGGAACACTTAGCTAAGATGCACACATTTGGCACACCTGCAAGTCTTCACACTGCTGGAACCTCCAATCTCTCAGGTCAGGGATTACTTTACACAAAGTTAACTTTCAGTTCAAGTCCAACTCTGAAGTGCAGTTAAACTAATCATAACATGTTCTCTGAACCATCACTGACCCCTAGGTATAGGAGTACTGATCTCATAGCACTTATATTACTATTGAAAGAATAAGTGTTTCCATAATAATCTCCTCTGCTGGGTGGAGATGTTTGTGAGGTTCTGCTGGTCCACAACAGGTAAATGCAGAGGTTTTTTGCAGGACCAGCATGGGACTAGCAGCAGCGAGGGGGAGGTTGTCTTAACTATTCTATCATTCTGCTGTGAAATTCAGCAAATTAGCAGTGATGTGAAGATTCTTCAGCCTCCCTTACTCTTCAGCTGTAGAAAGGAATCAGATGCATACACAGCTGCAGTGGGAGTCTTCCTGTAGTTGGGTTGAAATCACCCAGAAAAGGAGAATCTACACAACTAATTTCTTCTATAACCTCTGTAGCATGGAGAACCCAGAGAGACAAAGATGGGCAGCTTCCTAGGTCAGGAAGTAAACTCCCAAGTTTGCTTCTCCTAAAACTAAAATTTCTATTACTCTTTGTAAAGTGATTAACACTAAATGAATGGAAGCAGAAAAAAAATAAACCCCACCACCTTGGCAACTGTCCCTTGAGAGTTTTCCCCATTTTAACCATGAAGGGAAGCATGACCTCTCCATTCACTTCCTCTGGTTTTTGTATTCTGTTCCCAAATCTTTCAGCCAGCTGGAGAATATTAACCCTTCATCACTTTTAGCTATACAGAGGGAAATATAGATCTGTTCTATCTGAATGCCAAAGTATAGTTGAAATTTAAATACTGGGGGATAAAAATAATCTATGGCCTACTTAGTCATTGAAAACTGCTATAAAGAGAATAAACATATCTTGCAAAGGAGAATTGTCACAGAGTAAGAGGGTCAGTCCCATTGTACATAGATGTATGTATATGTATATACAGAGATATGTTGTATATATGTATGCTCAGGCAATGTTTGCATACCATGTTGAAGTGGCTTATATAGGAGTAGCAACATACATCTCCCTGTTCATGAGATAACACACTATTTGCAATAAACTAACCTATTAAAAGTTAAATTCTGGTATTTTTTTAAAGGATCACCTCTAGACATGCATTTGTAAGGAAAAAATATCTTCCTCTGGTCAAAACAAGGTTGAGTTACCAGAGCTTACCCTCTTCTGTACAGTTAGGTACTTGAACAGATTTTGAAATGCATTTCCTTTCCACAGTGAAAAGACAGCAAATCTTTCTCTTTTCTCAAAAGAGAATTGCAATAAATATGTGAATTTGGATACTTTTCTCTCACTCATTTGAAAGAAACAAAACTCAGCTAATCCTGGACCCAAGACATTTTCACAGTATTACAGTATCACCAAGGTTGGAAGAGACCTCACAGATCATCAAGTCCAACCCTTTACCACAGAGCTCAAGGCTAGACCATGGCACCAAGTGCCACGTCCAATCCTGCCTTGAACAGCCCCAGGGACGGCGACTCCACCACCTCCCTGGGCAGCCCATTCCAGTGTCCAATGACTCTCTCAGGGAAGAACTTTCTCCTCACCTCAAGCCTAAATCTCCCCTGGCGCAGCCTGAGGCTGTGTCCTCTCGTTCTGGTGCTGGCCACCTGAGAGAAAAGAGCAACCTCCTCCTGGCCACAACCACCCCTCAGGTAGTTGTAGACAGCAATAAGGTCTCCCCTGAGCCTCCTCTTCTCCAGGCTAAACAATCCCAGCTCCCTCAGCCTCTCCTCGTAGGGCTTCTGCTCGAGGCCTCTCAGCAGCCTCGTTGCCCTTCTCTGGACATGCTCAAGCATCTCAATGTCCCTCCTAAACTGAGGGTCTTGCTAAAAGTCATCTGTCTTGGAAAATAATATGGCTTTGACAAAAGAGGGTAGTTTGATGAAAATACAATCAGTTGAAAACTTTGCTACCACCTCCAGTATGGGTCTCAGCAGTGCTGTCAAAGAAAGCTGTGCAAATAAATAGCATTTCAGTAACCAAGCTTAAATCAGATTGTTCTTTCTGCTGAAATGTTAATTTAGATTAAACAAGCATTTAATTTCAATTCAAATATAATGTTCCCTCTTGCTTCTGTGCATTAGCCCCCTGAAAAAAAAGTCGAAGCAAATTTACACAAAATTGAGTTTGATTTTAAATAAAAATGGTTTCTTTTTTTCTATCCAGTTTTATGAATGTGGTCCCAAACAGAACTTCTCAGTGGATGAAGTATGTGTCAAAAAATGTCCAGTGCTGTCTTGCAGAGATAATGTATAAAGGGAAAGAAGCAGTAAATGATTGTGTAGGTAGAATTTTGTTTACATGAAATCCCTTTTCATCAAGCTCAATTGCTTCCAGTCATGCTGCGTTACAGTTTATATTTTACTTGTATTTCTGTTATCTTCACCAAGCCAAGTATCTTCTTGGATAAGTCATTTGAGTTTCTGCAGCAATCTGGAGTTTAAACTTTGACTTAGTCGTTTCTAGTGAAGAGTGAAAAATATCATAATATGAGCAAATGGGGAAAACACTTGAGGAAACAGAAAATTTACAGAATATTTGCAGTGTAGTTATCTTGACTTTCTACAGAGAATCATCCAGAATAGTCTCCTTGCAAAAAGATCTGGTGCTCACATCTTTCATTCTTGAGTATTCTTTCCTTCAGGGCAGGCACCGTGTCAGATATATTCACATCTATATGCTGGATGTCCCACTACAGTTTTAGAGTCAGCAACAAGTATTGCTCAGAAAGCTCTCAAGGCTGACAAAGCAGAGGCAACACAAAAAGATTTCTTCAGTTATATTCTAGCCTTGAGGCAGCAGCTCCTCCAAATGTCTTACTAAAAATAGCATGAGAAATAATATTTGTAATCAAGGGGAGTTGTACTAAAGGAAATGGAAGATTTTACAAGAGCTGAACAAAACCATAGATGTATAAACAACATCTCTGGCTGCTGACTGCTGGAATGTCTTAACTGTATTACTTCTTTCAAAAAATACTAATGTAATACAGCTCTACATACACTTGGAAGTTCAGAATTAATGCAGTCAAGTCAAAGGAAAACATACAGCACTAGGGGTGGGCACACAGACTTTCAGCATCATTCATGATTACACCTTAAAACTCATGAATCTGAACACTACCACGCAGATGTGTTATTCATTCTTTACATCCCTTACACGTTCCTACGATGCTCCAAATTTTGAGCAAATATGATGGTCTTCTCCTGATAAAATAACTGCCTTGAGATTGAGGTCAAAAGGAGATTAGTCAGGCCGAGAGGAATTTGCATTAGAAAGTTGCCACTGACAAAAATAATGGAAGATGAGATTAAATTTAGGAAGCAATTTTTATAAAACTAAGAGTTACTTTTTTCTGATATTGAGGATAAAATCCAGTCTCCTACCCACAATACACACATTGCCCTCTGAAGTAAACAGAGACCTGACAGCTCTGGCTTCCCTCCTCTTCTTCCTGCTCCTTCCCTTGCTTCCAAGATGATGTGTAGATGTTGCGGGTGAGTAGGCCTGTGTACCTGCCAGTGACTCCCACTCAATTGATAGAATTCTTCTCAATTTTCAGGCATTTTTCAATCAATCAATCAATCATCTTTGTACTCCAAGACTCATAAAAAAGCCCTTTGTCAGGGCCAAGGAGCCGAGCTGCAATTGGCTCAGTGCCCAGGTTCACTTGGGAGGAAATGCAGAACTGTAGTCTGCTGTTTACCATGGTGTGCTTCCTCTCTAATGAACTCCTTTAGTTAGTTGGGAGTAAGATAAATCAAGAAAAAAAGTAGTTCTCTGCAATTGAGACACAGAGAGGACTCAATTATCTCAAGTTACTAGAGAACATGTACAGTGATTTGTAAGTGATGATGAGATAGGGTCAGGAAGAGAAAACACACTTGGCTGCTATTCTGGACCAGTACTGTGTGTCTTTGGCATTAAAGAAATCTATGCCTAGCCAGCCAAACTCTGCAAAACCACTCTACAAAGAAACTTTTCTTAAGCAGTGCCTGTTATTTCTATTACCTAATTTGCACATTCAGCAGTACACTGTAGCTGTTATGGAGTGTGTCCTGTATTCCTGCAAATGGCAGCCAGCTGTCTTTCAACTCGGCAAATTTCTCTGCAGCTTATTTATAAACTATTTGAAAGCTGACCTAATGCTCACTTAGCACAAAATAAACCCTGGAAGCATGTGGTGGCACAAGGCTGCCAAGTCAAACACTTACTGCATTTTTGTAGAAGAAATACAGCACCATGTTGGCGAGTCGGGAATAACACCAGTGGCCATGAACAAGCAAGAGTTTCTCCAAATGCCGGAACCTTGGGATTGCAAAGTCACTTGCCATCACCGCCTTTAAAGCAAGGAAAGTTCAAATCATTATTTGAAAGCATCACTTTCAACACCAGCAGTGAATCTAGCTATCCTCTTAACTCACCCAGTCCATGGAAACTATACTGATGAAGAACGAAATCCATTACGGTGCATCTGAAATGCGGCTATGGCTGCATTGACTGAATACCTACGAACAAACCTGGCAGCCTGGCAGAACATGCCAGGTGACCTGGTTCTTGCCCAAAGGAATTACAGTTTACAGACCAGATGGTGGGTAACAGGCAGCATCAAAAAGGCAAGAAGTGGGAGAATGGCTGGCACTTTCAGCTGCATGAGCCTATTGTGTCTACATGCGACCACCTTAGTGGCTGTAACATCTTTCTTTGCACAAACTACAGGTATTTAGAGAATGAAATTAATTTCCAGAGAATCAAATAAGCACAATTAAGTAGTACAATTACTGGACTTCAAAAGACAAACCATGAAAAATATTAATTTAATTACATTTGCAGCCCTGGCTTATAAAGTTTACCTGGCTCTCATCTCAGTATTTTGAGGGATTTAAAAACTTGCATGTTTTCCAGAAGTATGAAAAGAATCACACCAGATATGAGTCCTCTGATGTGGTACTGACTGTCAAATCACATTAATAGAATGAGTCACCCAGTTTGTCTCTACTTCTGACTAAAATTCAGTGTAATGCACATCTAAAGTCCTATTTAGTGTTTGGAGAACACTAGTGGAGGGAGAAAATGTCACTGTTTCAGTGGCAATCCAGAAGGTATTTAAGTACATTGAAGTACATTTGAGGCATAGGAGGTTCCATGTGAACCTGAGAAAGATTTTTTTTCCACTGTGACAGAGCACTGGAACAGGCTGCCCAGGGAGGTGTGGAGTCACCCTCTTTGGAGATACTCAAGAACTGTCTGGATGCATTCCAGTGCAATCAGCTCTAGGTGACGCTGCTCTGGCAGGGGGGCTGGACCAGATGATCTTTTGAGGTCCCTTCCAACCCCTGACATTCTGTGGTTCTTTGATTCTGCATGAGACCTTCCTGTAAATCATGGTGTTATCATGTGATTTTCCTTACCCATAGGATCACACTAAGATTTCATTCAACACTATTTTGCACTTAGTTTTCTATTTTGGTATCACTTTTCTTCTCACAGTTCAGGGAGGAAAGGTGAAAAACATCAAAAGAGTAATGTCTTCCTAGCACTTTGCAAGGTCTTTTTTTCACTGTACTCTTAAGTGAGAGACATCTTTCCATTAGGTTTTTTTTTTTGAATTTCCTATCTTGGTAAATCATCACAGGGGCTCCTCAATTTTCCCAAGCAAGTGCTTGTACAAGCTAGTAAAACAAACTGTAAAACAGTATGTGAGAGAAGGTGTAATACTGCATAGCTATCTAAGCAGCAGATGTATGTAATCACAGGGGCATTTTTTATTATGTTGAAACACGCTGGGATTTCTCAGGTAGTGAGATACAGTTGTTATAAAGCCCCTGCACAGAATATGTCTGATTTGTCTTGCAGACACACATCTGGCTTGCAGTTTGAAGAGAGCAGAGCTATACTATGCCTGTTTCCTTGCTCTCTGCCCCATCTTGGTCTATTCCAATGTTAAAAGAAAACCACTAGCTTCATTCGTGCTTCTAATATAGCACTTCACAACACATTGTGAGGAGTGACAGGTGAGGGCTTTTTTTTCTTTTTGATTCCATTTTGATTACAGTGAGGAACACAGCGATGAAGATAGTGTTGGAGCCAATTCCATTTGCATGTTTATGTAATCTCAAAATATCCTCTTGATCACATTTTTACTTACAGCTTTTTCAGAAGAAAAAGTGATTCATGCTCCATGTGCTCCCACAGAATATGGAAAGAGAATAAATCAGAGAGCATTGCTGCTGTAGACATCTAAATTCTCAGAGCCTTTTAAGTAACTGCACGGGTCAGGTTCTGACAGTTGTTTATAGTAAACTGGCCTGCATGGTTCCTTAGGAGCTTGCAGGAAAGGAACGGATGTATAAACATTTTCCACTCTGTCCAACTTCCATTTAGAAAACAAACAGGTAGTTTAATGAGTTAATGAGAAAACAGCTTTCAAATTTGAATACACTGAAAAGCCAGGGGCATCTGAGGACTGTTTTTTGTTAAGTGTATGTGAGCTCAACTGAAAGTGGCCTACTGGGAAGAGGAGTTTAAAAAGATGCTGTATGTCTGCATTAGGGTAGAAAGTGACCTGAATTAATACATGGACGATAGGAGCTGCTAAGTTCCTAAGAGATGACAAGATGGGACAAACTTTTTTTTAATTGATAGGCTTGCAGGGATCCCCACAAAAAAGTCTCCTCTGGGCTTTCTGGGGCCTGGACTGCCTGACAAGTGATGCTGCAGAAATTTTTATGTGAAGTTTTCAGAGCCTGATGAAGGCTGTGGAACAGCAAATACACTCATCATCAGCTTAATCCAGGACTACCTTTTGCCCTTTATGGCCATCAAAGTCAGGTTGTGGTTGGGATGCCATACGATGCACAATGAATATTTGACTATTTTTATAGTGGCTTCTTTCCAGTCTAGTTTACAGCTAACATATTTGGAGAAGCATTTTTAACTGCTTGCAGGCCTGAAACCTGTATGAAGGTTGCTGGATAGAAATCCATTTGCCCTGGGGTTTACTTTGACTAAACCTACTGGGTGATTAAAAGGAGAACAAGTGCTCCACTGGGTCAGCCTGAAGCCCATCTTCCCATTGGAATGGGCTGCCCAAGGAGGTGGTGGAGTTGCCATCCCTTGAGGTGTTGGACTGGATGATCTTGGAGGTCTCTTCCAACCTGGTTGATTCTATGATTCTAGTATCCAGCCTCCAACAACAGCCAAGAGAGGATGCCTTTGGATGAGTATATGAATAAATAAGAAAAATGTCTACTGACTTTTCTCCAGAGAACTGTCCTAGCTTCTGGTGATCTGCATATTAAAAAATGCACAAAGTTGACATCCAAGTTCATAGCTCAGTTAAATTTTTGTTTCATAAATTTGTGTGTTGACCTAAATTAATCACAGCATTCAGGAAATCCCATGGAATAATGCTGCATAGCAAACTTGCTTGCTGTGTGAAAGCCTTTCTTCTCTTTCAGGCAAAACATCCAGCAAGTGTTGCAAAAAATGCAGTGTGGGTCAGAGAACCACCCACTGGTAACTAAGTTAAAGAGCATGCTCAGGTTCTCAGAATGGAAACATTTCCCATGTTCTCTGAAGAGCTCTGACATATACTCAGCTACTCTATTTTCTCATGCAATTAGCCTGCAGTCAGCCCAAATACAAGGGAAGTTGTGGAAATAAGGTACCTTCCTCATTATCTATGTCTTACTGCCATGTCTGGTGCTAACACTGCAATTGAACTGCAACTGAGCAGCAAAGGAAGCAGAAGTAATGGTTAATACAGTATATCTACTGTACATCCTATACATATGCATCCTCTCTTCTGGAGATGAGATGTGCCTCTTATACAGTAATCACAGACTGAACACTTCAAAAAAAATATCTTATCTTGCTATTCTCTACGGCAAGAAATGGAGAGAAGACCAAGACTTGAATAGAGCATATGGAGCAGTGGTTCAGCAAATGGCTGTTTTTCTTTCTTTGTGTTCTGCTGTTTGAATTGGCTGAGTGAGTGAGATGTATGAGTGGCTGAGCTAAGGGTCGTCATCACATCATGCAAGTAAGCTGTCTCAGCTGGATGGACTTGTGCAGCTACTCTAACAGAAGTATATGCAGGCAATACAGAAGAGAGGAGAACAAAACCAAAGAGAATAAAGCATACCTTTGTTTCCTAATTAACCTAGAGAAGCCTAGAGAAGAGGAGGCTCAGGGGTGCTCTCATTGCTGTCTACAATTACCTGAAGGGATGTTGTAGCCAGGTAGGAGGTGGCCTCTTCTCCCAGGCAACCACCAATAGAGCAAGGGGACACAGTCTCAAGTTGTGCTGGGGGAAGTATTGGCTGGATGTTAGGAGGAAGTTCTTCACAGAGAGAGTGATTTGCCATTGGAATGGGCTGCCCAGGGAGGTGGTGGAGGCACCATCCCTGGAGGTGTTCAAGAAAAGACTGAATGAGGGACTTAATGCCATGGTCTAGTTGACTGGATAGGGCTAGGTTGGACTGGATGATCTTGGAGGTCTCTTCCAACCTGTCTGATTCTATGACTAACTCATAGCTAAGCATTTTTCTTTCCTTAACTAGTATTTATAAATTAGTTCTTAAAACATATTGCTTAGAGGTATCTAGTAAGTTGAATTTTCAAAGAAAGTAGCATGTTTAAACTTGTCACAGATCTGAGAACAAACACAAGCTCAGCCTCAAGCTGAAAGCATCCTTAGGGCACTCATCTGGTACCCTTGAGCATAACTGCTGTTTCTTCATCATTTGTGCTGGCTATCCAAAGGCACCTCAGCCATACTGACATACGGGGAATGCCAGTTTCACCCTTTCATAGAAATGCTTTCCAGTGAATAAGAACACTACCTGCATGCCTTCTTGACCAGAGATCCCCACACCAACATCTGCCACTTGGATCATGCTGACATCATTAGCACCATCACCTAAATGTGACAAGATACAGTTTTGGTATCAGTAGTAGATCAGGAAAAGCTATCAGCAGCAAAGCAAAGGAAAAACAGTTGTTACTGGCTGTTGGATGAGTATAACAAGGGAGATATGGGGTACAAAATGATTCATCTTTGGAATACAATGTAGAAAGCTTGGCAAAGATGCTCATCTTTGTAGGCTGTTTTTTGTTTTTGCAGAAAACTAAAAGTAAAAAATATTCCTCTCTTTTTAATAGGACTTAAAATTCAAGTATCTAGGCTAAAGTGCACAAATACCACAACACTGGAATGCTGAGAATGAGCTTCTCAATAATTCTGCTTCCTGATTAACCATCTGCCTGCAATCAGGTATGACTAAGAATGAAAAATGGAAGGGGATCTAAAGCCAGCGAGAACACCTACACAACGAAAACTGCAATAGAGTTAAGAAGTAGATGAATTCCTGACTTGGGTTGAGCAGTCTGAGCTCTTTAATACATCCACAGCATGTAGATTTAACTGCAGTGGTTGCACCATTATTTGCTCTGCTTCCAATCATAAGACCACAAGTGACAGGTGTTATAGAAAGGACACTAGAATGGGATAGGTTTCTACTTCTTAACCTCTTAAATTAACAGCCAGTAAGCTAGTGAAAATAAAATCGTATGAACTGATGACAAGACACTTGATTTTAAATTTCAGTGGCTGCTGCATACATTCACATCTCACTCCAGTATCCCTGCTGTTTGTACATATGAGTGGTATCTCCTCATCTGACAAAGCTGACATCTTTGTGGCTGTGTGACACAATCCCAAGTTAACTCATGTTTGTTAAGAGGGGCATGCATATAGTTGGGCATTTACACCAGATCAGGAGCTTGACTTCAGCAGGCTCAAGATGCTCACAATGAATGAAAATACAAGCTGTCCAATCTTTGCTAGTGTTTTAAAGCATTCTGGTTAATTCAAGTTAACCAGTCAGACATTTTTGGACAGCATATGCAAATGGTTATGTCTACAATCAGTCAGGCAAAGATATAATTTCAGTCCAGGGAAGGTGTGTTTGAGCTAGGTATAATACGGAGAACATAAGGATTATTGTAATCAGCACACATTTGGTGATCTGAACATCACAGGGGCCTGGCATTATATGTATTTAGGTCTTATTGTGGGTAGGTCAAATCCACATGTGTTGCTGTTATGATTAGCCAAGACAGGTGGGTGAAAGTTAGTGTGTGACAACATACACTGCAATCTTATTTTCTAATGCAACTCGAGCCTACACTTGAGATAGCAAAAGAAGGGCTGGTTGACTTTTCTGGTGTGAAAATCGTGCCAACATGAAAGATGTTGCTAGATTTAAAACAGGCTGACTGACAAAATCTCCCCTTCACCAACTGAGCAATTAGCTTGGAAGAAGTGTAAGCACTGGCACAATGCCAGTGGTAAATGCATTCTCTGTACTGACAAGGCCAGCTCAGATCCCATGCTGTATGGCTGCCTTATGATGAAAAATGCAGAGCCCTGAGTTTAAACATGATTGGATGAAACAGCAATAAGCACAATGTCACTAAGCACAACGTCGGTGTGTGTAATGCAGTGATTACAATATGGTGTTCTTCACAGCATCGGCTACTCTAGTTCTTCACAGCATCATCTACCCTAGTTCTTCACAGCTGTGTTCAGACATGCCAAAACCTCATAGCATACCTGGGTCCAAATTATCTAACTTTTGTAGAAAGAAATCCCAAATACTAACACAAAGTTTTGAATATATTAGAGTTGTCCACTACATTTCCAGACAAAACTGGAAGGCTGTTTTGAGTCATGAGGTAGGTGGGAGGGCAAATCAAAAAACCCCAAATTCTCATGGTTCAGCACACATGAGAGGAGGCTAGTTTAAATGGAGCTACTTACCTATTGCCAAGGTCATTGCTTTGAGTTTGTCTCTGACTAACTTCACTACCATGCTCTTCTGGAGTGGGGTAGCACGACAGCACAGTACTGAACGGCATCGCTTGGCTAGTGAAAGAAATTTATCTTCTAGGGTAGGTTCCAGGGCATAAGCTAGAGTCCTTCCATCAATCACTAGGCCCAAGCTGGAAAGCACAGGGGAAGAAGGTTGATAGAGAGGGGCGAACCCAACAGTCACGTTTCCAGCAGCTTCGTCTATTGTGTTGTTTGAAAATTTGGACTCTACACATTGCAGACACTGTTCCAGCAAAACAGCACATGTCTCCTGAAAAAAAAAAACACACAACCAAAAAACACTTGAGATAAAAGAATATATATTCAAACATTTGTATTTGCTGTGTATTTAGGCATAAGGACTATGAGGAATGTGCTATATTTGCTGCACTGTTAATGTTTTAATTTCTAATCATAATCTTTTCTGTTTGCTCTAAACACACTCAGTTCTTACAGAAGATATGAAAGCAACAAAGACTCTAAAGGCTTAAAATTGAATTCCACTTCAACATGCAGTATTGTCTGCTAAACTATTTTTTTTAGCTCATTTTCAGAATAACAGTTCTGGGAAATTATATAATCAGTATCAGTATCAAGTTTAGTATGGTGGTAAACACCATGCACACACATACCATTGAGGTCAGATAGTTATGCATTGTTAAAGACCGATTAAAGATTATTTAAGCTGAATTCTCTCTCCTAGCCACACTCAACTGTAAGATACTATTGACACTATATGAACACTGAAAATGAAAAGCTGTTGAACTCACAGCAAAGTATGACAAAAAGAAAGATCATGAAAAACTCAATTTACCAGTTCAGTTGATACACTCAAGATTGGAAAAAGTTGTCATCTTTTCTTCCTTTTCAAAGGAAATTGGAGCTGGATACTGCTGGCCTTACCTCTCCTCTGCTGGTCTGAAGTCCAATTTTATCACCCCATTTAAAGGACTATAGCACTATCAGTCTGGTTCCTTGTATGTTAGACCATATCAGTAAAGTCTTTGTGACTGTCTGTTTGCACAAGTTGAGCACAGAAAAGTAACTCAGAAGAATAAGAAAAGGTCTGTTAGGAAGCAAGGCATTACTCTTTTTCTGACTCACAGTGTTAGCATTGAAATTTAAATGCTGATTCTATCTCCAGAGAAAGCCATCTGAATGACTGAGTTATCTAATTACATTTCAGTAGCATAAAATAAAGTGTAACTTCTTCAAAGGTAATAAATTGTTTTCTTGCACAACACAGTTAATTGCATTTGGAGACCCTTTAGTGCCAATAAGCAAAACCAGGGATGTTTTCAGAATGCATACCAAAGAAAGGCCTTTAAGCTGCTATGGCATATTTTCATTCACGGTGGAGCCCACTGCACACAGCTGCATGTCTTCAGTAAGTTTATGCTGCATGGCACTATGACTCAGAAGCATGATTCACTGAAAAGTGTTCAAAGACATGTCCTACCTGACAATTACAGCTGAAGCAGGAAAAGAAGAAAAAAAACACAAACAAGAGGGAAAGGAAAAGAAAGCCATGAAACTTTTAAGTATGAGTTGAAAATAAAGCAAAGCTAGTCCACAAGTAAACTTGTGCACTTAAACTACTTACTGGTGATTCAGCATTCAAAGTGATGATTTCTTCATCATGATCCAGTAGCTTACAGGCATAAGCAATATTAACAGCTGTTTCTTGCTTGTCTCCAGTAAGAACCCAAATCTGCAATCCAGCTTGGCGCAAGTTTGCAATGGTTTCTGGAACACCATCTTGTAAACGATCTTCAATGCCAGTTGCACCTAAGCACATAGAAAAAGAAACATACTGCACGTTAAATGAACACTTAAAGTTCATCTCAAATTTTAAGTTTGGATTTTTCAAAAAACAGCAATCACATTTATCAAGGAATGGTTGCAAGATTTGGGCAGCTTTCTGTGGGTACTGAGAAGAGAAGAAAGTAGCTGGGGTCATCAGTTACATCAACAGTCAACGACAACACCAGAATTCAAAACTGCAAAAGCAATCTGGTGCCACTTTTAGTCTCAGAGGTTCACAAGGCTTTGCTTATTGTCTCTCTGCTCTGTATCTTCACCACTTCTGAATGTTGCTAGAGAAGACACTGTTGCTTCATTTCAGTTCTTAAGGGTCTTAACTACCCTTTTTCCTTTAGAAGAGGCTGGGTCACTAGAGTCTTCTCCCTTTTGAGGGGGGATGAGAGGAGGACTGCAGCTGGGCAACATCACTAAGGCTGCAGTCATAAGCCTTTTCCTGCCTTGTTGCCACTCTTGCAGGAAGACACTAATTGCCAAAATAGATGCAGGAGAGAGTAAATCATAAATCCATTGGTCATTACGTGAAAATAAAATGTGCCTTTTGCACATTTCAATGTATTCTGCCTGTTTACAGTAGATCGAGTATCTTCCCTATGCTTTCATAAATTGACAGACAAGATTTTCAAATACTGCACCAAAAGCCCCTCAGACCAAGTTCAGTGTCACCACATCAGTGCTCCACTGAGTTTTGGAGAGGCTTCAATGTGAGGAAATGTAAGCCCTAACTATCAGAGAGCGAGGACATGCAAATCGCCTGGAACAACAGCAAAAATACTTTCTTTAGCTATTTGTTACTCCTATGGTTGTGCCTTGAAAAAAACTTTTGGCAACAGAACCACCTGAAATCTGAGCACCTGTCATGTAGGTGGGAACATATTCTCAGGGCAGTGTAGGGAAAGTTATTGTTATCCAGCTCAGAGGCATTCAGCGTAAGAAACACATGGATCCGCACAAGTGGATCCAGAGGAGGGCTACATATATCATCACTGGCCTGGAGCTCTTCCCATATAAGTGAGACAGTAGTGGTTGTTTAGTTTGGAGAGGAGAAGACTCCAGGGACATCTTACAGCAGCCTTCCAGTACCTAAAAAGGGCCCACAGGGAAGATGGTGAGGGACCCTTTATCAGTGATTTTAGTGATAGGAAGAGATGCAATGATTTTAAACTGAAAGAAGCTAGACTTAGATTGGATATAAGAAATTCTTTACTGTGAGGGTGGCAAGGCACTGGAACAGGTTGCCCAAAGAACCTGTGGATATGCCTTCCCTGGAAGTGTCCAAGGTCAGGTTGCATGGAGCTTTGAGAAGCCTGGTCCAGTGGAAGATGTCCTTGCCTATAGCAAGGAGACTGGAACTAGAAGATCTTTAAGGTCCCTTGCAGTCCAAATCATTCCATGACTCTATCTAAGAGTGTACAAAGAATACACCTTTTCCAGATCAACTTATTTATTCAAGGTTTTGTAATGACAGGACAAGGGGGAATGGGTTTAAACTCAAAGAGGGGAGATTTAAACTAGGTGTTAGGAATAAGTTCTTTACAGTGAGGGTGGTGAAACACTGGAATGGGTTGCCCAGGGAGGCTGTGGATGCTCCCTCCCTGGAGGTGTTCAAGGCCAGGCTGGATGAGGCCTTGAGCGACCTGTTCTAGTGGGAGATGTCCCTGCCTATGGCAGAGGTTTGGAACTGGATGATCCTTGAGGTCACTTCCAACCTAAACCATCCTACGATTCTATACCCACAACCTAATCATAACTGATCACTGCAAGACACAAATCACAGCAGGAGCTTCTTGGGAAAAGACCAAACAGGTAGTTTACTTCTGACTGAAGCTCTCTTGTATGGCTGGCAGTTCAATTTAATTTTTTCCCCTATAATGCAGCAAAAGGCAGCACAGAAAAATCACACTGGGATCCTGCTGATTAATGTGGTCTGAATTAGTCCCCTCATAGTTCCCTTTAAGCCAGAGGAGAGAAACGGATGCTTCAAGGGCATCATTCATCTAATCCTAGAGCAGATATCTAAGACCAAATAAACTGTACTTTCATTTTTTGTTTTTCCCTTGGTTATATGGGGAGCCTTTATCTGTGGTGGATACATCAGAAGCTGGTGACATGGATCTGATCTCTCAGAGACAGGCAAGTTAGCAGTTAGTGAAGGTTATCTCCAGCAGTGTTATGACTGTCCTAGTTTCTTTACCAGAGAAAGCAGATGGATTCTGGGAATAATAGTATAGAAATACTTTTTTTTTTTAGAATTGTAGTGCTTTTAACATCTGAACTCAGTAGAGGAAGAGTATGGCTTAGTTTTTGGAATACATCTTTACATACTGCATCATAAGGAAGTACTGCAATCCTTTTCCACAGAATACACAAGCCCTGGGTGCATAAGATGCACCTGATGGATGTAAGAGTTGGTGCCTCTCACAAATGCAGTTTATGACCTTTGTATGTGTCTCCGGTAACCCTGTAGTCATGGAGGTCTCTAATACATTGAAAGAGCACTGAGCTAACAAAATTCTGTAACCATCTTGGGCCAAGTTCTCCTCGGGTTTAGAGCAGCAGTTTCCATTTATGATACTGCATCAAACACATACCTGGTGTAACTCCACTTCTTTCACTAGTGATAAAATGATGGCAGGAGAGAGTGGAACAGGGTATGCCTGTTATGTTAATTATATCCCTTTCCTTTCTGGTGCTGCACATGACAGCCATGACAAAGTCCAAAAGAAGCCAATTTCTGTACTGTCAGAAACCATTTAAGGGGAAGAATGGATTTCATAGCCAAGCTTTCAAATTTTAAACACATTTTAATTTAATGTCATTTCATTACCTAGCAGATGCAGATTCTTCTCTATCCGCAGTGCTGACTGAAACAGAAGTTCATCGCGATTTTCAATAGAGGATTCAGCTTCTAAATGACTTTTTAACCAACAGGCATACTCTTCCTTGCTGAGAACCTATTGAAAAGAGTAGGTTAGGGCACCATCAATGTGATGCATTCATACTTTACAGGAAAAAAAAGTCAAGACTCTCCTTAAAAGCTAAGTAAGAGTCTGCATTTACTTACTCTTTTTGCAATACAGAGGGTCCGCAGCCCGTCTACAGCATAAAGATTAAGGTAATTCTGGGTTTTGCTTTGGATTTTTTTTTGATGTTTGCCCCGAGGGTCATCTAGAGAATAAAAAAAGAAATTAGTTATGGAAAAAATAACAGCAGCTGAACGGCCTCGGAGGATAAAACTTGTCTACATTATTCAGTGTACCAGCACTTTATAACTGATACTTTTAAAGAGCTGCTCATGTCTCTTGGGAAACTCAGGTAAAACGTTCCACTTAGAAAAAAAAAGTCTTAACTTGTTGTTCTGTCTTTTCTGCCTTCTCTCTTCAAAAGTAACTGTGAATGTGTGTCAGAAAGGCCATTTTCTTACTCCTTATGTATTTGTTTGGCCTGAATACCTTAGGAAATCATAGTGATCTTCACAGTAAACAATAATGCCAGAAAGCATAGCATGATTTCAATACATTACTAGCAAACACTTCTCCACTTCTCATCATGTGCAGGAAAATGACACTTGAAACCAGCACTTCATTTTTCCACCAGACTTATTATCTCAAAAGAACCAGAAGCAGCACTCTGTTTTGTATATCTAAGTGCATATATGAAGATGCTTCTGTTACTACCATACTTGATACAACCCATTGGACTGGGTCAATACAAGAAGTTATGATTGTGATTTCATTTACAAGAGAATTTACACTTATGTAGACCTCACAGCCAACTTCTACCTTGAACACAGTGGCACAACTTCCACTTAACTTTACTCTTCACTTAAAGCCACAGAAGCACAACTAAGTTCCTTTTCTCTCTTTAGTTGGGATTGGTTCAATGTGCTCATACTGTGACCAAAAAAGAGTAATGAATGAGACAGTGGCACATTTTGTTCCATCTTGTGACCTGAAGTGATGTCTTCCGAAGTTAAAAACAGGTGACATGAATCTTTTTTATCATCTAGGATCATGACAGGTCAATGTACTATGTACTCTAGTAGCAATCCTAAATAATGTGAATTGCAGGGGTAGTACTAAAGTAAATGTGCAAACTGGTAAGCAACCATTAAGTGAGAAGGAGCAGTACCTTATGGCAATTTTTTTGTTGGTGGTTTTGTTTTGTTCCATTTATTTATTTCCCCCCCTTTATGTCCGATTTTGTAATTGCAAGATTTGTGTTACTGGTATTTGCACAGTAACCAGCCAAAAAGTCAGGTGAATGCCATTCATTGTAAGCAGTCTGAGCATCTGGAGAGAACTATTACATATAATCTCAGCTCACCACTGGATATGCTCACCCTTCTCAACTGATCACACTGAGAACCTATGGGTGCTATACTCTTATATTAAGCACCTAACACAGGTATGTAAATTAGTTGGCCTAAGTTTAGATCACCTCCAGAGGCCGCTTTCAACCTCTATCATTCTGTAATAGCTTCCTGCTTACACTGTTCAGTGCCCATTTGCCCCCTTTTCTTGAAAGTACAATGCAGATACATTATTCTAGAAGAATATTCCTGCAAATACAATTTGCAGTTGGAAAACCCTTTCTTACACTAGTGCTTGTGGCTCTGACACGCAGACCACCAGGTTCTTTCAGAAGTTATGAAAACAGATCACATCGAGATTCAGTTGCAACATTAAGTAGAAATATGCATATATGGGACTGGCAGCCTAAAACAGTTTAATTTAGCTTCTTTTCTATTTGTGAATTTTGTTCCTGGAGAAGCACTGTGGCAAACCTTTGAGTTGGCTTTTTAAACTTTAGAAAAACAAAGCAGGCAAGGAGTCTTGCTCATTTTTTTGTGATACATTACTGTTCTAGAGAAAAATGCCTTAGTTTTTTAATATCCTTCATGAAAACTGTCCTATGGGACTAGCTACTTCAGTTACTCACTGATTTCAAATGCTGCAAACTTGAATGGGTGCTTAAACACACCAGAAGTTGTTTCTATCCCTTCAAGTTAATCACTTCAGATCTGTCTCAATACCACAAGTGCTAACACAGTGATCATTGTGTCAAATGCTTATGCCACCTTCAGTGAGCAAAGACAGCAATTCTGTACAAGTTGAGATGTGCACACCATTTTCTGTACAAATTCTCAATTCCAGAGTGGAAGACTCCATCTCTCTCCTTCACCAGCATATCAACGGCAGTTAAACCCCTCTGTAACTCTTCATGCGCCTTAACAGTCCTATCCTGAAGACTAGAAGCAGGAAGGAATCTCCCACAGACAAAACCCAGTTGTGGAGATTCTCTTTTAGCTGGCATTCTTTTTAGCAGTGTGATCACAGACTACGTCAGTGAAAACCAGCAAATAAATCTTCTCTAGAAGAATGATACGAGAGATAGCAGCGTTCTGATTGCTTAATTTCCTTCCATAATTAAAAGCTGCAGAGAGCCAGCCCAATCCATTGTTTTCTCAATGACTTATGCTCACAGTTCCTGTGACTTGAGAATTGACTCAAACAGTAACTTTATATTTATGAACATGATGACTGTTAAGATAAAGTAAAAATGATACAGTCTTGGGAATTATGTCAAGGCTTTTGGAAATATCAGAAAACACCAGGTTTCACGGTTCCAACTAGACCTGTAGGCAGAGCAAATGGAGCAATTTCAGTTTTCAAGCTTAAGCAATTTTGGGTTTTCTGTAAGACACAACTGAAGGTACAAGATAATACTTTCACTTCTGATTCTGGGCTGTTCCTCATGTCGCAATTTAGAATACTATTCCTTTCAAACAGTGACTTTCGCGCTTGACAGGACCCAGTCATGCACGTGATGTTTGAGTTGGGAAATGAGAGGCACAGTGTTGCCTCGGTCCTTCAGTTTAAGGGCACAAGTATCACAAAGTCTTAAGATGCATGCTTGACTGGTGCACAATTTACATGTCCCCGAGGCACTAAGACAGCAAAAATTGAGCAGTGGGAATAGCTGTCATTTTAATTCACTTACTGGTCAATGCTTTAAAATGATGAATGCCTGAATTCTCATAGCATTACATCTCCTCTCACACCAGAGAGCAGGATGAAACCACTAACAGAAGCTGCAATATAGGTAATAGCCACAGCACAAATCTTCTGAGACTCCCTCTACCTGGGGTATGCATTCCTGTAATTGAAAGAAGATGCTGCTCCCTCAAGAATTGGCAACATATCCACTGACATTAAGATACTGCAGGCAAAGACTATAAATGCAGTTCCAGGAGTGAAGCTGCCCAAGAGAAACGCCAAATTTTTTTTCACATAGATTTGCTGAAATGTACAGAATTACTGAAGCCAGCAGTGGCTTAGAGGGCTAGAAAACAAGGGAAATTGCTTATGAAGTTCTAGTAGCTGCACTTTACACTCCTTGCAAAAGCAAAATATACTAAAACCCCTAGTTCAATTTGAGCTAAACACCTAAAACTAAAAAAAAAAAGAAAACTAACAATCAAACCAAACAAAAAAAAAAAACCCACAATCTCCAAAAAGACACAAACACAATTTCAGAGCCATCTGCAATTCACCTGCCTGTGAAGATGCTGGAATAGCTGTAAATTCCCATCTACAGAACCTGTCACTATCAACACTGATTGTCAGGAACTCTGCTTCCCTTTTTCTGACGCACGCCACCTTTGGTAATGTCACTATTGTTCTGTTTTCTAACTGGTCTTGTTTTCACTTAGGTGGGTCCTAGGTCTTCATGAAATTTGCCTGAAATTTCTGTGATCCATTGCATTTACTGTGTGTACATACAGCAGCTGCAAACATAGTCTGTTTGATGCTGACAAAATATTTAAGACTTGGCATAAAATAGATTTTTATTTTCTTTCTAATGCTCAGTTCTCATTCTGGGAACTTATTTCCAAACATTGTTTTCTAGGTATGTTACTAAAGATTCTCAGTACTACAAGTTCTCTGTTAGTACTTTGGAAGGAAACAAGTTTCCACAGATGCTCTCTGTAGCTTCTGTGATATCAGATCTTTACCAGAAAATTAATCATGAATACTTTGTTGTTAGGAACAAGTTGTTCCTATTTTTTTTTTTGGCTCAGCTTTGATTTATATGGCTGTAAACAGAAAACTAATGCCAACATTTTTCTGTATTTCATTAAACTGAAATCACACAGTATAAGCCTTTCACAGTTGTTCACTTCAACTAATGTCAAAGTAACCACAAAGTTAGTGAAAGATGGGAAGTACCCCAGCACTTTCAGGCTCTGTCCATTCATCCTGGGGGAACTTTTAAATACTGGACAAAATTCAACTTTGAAAATACAGCAAATTAGATGTAAACTGATACCCGTGTGTCTCCTCTAATTTCTGAATGCTTACAAAGTTCTTGAATCCAACTGATTACAATTAGCAGCTATTTAAAGTTCTCCCTGTTTCATGGAACATCTGGGTGCTGGTAAGACTTCATGCTTCTAGGAGGTATTCCATGTTCACAGCTACATTTCTATTACCAGCTCACCTGAACAGCACCTCTTCCTCTTTTGCCGCAACCTTTCCGTTTTCATGGCACAGTCACATCAATGCAAATGTCTTAATTTATGCAAACATATTACAGCAAAAGGCTGCAAGGAGTCACAAATGAAAGAGAGAGGGGAGCTGCAATAGGAAGTACTTGGGTTTCATATAAAATACTCAAATGACCAAGCACTGCCAAGGAAGGATTTCCTGAAGAAATGTAAATTGCTTTGGCAGAGTTCCAAAAAAATCTTTCAAAATAAAGGTTGTTAGTAAAAGATCTTGTACATATATTAATTTCACTCATTCTTGCAAGCTGGACAACCAGTATACTGTTACAGAAAATCTGCCATAATAAGAAAGTATTATAAAAGGAGACAGAGAGCTGCCATTCCACCATTCTTTATATTCACAACAAAAGCAGGTAGGTCTGCTTGCTAGGGAAACAGTATGATATGATGAGCTTTTCACCAGTTACTGAGAACTGCCTCTCTCCTACCCCCACTCCCACCAAGACGTAAGTAAGAGGTGTACCTGAAGAGCAGGGCAGAAGAAGATCCATAACAACTGAATCTGCTCCTTTAGTGTAAACATTTATTTCACCTGTGAGAGGATGTCTGACCACTACTGACATCCTCTTCCTGATGGAATCAAAGCCCAATGTATGCAACACTTCAAAGCTTAATGTTCCCAGGTGAGGTAGCTCCACTGATACCTGGTCAGATAGCCTTCCAACCAGAGAACAGTTATATGCCCTTGCTGCATAGACAAGTGCAGCTTCATCTGGACTCTCTGCTTCATAACGGAGTTCTCCTTCCCCAGGTCCACTCCCTACAGCTGTCCGGCCTTGCTGGGAGCTGTAGCCATTGTTATTCATCTGTGCAGAGTATGCCAGCTTCTCTTCCAGTTTTAATAGAGCGCTATCCGTAGATGTAGATGAAAGCACACTTAAACCAAATCTGTGCATTGATTTGCTTGTAGCTAGACTAGATGAACTGCTGCTGTTAGATCCAGAGGTCAAGCGACTTGGAGTGAATCTTCGTATGAAGTCCTCTATGGTTTTCACTGGAGATTTTAGTTCAAATCGATCTCTAACCTTGAGAAGCAAAAACCACACCAGTAAGCAAAACCCAAAGAAATGCTGTACAGGAATTGTGACATTGCTATTCAGTCTAAGCTGTTCAATCTTAGGAGAAGAATTTACATGAAGGCAAAAATTAATGTATTTGTATTCTGAGAAAGGAAAGTAATGAACGAAACTGACTCAACTTATCAGAACTTCAGATTATACCTGTGTGTGAAAGCACATGTTTGTATTAAAAAAAGACACCCACATTTTTCACCTCCTCAGTTATGATTAAGGGATAGACTGTCAGTCATAGAATCAACCAGGTTGGAAGAGACCTCCAAGATCATCCAGTCCACCTATCAATGTTGCACTATCATCAATACTGCATACTAAAAACTACCCTTAGTAGGAAACATTCACATTCTTTGTGCATATCCAGCAAAGGTATTAAAAAAAAAAAAGTTGAAGCAAGAATTTTTTCTGTTGAAAAGTGTGGTATCAGAATTTTTTATGAGCATATGCCAATGCTGACAATGCTCTCATGAGGAACATGTTGAAGTAAGTAATTTCCACTGTCTCTTTCAGCATCAAAGTATTTTGGTTCAGTTTTACTGCTCACCTCAGTTTACATTAAACATTTTAACAGATATAATATTATTAATAGCAACAGCATATTCACAGTAATATGTATCCTATTACCATATAACAGTGTGGCATTCCTGAAACAGCAGAATTGAGCGTTCTCCAAATGTCTCCCTGGCACAAAAAACACTGCAGACTACTTCACCTTTTTTCCCCAATTTGGAACAGAAACAAATCACAGTATTTGCTCCAGAATGGAAATTCCAGTTGCTGTCTAGCCTTAATACAACATTCCATTATAATTTTGCCTTACAGATCATCTTGGGATTTTGAGTTTGAAATTTTCATTCATCAATTACACAAGTTTAGGCTGATTTAAACAGCAATGACCATTATTTCTCATAATGAGCTTAAGATGCATCTTTGGCATAATTTGAAAGTTTTAAGTGATGTTTTCCAAGCATATTCCCTTTGTAAACTTTCAAAAATATCTCAGACTTTTTTTAATTACCCCCATATGTACAAGATATTAACAGACAGCTTATATTCTTTTCTAGGAAGTCTTGCACATTTACAATTCAGTTTACACAATTATTTAATGGATAAGTTAAACTACCAGAAGTCACAAAAGTTTCAGAAGAATCTTGAAGCAGTTGATGAAACCATATCTTACCTTGAAAGATCTAACATACTCCATTTTACTACTGCTTAATTAAACCTGCTCAATCCTATCATGTTTCAAAGATTTATCTCAGAACTAGTTCCAGTTGTTTCTCACTAGAACAGGAGGCTTTCAATTCCCCAACTTACAAGACAAATCAATGCAAAGGAGTCTTAAAATTTCTTTAGTGTTTCTTTAACTGACCTTTTGTCGGGGCTGATTTGGTGCAGTAACTACAACTGTATTACATATAGTCAAAGCAATGAAGAAGTCAAAAATGTCACACAGTTCTGGACTCAGATGGGATAGTGGCTGTTCATGGCTTCTCATGACTTCCAGATGCATTGCACATTCATTCACCTTTTCTAGCAAACTCGGATCAGGTGTGATGTCCTTCTCCTAGCAATAATAAAGCAGTGATTAATACCTCTGATTCTGCAGATTTCCAAAGCAACAAGCAGCAATCAAAGCATTCAAGGTAGTTAGATATCAAGAGTTTCATGGTGGTCTTACTCCACAGAGTGGAACTGGAGAGGCCTGTAAGACACATATTCTGGACAATAAACAGTTAATGATGCCCCTGTCAATAGAAATGTGAGTAACTGTGTTATCAACTTTTTCACTACAGATAATTACGTCAGCAATATTCACTGACTTTGGGGGTAGTGGACAGGAGAAGAGTTACATACTAATATTCCTCCCTCTCATCTAATTAAAGGCATTTATTACCTATTACTAAAGGGTGGTGTACTACATAAACCAGAAGTGAAAACACTGCACAGCCACAACATTCAAAGCTTAGCCTTACATCAGCACAATAAAACGAAACCATTTTGAACTGTTAGAGAACAACAAGTATCCATACATTTGAAGTGAATTCATGTGTTTTCTTATACCAAAAGACAGAGCAGTTTTCACTTTATTTCATTAGTACTTTGCATTTTTTTATTTCTTGTCAAAGCAAACTCTGGTATTTCTTGAAACGGGAAGATACAAGGATACATAAGAGTAAAAGACAAACTGATCTTCGGCTTCAGCAGAATTTTATCTGCTGATGTTCAGATACAAAATACCTAGACAGACAAGCCCCTGCTCTATTATCACCATTCAGCTTGCATAAACCTCCAGGCAATTACAGTAGTATAATTTAAACAAAGCAAAGTTCTAAGGACAAAAATTCAGCAACATTTTGAAATGTCAAAGTTTTTTATATTTTTGTAAAATACAACACATGCAACTCAGTGATAAACTTAGATTACACAAGAAATTATGAAGAAATTATGCTATGGTGTATGTCAACCATGTCTAAGAATTGGAATACAGTGTGTAGCTCAGCACTTCATAGTTTTAAAATCCTCAGACAAAAAGAGGCATATGCAGAGCAGTAAGAATCCTTGACCTCAACCTCATGCCACTCTCAGCTTCTGCAGATAAAGACACACTTTTTTTTTTCAAAATCAAGACATAACTAAAATAAAGGTTTCAATTTGTCTTTACCTTTAGGTTGCTCCCACAGAGAAGGTAGATAAATTCTATGCCAGCACTTGATTGTTTTTTGTACAGTTGAGACTACAGAGAGAATATGCCCCGATAAAGTCTACAAGAGGTACACAATGTGCTGCAGATTCCTTTAGCATTCCCCTTTCAGGACATTTTTCTATCAAAAGATGTGGAGTACTGGGCGTCTAGTCCTCATGACTTACCATTGGGCTACTGAACGCAGTGTGCTTTGAGAGTATGCTTGCTCTTTTTGCTTCAGCTCTGCTACCTGTGCGTCGGTGGGTTTTGGTACTCTGGCTCCTGTGAATGACTTTGATGCTCTGATGGCTGCAGATACTATCACGCTGGGATAGAGTTCCTCCTTTTGGGGCTGTCTCGTCTTCCTCAGAATCAGGTTCTTGATACATTGCCAAGCGTTTGGCTATCAGCAAAAAAACAGAGGGAGAACTGTGTTATGTTAAACATGGCCAAGAAGGACATAGAGGGAGAGGGTAACTTTAAGTGACCTAATTTTAATATTATTCTGTGCTTTCACAGTAAGAATAAATTATTCCATTATTAGGGGATAAAAAAGTCTAGTCTTAATGGAATGGTAGTATGTGACAGAGGATGCAAATAACAGAATTTAAATGTAAGGCAACGCATTACATTCTCTCTGAAGGGCAGGTGTGACTTTGCAGTAACTCAGTGCACTCCTGAAGTGCACTATTCTACATATCAGTCTGATGAAATCAATCAAATAATGTGGTCTTCACTGTCAGTCTGAGAAAGAAATAAACAATTAAGAAAACTTTCTATTAATTTCCAAGAGAATATGGAAATTTAATAGGAAATCTTTTTCAGTGAAGATATCACATCTACCTAGTACCAACTGACACCTGAAGTGTATTCAAAATAAAAAAAAAACCTACAGAGCACTACTGTCCTTACTTTATAAATTGAGATGAAGTACAGACAGCTTAGAAGCCTCTCTCAAGAATTCAGGAACATGAACCTAGACTCTTGGCTCATGCCCTTGTGATAAAACTACCCTGGAGGCTGCCCCTTCCTCTCTTAATGGCATGGCAGGAAGGACAATGAGGCAAGCAGTATCAAAATCAGGGCACCCTCACCTACTGCAACATTTGTTTCCATCACAGTCTGGGGCAGTGTGCAATACCCAGCGTACATGGAAGGAAAGAGCTTTTCTAAATGATGTAATTCAGATGAATACTTCCTCAGTAAAGAATCGAACTACAACTAATGTTAGAAACCAACCCTGGCAATTCAAAATACAGAACTTAGAAAAGAAATAGAAAGAAGCCATGAACTCGCCACCTCCCATGACAGTCTCCATTTAGCATAATATATTTCTCTATTGTGAAAGACAAGGGGAATTGAATAATTTGGGCGATTCATTACACAGCCACATGCCACTTAAACAGATATCTATTTATTCCTTCATTAGGTATTCATTGAAAGGCTTTTCATTATACTCTCAAAATAACCCGTGTGATCCAGATACACAGTACAAGCTATAAGCTTGTGGCTTGGCTTTGTTTCAGTTCTCTGGTGTAACAAGTTTAATTTTCCTAATATCAAATGATAAAGCACAAGCAAGTAAGTTAATTATTCACACATTTTTTTTTCCTTTAAAAATACTTCCTAAAAAAAAATCATGCCTTGCATATACTGAGTTTGGCACGGGAACACTTTCTAACAGCTAGCTTTACAAAGAAAAACCCTCCCCTGCCACCCGCTGCAATTTTCAAACATGTTTGAGCTATCAGAGAGCAGCTGAAAGGAGATGAAATCAGACCACACACAGTATATAGCGATAGCTCATCAGTATGGCATCATATGCAAGAGATGTTTTCAACTCCATTTGGAACATGCATTGGCTCCTTCTGAACCATGGGCGCTGAAAGAGCTTCCCAGTCCTGGCTGTGAATGCACACCTGGTTGTTGCTCTAACTGCATGCTCAGATATGCAACATCCTGCACTCTAGCTCCTGCTGAAGAAGGTTTTGGTCACAGGGGTTGAAAGGGCCATAAAGTGTTTGGAGACAGAGACTGCAGGGCACACTGCAGATCACCTCTGCGGCACAGCTCAAATAGAGCCTTGAGGTTGTTGCAGACTAACTGGATGTCCGAGGGCTCTCCTTCACTCAGCATTGTTTGGTGCAATTCATGCTCCTTTGTATTATGTGGTGGGAAAGAGGTTGAGCAATGGCACATTCAGTACTACGAGGACTCCTTAAAGCCACACAGGTGCAAACAGCTGTCTTCTACTTTCACCGCCTACTTTGACCTTTGATTGACATGACAGAATCTAGAAGAGTTCAAAACCTTAGGTGGGTCACTGGTCTCCTTGGTCCTTCTGTTGCACGGTAATAAGTTGTAAGGAAACGAAGTTCACCTCACCTGGACAGTCTGCTTCCTGCACCTTGTGCATGTGCTTTGAGACAGCACAGTTCTAATCTGTTCATCACCCTACCCTACTAGTTCCCACTTTATTCTGCCCTGTAAGCCATTATGCCTTTTCCCAGTGGAAGTGTAGATCCTCACACTATGAATTTAATTCAACTGATCACAGATGTATCTCTATCAGGAATCCACAGACCCAAAGCGATCTGCAGAGTGTCGTAAGTACTGATCCACGCCGTTGAGACATGAACCAGGCTTGCTCACATCTCAAGCATCCCAGTTTCCTTCCAAAATAAACCCAGGCATGTGAGAATGGGAGGAACTAGGGAGATATCATAGTGTGTCACTTTAAGAGGATGCATCAAGTACTAGAATGAAGTAGCACACTGAAGTAATTCTGACCTTCTCTGCACTGGGTGTACATCCTGGAATGAGGCCTGAAGAGCAGTGCCCTAGTCTGACAGCATGAGCTCTACCTTAATTATCTTCTGCAGCCTCCTAGACACATGTTGCAAACCCCAAGTCAAAAAAGCCTTGCTCAAGACAACGTATCAGTAAGGCTTTCTGCATGTTACCAAAGTTTAAGACTTAAATCATAGGAAGCACATTTTTGAGCTTCACCTTCACTAAGTCTCTTAGCAGTAAACCTGATCTTAAGGAACATGTTGCAACATGTGGACACAGCCTCTCAGGAAAAACATAAAAAAACCCTTGGATTTGGGATAGTAGGGATTTTGCTCCTCACTGTGGATACTAAGTATTTGAATAGTAAACTGGCAGAACATTGCATTTCTCATAGAAGGTAATATTCCTTGACAAGGAGAGGACTGGCTACAGTCATTCTTTTCAGCTTTGCAAAATGTAATACCTGGTTAGTTCAACTCTCTTCTGAACAGAGGTTATAAAAAAAAAGGACATGTTTTATTTAAAAATCATACTTAGTTTAAGCTTCTGCTCTGAAAATGCTCCATCAAATAGATGACTTCAAAGATCCTGAACTGATTATAACCTTATTCCATGTGAAAGAACTCTGTAGTTAAGCACAGGATGCATTTCACAAAGAATACATAGTTGTACTCACATACCATATCTCTGTATGCATCATTGCTCTTTCTTACCTCTAAAAATACTGTTTATTCAACATAGCAAAAGCTGTTTCCTAATGCAGCACTTAGCTTATTTACTAGTGGTGCATCAGAAGCACAGTCCTTTCTAGTCTATTTAATACCAGCTGCACCTTGCTCTCTACACAGGTTTTCATTGTAGCAGAGCCATTTAATTGTATCTACTGTTTCTCAGCAGCAGGAACAAGACTATATCGCCATTTAGTCAAGTCTAGTGAGATTTTTTTATACAAATGGTGTTATTTCAGTTTATATCAAGGTAAGCTTGATAATAAAAACCAGCCCTCAGCACCCTTCATAATTTTCTTACATATTATGCTGCATGAATTAAGAAGTTTGAAGAAATAATATAATCTGGTTCAGTCGTTAATGCTATGGCTAAGGTTCACAATGCTTCAGCTGTGCTAAGTGTGCTTCTTTGGGAACACACTGTACTCTCCACCCACTCGGTCCTCTCCAATTCAGAATCTTTTCCTGTGAACATAATAACCTGAAAGACATTGTTGTGGGATGCTTTTCAGTCCTAGCACTGAAAATGGATGGCCTTGATCTTCTGTCTGAGAGAGGTTTTTAGTAAAGATGAAGACAACTTTGAGAAATGCAGCAAAGCAATTGATGAAAGTCAGACTTCACTATTCTCTAGTTAATTCTGTATTTATGGCACAAAGAAGAAACAATAATTAACAATCCATGAACTCTCTTCCATCTTTCAGAGGACATCAGCAAGATACAAATAAAACCACTATAGTAGCTCCTAAGCATTTTAAGGGACATTCTTTTATTTTAAAACCACCTTTTTTGGTTTTTTTTTGAGGTTTTGCTTGGTTTTGTTTTACCTTCCATGCTACCTATGTTCTATGATGCAGCATTCATTTTGCAGGCCAATGGAGACGCTGTAGGCAGATGTTCCACTAACTAGCAAAGAGGAATCGGGAAACTCTAAAGAAACTCCCTTCGAGCAGAATAAAACTGCAGACCCCCTAAACTGGAATAATTCAGATGTCAGTGTGTGGGCCCTGATTTCACCACGGGATAACTCCACTTCACCCCAAACCATTGAATAAGGCTATTACTGGACTACCTTGCAGTAAATCTAGATGTGCAGTACCTATTTACACCACCACACCACTTTATTTCCTTAGTATTTTATGACTGCAAGCTTATTTCACTTTGAAATGCACTCTAGTGTTTATATAAAGAGTCAGTTGAGCAGCTAGCATGCTATAAATTTGTACAAGTGTGCTAGCATAATTGTAACTTGATTTACTTTGCAAGACCTTTCCCATAAGAACAAGTCTTAAGATAAGAAACATCAAGATATTCCTTCCCGTCTGGGTATCCCCAGGGGCTTATAAAGAATAACCCTAAAATCTTCATTAAGAACTCCTTACTTAATTTAGAAATTTAGATAATTCTTACTTTTCTGGAGATTTTCCAGACCAATTTTGAGTGTTAAGTATTTGCTCACAAAAAAAACCAAAACCTATTACCTGTTTCTAAATATCATAAAATCATAGAATGGCTTAGGTTGAAAGTGACCTCAGAGATCATCTACTCCAACGTCCCCGACATGGGTAGGGACACCTCTCAATTAGATCCAGCTGTACAAGGCCCCATCCAGCCTGGCCCTGAACACTCTCAGGGAGGAGGCATCCACAACCAGTCTGGGCAGCCTGTTCCACAGTCCCACCACCCTCACACTGAAAAACAAAAACTTCTTCCTGAAATCCAGTCTAAATATCACAGTATCACCAAGGTTGGAAGAGACCTCACAGATCATCAAGTCCAACCCTTTACCACAGAGCTCAAGGCTAGACCATGGCACCAAGTGCCACGTCCAACCTTGCCTTGAACTGCCCCAGGGACGGCGACTCCACCACCTCCCCGGGCAGCCCATTCCAGTGTCCAATGACTCTCTCAGTGAAGAACTTTCTCCTCACCTCAAGCCTAAATCTCCCCTGGTGCAGCCTGAGGCTGTGTCCTCTTGCTCTGGCGCTGGCCACCTGAGAGAAGAGAGCAACCTCCTCCTGGCCACAACCACCCTTCAGGTAGTTGTATTATTCTGCCTTCTATAGGATGTAAAGTGAGGCACTCCCCATGTAATGAGTTCTGTATCTGTTTGCACTGGTTCTCTCTTCTCTTACCAATTAATTTTTTTCAAAACAGATGTAAAGAGAAACTACAAACAAGAAACACAGAGCTTCTGAAGCACCCAGCTCTGCTAAAGGTTTTGATCTTTCTGCAGAAAGCCTAAATAAATCAGCCTAATTTCTGAAGACTGTCAAATCTTGTAAAGACAGCAGATACGATATCCCTTTGGAAACAGCAGACACAATTATAGAAAAAAGTTTTCTTGGTTTTTTATGTCTTTTTTCCTTCTAATTTTTTCTTAAAATAAATATAATTATCCAATTAATAAATTAATTAACCAATGTGGGGGTCCACATTCTCTTGATCCAGGAAACTACAGGCCAGTCATCCTCACCTGCATCTCTAGAAAGATGGTGGAACAGATTATTCTGGATATCATCTCAAAGCATGTAGAGAAAAAGAAGGTTATCAGAAGTAGTCAATGAGAAGTCATGTCTGACTAATATGATAGCCTTCTGCGAGGGCTTGACTAGATGGGTAGACAATGGGAGAGCAGTGGACGTAGTCTGTCTTAACTTCAGCAAGGCTTCTGACACTGTCTCCCACAGCATCCTCATAGACAGGCTTAGGAATTGCGGCTTAAAAGAATGGACAGTGGGGTGGATTGAAACATGGCTGAAAGAGAAAGCTCAGAGTATTGTGGCCAGTGGCACAGTGTTTAGTTGGAGGTCTGTAAAAAGTGGTGTTCCTTGAGGTTCAGATCTGGGTCAATTCCTATTGGAATTGAGAGTACACTCCTGAAAGTGTACCCTCAGCAAGTTTGCTGATGACACAAAACTGGAAGGAGTGACTGATGCACCAGAAGGCTGCACTGCCATCCAGCATGACCTGTCTGGAGAGCTGGACAGAGAGTAACCTTATGAAGTTCAACAAGGGCAAGTGTAGGGTTCTTCACCTAGGGAGGAATAACTCCATGCACCAGTACAAGCTGGGGTCTGACCTCCTGGAAAACAGCTCTGTGGAAAAAGACCTGAGAGTTCTGGTGGACAACAGGATGATCATGAGGTAGCAACATGTCCTTGTGGCTAAGGTCAACAGAATCCTGGAGCGTATCAAGAGGAGTGTGTCAAGCAGATGAGGCTCCCCCTCCCCTATATTCTTGACCTGGTGAGGTCTCATCTGGACTACTGTGTTCAGATCTGGACTCTACAAAAAGGACAGGGAACTACTTGAGAGGGTATAACAAAGGGCTATGAAGATAATTAGGGGAGTACAACAGTACAACATCTGTCTTATGAAGAAAGGCTGAGGTACTTGGGGCTTT
The DNA here is from genome assembly GCF_015220805.1 of Pogoniulus pusillus. Taxonomy (NCBI): domain Eukaryota; kingdom Metazoa; phylum Chordata; class Aves; order Piciformes; family Lybiidae; genus Pogoniulus; species Pogoniulus pusillus. Next base: position 24,293,757 of record NC_087268.1, on the reverse strand, counting down.
TTAGCTAAAGAAGAGAAGACTGAAGTAGAATCTTACCAAGTTTATAAACGTCAGAAGTAGGGGGCCACTCTTTTTTTAATGGTGCCCAGTGACAGGACAAAAGGCAACAGTCACAAACTTGAATGTAAGATGTCTCATCTAAACATGTGGAAATAGTTCTTTGAGGGTGGTGGAGCACTAGAACATGCTGCTCAGAGAGGTGGTGGATTCTCCATCTCTGGAGTCATTCAGAACCTGCCTGGTGCAACCTGCTCTTACGTGAACCTGCTCTGGCAGGAGTATTGGAACAGACAATCTCCAGATGTCCCTTCCAGCCACTATAATTCTGTGATTCGTGACTATATAGAAAAAGAGTAAGAAAGTTCCACTAAAAAAGAGCCCCCAAAGTATGAAAGACATTTCAAAAAAAAAGCACTTTTCTACAAGTAGAAAAAAAAAAGAATGCAGAGAGGAGGTCTTTCTCAGATTCTGTGATTAAGAAACTCTATTAGGCAAGAGAAAAATCACAGAGGTTTTCATCATCTGCCTTCACTCCCATAAAATTCTGTTATTCTTATGCTGTCTATATTTTTTCTTCACAGTCCTCTAAGGAAGGAGAAGGAATGCAAAGAATGAAAAATCCCAAAATTTCAGATTTGTGTGGTTGCATTCATGGAGATTCAATTCATGTTTTGTCAAAAGTTCCATACAATGGGTAGCTAAAAACCACACATCATAAGCCATAGGCAAGAGTGTGATTGATTCAGCAGCTGGAAAATAACTAGGACAATTGTCAGACCAAGAGCATCTGGTTGTAGCTATGTCATGCAACAACTTTAAGAAGCACAGTCAGCTTTAGGGCACCTATTACCTCTGAGATTAGCAGGCAGATTGGGGCATAGCCAGTTCCAAGAATTGTTAGAAGCTGACTACTAGCCTGAAGAGAAGAGCTATGGTATGTCAACGTAGTTTTACATACAGGGAAACAATTATTTTTAAAAATTATTTTATTTTTAGTGCTAACATTCTTTTGGGCTAGGAGGAAGTATTTATTGGAAGAGCAATTCTGGGAATTAAGCAGAGTACAGTCCAATGGGCAACCCACAAACGTCCAGCATACTTAGGAAAGGAACAATCATTCTTCCACAGAGAGCAGTCCATGACATACTTTGCACCTGAGTTAACACTCTGCAAATGAAGAATCTTTGAAGGAGACAACAGACCAGATTCAAGGTCACAAGTCACACAAACATGAGGTGGGAATTCTCTTCACCTGTATTTAGAATTCTGAACCACAGAAAAATGGCCATGTACCTGATAACAAGCATAGGTGCCTAAAACAAGTCTGATGAATTACATACCACAAATGCTTAATTCTCTTCTGTAACCAAAGAATCACTAGATGACTGTCTTCCACACAAACATAGAAGATGGTAAGAAGAATTCCTCCCCTAACAACAAGGTCTCCACAGGACCCAAATGGGCAATGTGAATTCCTGTAGTTTGATCCTGATAAGCACATAATCCATCACCAAAATACTGTATGTGACATCAACAGTGATGAATATTTGATAGGGCTCAATAGATCATGGAACTGTTGCTGAATACACTCACACTTTGCCTCACAGTCTTCACAAGTGTTCCTGGATTCCTTTTTGGTGCTAAGCTCTCATATAGCAGCACCCATGAGTAATATTTTGTATAACCTCCAGTTGGCCAAAATAGTCTGTCCCACACTAGTACCATTTATTGCCATCTATTATTCACACTTTCGTCACTTGCCTAAACTAAAACAATGCAATACTCCTGGGTTTAGTGCCATCAGCTTCACGAGAAACTTAGAGGTAATACAGAATTCTGGAGTAAAATGTTTTCTCCATCAAGTTAATGAAAATTTCCCCTTGTGCCTAATACTATCTTAAAAAAAAAAGTATTAAGTCTTGTTCAGGATTTCATTTTTTTTAGAGGCATTTGTTCTAACCTGCATAAGGTCCAGGTAAGCTGCTGTGATGAAAACCATAATTAACACATTCACATCTGATGCAAAACAGAACTTTCCCCGATAATCACAAAGCAATTTCACAGAGGCAATTCACATGGCTTTGCGAAAGAAATTTCCAAAGAAAATGACACTCCCACCATGAAATATACCAAACCTATCACAGTGTAGGACATGCCTTTTAATTAGCCCCTAAACCCAAAAGAATTGTGCACTGCATGTACAGGGTGAGCAAGAAGGGGAAACACCAAGCTACACATATGGAAAGCTACACGCAGTGCTTGATGAACTACTGGAAGGAATGACAAACTGGAAGGATGATGACAAGCACAGTACAATGATCCCTGTAAAACAGAAAAGAATGGGATAATTGCTAATACATGTGAAGAAGTTTTTGCAAAAAATTTGTGAAGGCTCTGCACAATCTGTTCATTGAGTAATTAGCAGATATGCAGCTGTACTAGATTATGCAGAAAAAAATGCTTTGAGAGAAAATGAAAGTTCCAAAGTGATTTTAGCCCTCAATCTGCCACCATAAGCATAACTTCTCTCTGCACTTGCATGGCTGAGCCCCAGAGTATAGGGCCTCTAGATGACTTCAGAGAAAAATTTCCCAGAACTTCTTAGCATGGGAAAAAAGTGTGTTACATCTTAGCTTTCTTCTGGATATAGCTGAATGGAGCTGTTCTGAACGAATTTTCACTCCCAGAATATATGCCTGAGGCAAACATCTGGCATGGAAAACTTGAACCAAATAGTTAAAGTTCTGTAAAACTACCCATAACCAACACCAGGATCTTATTATGAGAAGGGTAAAGCAACTGGAGTAACAGGCACTGCTACCCAGACACAGCAGAACAAGTAATTTAGGCCAAAGAGCTCAGAACAAGAACATTTCCATTCTGAGCTTTCTGCTTTCACAGTAGAAAATAACTTTCCATCTTCACCCTTGAATCTTGACCTGTGTACAACATTTTAAAATTAATTTTATCTAAAGCACTACTTTGAGTTTGACTTCAAGTAGCAAGAAAAATGAGATAAGCTAAGAATGACACAGATAATTTTTGAAATAGATAAGAAAAAAACAGATGCATTTACTTGGTTTTCTGGCATATATGGCAGACTTAGATCACTTGCCAAGTTAGAGATTATACAATTTTCTAATTCACAAAATCTTCAGCAAAATTTGAGGTGCAGAGCAGGATGGCACCAGTTGTAACATACGCTCCAAAACTTCAGAGGGGAATTCAGATACTCTGATATAAGACACAGAAAAGCAGCTGACAAAGCATTTGCAGGCACACAGCAGTGAAATGTTGATGTGCCTGCTAAAACCAGGATGAGCTGTGATAGACATTTTACTATATCCAAACAAGAAGATTTCAGCGTAAAAAATGTGAGACATTGTTAGAAAACCAGACTGGAGAATAGAGCAAATTAAGACCTGAGTGAAGAGTAGTTTTTATCATGTCGTTAATCCTGATTGTAAGGGCAGAAATCAATATAAATTATCACCATCTATATACAGAATGACAGAGAAAGACTATTTTTTTTCTGCAGAAGAGGGAAAAAAAAAGAGGAACAAAACAAACAGTGTATAAGCTACTGTGTATACATTCTGCATCAATTTAGAAACTGTATTTGACAGAAATATGATATTGATCGCATTTACATGAAAGTCCAAACACAGCCAAATGGGAAATAAATGAGTGAAAAAAAGAAACAATTTATGCATCTATTTGGTACTTCTGTTTGCTGTGAAATTCACTTTGCTGTCATGAACATTTTTACTATACTCTGAAATTGGAAGAGGAAAGTATGCTCAAATGTTAGAAATACATTGCATTTGAAAAAGGAAGATCTGAAACTCAATATTGAAGGTCAGGAGCCTTACTTTAGCCTACATATTAGAAGACAGTATCGAGCTCATAAAAATACCTTTTCTGTACTGTTTTAGTTGGCAGTACCATCATCATTCCTGTAAGGAACAGACTACACTCTGAAATTAGTATAAACAAGCAAACAATCAGTGGCAAGGAAGAAAAAATAAAAGAATGAGTGTCACAAGCAAAATTAGAGGTCTGGAAACATACTCCTAATTCTCTCTCCCTAACCCACACTGCAGAGGCAGGAAGTCACAGCTTTACCCTGTTTGAGGTCTTTCTGTAACACTGGAATAATAACACAATCCAAACACCTAGTTTTATGAAAAAGAGTGTCTTAAATGTAAGGTCTCAGTACTATTTTAAAGTAGGAGAAAAAAAGAAATATCCTCACATAATCCAAAACTTTAAAATAGCTTTTTAAAATTCTGAACCTCTAAAGCATTTTTCAGATTTTCCAGTCTATTTCAATTATTTCTATTATTCCATAACTTGTTTGTAAGATGAACTTCTATAATGTTTTTTGGGAAAACATTCTAATCATTGATCTTTATGAATTATGGAGATGAAGAAACTTGAGGGGTTTTTTTTGCAAGCACAATACTACAGCTATCAGTATTTTCCTGCATATGGAGAGAGGATGGTTTGGGGAGTTAAGATTTATAATGTCAAAAGTACCAACAACCAAGTAGTAAGTAACACAAACTAAAATCAAATCACAAAACAGGCAATCAGTTCATAACTTTAGATGGGTGATGAGAAGACACAGAGATGACAACTCTCACTATCTTGTGACAAAGAGATATGTTACAGTGTTTCAAGAATGTGATACTTGGGGGCATCCTATCAATTGCAGCATTCATACAGCACTGAAGATACCTTAGCATAAACACCTGTCACACAGGAGCACTTTAAAGAATCTGACAAAGAGAGGTTGGACTAGATGATCTTTAAAGATCCCTTACAACCCAGTGCATTCTATGAAAATATGCTATTAGATCGGGTTCTATTTCTTGTTAATATGAAAACCAGCAACTTTGTTTATATTTATTTCTCAGCACAAAATCGATAATTTCATTTGAAGTTTTTTGTCAGACACTAACCTGGTTTTAAGTTTAAAACCCACATTTTTCTAGCACGCCAAGTAACCGTGATACCAGCAGCACTATTCAACTTGCTTAAACTGGTCATGTGCTCAAGTGCTTTACTGTATCAGGAGCTTTACCTGTCTTGACAACACACTGTAGATGTTACAGAGCACTTTGATAAGATTGTCATTGATGGCTGAACGCAGCCATCAAATTATACTAATCAGAAAGCAGTGATTACACAATTTGGTGAGTGGATACATGCAATTGCTTGCTTTTATTCTTGATTTAAGAGTATTTACTCTATCCACTTCAGATTGCCCAAAGTACAACTGATAGATAGAAAATAAGATCATGAGCTCACCATTATCATCATGGGAGTACTCTATTCCAGAAACAGTGCATCTTCGGAAAACCATCTTGTTTTCAGTAAGTGTCCCAGTCTTGTCTGAAAAGATGAACTGCACCTGACCTAAGTCTTCTGTGATATTTAGAGCTCGGCACTGCAGCTGAGAGTCTGTTTCTTCATCATATAAATCTTTATCTTGGTGAATAAAGTATACCTGGCAGATTTTAACTATTTCAATGGATACATATAAAGAAATTGGAATCATAACCTAGAATACACAAAAAGAAAAAGAATTAGGAGAAAAGAGAAGCAAGGACACAATTAATTAGTAAAATCTAGTTAACTTTGTGCTGACTAGAACACTTACATTGAGCATCTACTATGAAGTTATTATCACATTTTAAAAGAATTTTTTACTCTGATAGTTGAGGAAAATACATGGTGAATTTCAAGGGCATAGTGCATTACTATGTCTAGGTGGGTGAGTATCAAAACTTGTATAGAAGTGTACCTTTTCTAGGCTAATAATGCAATCTTGAAACTAGCTGGGAAAAGAAAAGAAAAAAAATCCAAATCTATAACCCAAACCAGACAGTACAATTAGAATCCTGTAAATGTGAAAGAATGGGATAATATTTTCTGCACAAATTATAGAGACTGTTTATAAATTCATTGTGCAGGAATATAAGAAATGAGAAGTGTTAACCTCTCTGTGGGAACAATCTCTCTGGCCTTGGCTGTTGGACTGCAGATTATCTGAATGAAGAACACATTTTATAAATGCTGAAGAAGTAGATAGGAGAAGTTTTTCCAGAAAAAAAAATTGACTATTTCTTGAGGATTATCATAACTACCTAATTTGTACTTGAGTTTTTCTCTGCAGACATTTTTCAGGATAGAAATTTCTGATTGCATACATTATTTAGCTTGATGAATTAGCTTTCAGAGTCAAATTATAGCTGGTATATACGTGGCAAACGGAGTTGAAGGTTGGTAATCAAACAATTCTGTGTACGACTTTTAAAATTGGTATTATAGCCAATACTTGAGAGTAAAAAGTAATTTTACATCCTTTTAAATTTTTTTTAAGAAGTTGCTGCCTCAAGTAGCTCAACCTCCTCTAGTGTCCTACTGGGTGTACTTCCACATGTCCCAGCGACATGAATGTCTATTATTTAGCTTTCCGACACTTTCACCATTCAATGCATTTCTTTCCAGGACCAGAAAACTCTGTAAACAGAGTCTGTTATCTGGTTGAGATATGGAGTTGTTAAGAGCAGTATCTTTGGAAAGCAGCTCAAACAGTATGCAACTTCTGTTCACATGAGGACACTACTGCCAAAGTGGCACCCACAGTCTTTGCGGTGCTGTTCCACAGTGGGTGGATATGAAGCATAAAGCCTGTTTTTTTCCCAGCAGGGCCCACTGCAGCATCTCTCTTCCTACTTGTATAAAATAAAATACCTGAGTCTTCTGGGGAAGATTCTCAGACAAATACATTCTCCAATGACAAGTGTACTCTGACAGGTTACTGTATGCATTAGCTTGTTTATATCTCAAAGAAGTTATTTTTTTAACACTGAGTAGACCACTTCTTTTATTTCATTTAGCTTTCTAGTTATATGTGATCACATTGCCTCTAGTTAAAATCTAGTTTTGAAGGGATTAAGTGTTCCTTTTTTAGTGCTTTGTGGTAGAAGGGACACCACACATACTGTACATTCATAGAATCACAGAATATTTCAAGTTGGAAGGGACCCATAAGGATCACCGAGTCCAAGCCCCTACTCCTTGCAGGACTACCTAAAACTAAACCATATGACTAAGAGCATCATCCACATGTTCTTTATAGTGTTATTACAGCAAACTATGAACAAAGGTGACAGCATGTACAACTTGATTACCTGGAAAACTATGATCACTGTTAGAAATAAATATACTGAAGCTAAAACAGGAGACAAATATTTGCCATCAGGCCCTGGAACATCAAAAATCGGTTTCTTCTTCTCACCATATTGCCATACCCATAGACCATGACCTGCAGAAGAGTTGAAAGAGAGAAAAACACAAATTACCTCCAAGAAAAAATGCTTATGATATGATTTTTTTCTTAGATTTGACTTACATAAGAAAGTGGTATTTGTTTTCAACTATTCTGCATGACATCTGAGAAAACCCCCCAAACTATCTTTCCTTTTCTGCTCTGGGATTTGAGAAAGGAGATGGTCCATCCTTCAGGAGAGAATGCAATGATTGCTTCACATATCTAAATAAACTAAGTTGGCTAATATAAATGAGTACTTTAGGCTGTTTTTGTAATCAGCAGAGAAAATCAGACTTCTTCAGAAAGTTATTTATTTTATTGATATTTGATGTGCACTAGGTATATCAGTAGGCAGCCATCACTAAACTAGTTTCAGCTGGACAAAAGACAGAAAATACTTTAACTTTACTGTGTGAATCTTACACATCACATCCACAGAACTACTGAAACAAGAGTATCAGTGTAGTCAACATCATGGAAACTGAGGAACTCAGAAGAAAAATATATGCTTGCTTGAAATGGTTTTGGGTTTTTTTGTTGGCTTGGGTTTGGGCTTCTTTGTTTGCTTGGCTGGCCTTTTTTTTGGAGGGGGATGGGTTTTTCTGATGTTTTTTCATCGATTGTGATAACTAAATAATGTGGTGGTTATTGTTGTTACTGTTATTACATTCTTGTAAAAGAAAGTTGCCTTTTTAAGTACAATGCTAGGATTTGCAGTCTTAAAGACCTTAAACGGCATGCTGGATGTTTTTGAAGTTAAAAAGAAGGAAGAACTGGCCCATGGTAAGAAACATTAAAACTATATTCACTGTATGTCAGAAATCAGGAAGAAAAAGGACAAAGGTTTGCTTTAAAAGTAACCTTTTGTAAGCCACATCTGACAAAATCCTTTACATCTTGATACACCTTGAACTTTTGAAAAATAAAATCTACACTTAAGTCAAGTGAGCAAATTATTTTCTCCTTGGTACACATTATGAGACTACCACCATTCTGACTTCTTTACTGATGTCTGTATTTTTATTCTTGATAGCAAAAATCAGAAGTTTCACACTGAGAATGACCTACATGAAGAACTGTCCTACAAATATCCTCAGATTTTCAGAAGAGTTAGTTAAATGTCATGGTCCCAATTACACTTTCTCAACAGGAGGTACAAAATTTGTCCGACTCTCATAGATCTAGCGTGTCACATCTTGAAGCACCAGACACCTCTACTTTTCAAGGGGTTCAGCAAATTTCTTTCCAGCTGTACTTGGTTACCACCTGCAGCAGTTTGCTCTGGCCTCCTGCTGGTGGCTTCTAGCCTTGTAGCAGAAGTGACAGAATTTAAGGCCTGCCTTTCACAACGGAGGGAGTCACCTGCTCTGCGCCATCTCCTCTCATCCACATCCACGCATCTCAGGAGCTGCAGCTGAACTGAAGCCACTATTACACACATCCTACTGCTGCCGCCCTGGGGGCAACACCTTGGCTAGCGTCAGAGGGAACAGTACAGGCAGTAACTCACTGCAATTAAACCTGCCACAGCACTTTAGCCTGAAGACTGGACTCCCCAACACTGAGACACTATGAAAGGGTGTCATGAACTCAGTGGAAGCAAATATACCGGCTGAGTTACAGCTGCAAAAACTGATCTTTAAGCAGCATTTAACAATACCTGTCAAAAGGCTCACAGAGATGCCTTAAAATGGTGTAAGATTGTTATTAAACTACACTGTGGTTGTCAAGAAACATTCTGGTGTTTATGTTGTATGAGTCACACATAAACATCAAGGATATGGAAATTGATATGCCATAGATAAAAAATCATCTTGAGTGCCAAACATAAAACTCTATTCTTTCTTGCAAATTAATAGAAAAAAGCCCGAAGAGTATTTATCTGAACTTCAGCAATTCCTTAAACTTTTCCTGAAGTCTACAGAGTCTTCTACTTGGATTCATGCAGATTTAGACCTTAATTTATTTCTTCCAGGTTAAAGCTGCAGCCTTAGGGACAGTGCATCGATGCTGTAAAACGTGCCCTTGATTTAATAAATAATACTGGGGAACAGCACTGTGCTGCTTATGCTTATTCAATGCTCACAAATTACTTTGTCAACTGATTAATGGCAGGTCACACTCTATCACCTATAATTCTGAGAGAGCTGCTTATAAAGTGGCTACTTTTGTGCTTAATATTTTTGGATGCTATCAAGGATAGTAAAAATCTAAACCTCTGTAATCTATACATATATATATCAAGATATCTTGATTTCAAAGAAAACACGACAAAAAATAGATGCTGTAGAGGGAGCTTTATGGATTTAATGTATTGACAGATATGTATGTTTTTGATAAAGCTAAGTACACAAATCCCAAGAGAGTTTGATACTTAAGTTTCTGCTTTTAAAGAGCACTTACCAATGGCAGAAAAAAGACACATGACTAGAAGTATGAGGACACACCAAAGGACATCAGCATTCATCTGTCTCTCAAGCTTACTGCGTTTGTAACGGGGTCCATTATTATTTAACAAAGCTTTGGTCTCATGGCCTGCAGAGACAATTACATCAAATGATGTCATATGGATTTTTGTTATAAAGGAAACTACAAAAAGCCAATATGCTTCATCAGACAGAAAACCAGCTTTTACCTGCATAGATTACTATTCCTGCAACCTCTTCTGTATTTCTAATAGTACATCCACGCAACAAAAGATTTTCTTTGAACAGTCCATCCTTTTTTCCGCTTTTATGTACGCTGCAAAAAATGTAAAACCAGAACAAAACAGAGCATGTCAAAACATTAAGCTTGGTAAATCATACTACTCTGTAACACAACAAGCCCAGGAAACGTGCTCAGAGCTGAAGACATTTTTGTTAACACGATGGTGTAGCATTTCCTTAGATCTTCCTCCCGGGAATATTTTCTGGCAGACTTTGAAAACTGGGAATTCCTACCCAAAAATCTCGGATATGCAGCAGCCCAGTGGGAGCAGTACCAGTTGCTGTTGAATATTTAAATGTACTGGACAAATGCTCACTAGATATATGCAAGCCAAGTCTATTGCATATGTGCAGCCTATCTAATGCTTTGAAAATGCACTGGGCTTTCTGTGCATCTGAAAATTGACTGCACAACCACAGTTAATTCACCTAACGGCAGATGTGTAGTGTGTGTGATTAACCCACATGTGTGATTAATTCATATGTACTTGTCAAAGAAAACCTTGAAAGAAACATGTTGAAACTGAGAAGACACTGTGTTTTGGAAACAGTGATGGATACTAAGGAAGGTGTGCCAGGGATAATATGCACCAGCTCACTGGAAAAGAAAAGACAAAAAATCCACTTGTTCATCAGTGACAAGAAGAGAAATTCCTTTTGGAAGCGTCTCATTGCCTCTCCAAGACAGACAAAATGACTTGTACTCTGATGGTTCTTGTTGACCAGCAACAAAACACATGAAGAAAATGGAACAAAGTAATATTTCCACCTTAACTTATTGTCTATTGTAGCATGGACTGAGTCAAATTTCATCTGACAGAGAAATAAGAAAACAGCCTTATGAAAACTGAACAGGCACCAGGGAAATGTTAAAAAATAATAATTAGAAAACAGTGTTAGAATGTTTTATCAGATAAAGACGATAAACCAAATAATATTTTCAGGCTTTCTATAAATGAGTAACAATACAGTTTAATCAACTGCAGTATCAACAGCAGTGTGCCCAGGTGGCCAAAAAGGCCAATGGCATCCTGGCCCGTATCAGGAATAGTGTGACTAGCAGGACCAGGCAAGTCATTCTGCTCCTGTACCCAGCACTGGTTAGGCCACATCTTGAGCACTGTGTCCAGTTCTGGGCCCCTCAATTTAAGAGAGATGTTGACGTGCCTGAACATGTCCAGAGAAGGGCAACAAGGCTGCTGAGGGGGCTGGAGCGCAGCCCTATGAGGAGTGCCTGAGGGAGCCAGGGTTGTTCAGCCTAGAAAAAAGGAGGCTCAGGAGAGACCTTATTGCTCTCTACAACTACCTGAAAGGAGGTTGTAGCCAGGCAGGGGTTGGTCTCTTCTCCCAGGCACTCAGTGACAGAACAAGAGACTGGAACTAGATGATCATTCATGTCCCTTCCAACCTAAACCATTCTATGAGTCTATAAGGCAATTGGGAACTGATGATAAAAGAAAAAAAGGCATACATAAAGGTCTAGCTGAAAAAAAACAGAGTCAAGGTAAAACTGATCACTTTGATAACAAACCTGCTAAGTTTGCTACTATTGTATGTCCATGTGGAAAGATGGGCTTAGATCCCATTTCTAGCTCTTCAGTGCTACAAATTTTAAGCTTGCTATGGGGGCTGAATAGTCCATTTCCCCCCTTTCTGGATTCAGGCTAGTATAGTTTTGGAGGCAAAGAAGGGAATTCTGTCAGTAATTTAACAAGTGGCTGGCTGAAGCTGCTCAGATACCTGGAACACATAGGCTGCCCACAAGAAAACCTACTGGTTAGTGCAGGTGCAATGCTCTTTTTCTCTGCAGTTTCTCAATGCAGGTTATACTGCAAATATGCAGATTCTAAACATCTAAAATACACATACACCACAAATTAGGAGAAACAGGCAGATGCAGTTAGCTATTACTTTGCTACAGTATCCTGAAAGTGTTCCTGTATCAGTAACTCTCCTGGTTTAACACAGCAAAGAACAGCTCATGTTGCAACTCATTTCAGCCTTTTATTGTATTTTTTTTCTTATTACATGTTTACCAATACTAAAAAACAAAAGTAGCAAAAACTGTACTCAAGAGAGTATCTTCTTACACCCTGGATTCTTAAGTGTCTCACAAAGCAAATGGTAGAGCTGGTATTACTTTCCGAGGCTTGACATGCTCAAAGAAATAATCTTAAATATCATCTCAGTGCACACCATCATGAGGATCTTTTGGACTACCAATTCTGACAAAACTTAGTCTAGGTGGTTGTTTTTGAGGATTTTATTTTTCTTCCAGGAGAGGTGGTGTCACTACAGGACATTAAGGAGACACTACAGTATAGGTGTATATACCTTCTTTTCCTGAAAAAAAACCCACCAACCTTTACATGATTTTAGATTAATTTGGTTTTGTTATCTTATGACAAACTTTGCAATAGAAATCCACATGTATTTTCATATTAGCATTATTATAATTCCTTGATAGACTTATTTTGGTATGATCTGATAAAGTTTTCTTTTCTTGTCTAATAATAACATCTTTATGTTCAGAGAAAAGCTGAAAAGCCAGAACACCAACTATGACTCCTTCTCCCTTGCTTATATACATACAAAAAGCTAGAAACAAGATTTCAAAGCTAGTTTTGTTGGTTTTGGAACTTGTCCTGGAATTTTTAAATGTTTGCCACACATAAGCTATACTTAATCTGCCCAGACCCATACAAGCAGGGGATGAGTCAAGAAGATTTCTTATAAGAGGGAAATAAAAATAAGGAAACATGCTTAGGATATCTGGGGGTGCAGTAACTGCAAAACAATGTTAAAGCAAGCACATGAGTGGAATCAGGAGTCTGCCTGTTCTCTCCTGTATACCCAGAATGTGTTCAATGCAGATTGTGCCAATATAACCAAAGAAGCTGGATAGGACTGGGTGATAGGTTGGACTGGATGACCTTGGAGGTCTCTTCCAACCTAACTGATTCTATGAAGTCATGTGTAGTAATGTGTACACTACACTCCTGCAGATATAAATAGAACCAGGCCCATCTCAATGCATTTTGCACTATTTTTATGATTTTATTTTACTATCATGTTTCACTTTGCACTGGCCTGCCTGTGCTAAATTGGTTACCTATAGGGATCACGTTTCAAAATAATTATTGGCAGTAGAATTTTTACATGTTTACAACACACACACATACACACAAATATTTCTATTCTCTGAAAGGTTTTTCAACACGGACATTAGAGACAAAGAGCTCTTCATGGTTCAAAAACAACCAACAAAACAAACAAAAGAGTCATAATCAAAAGTGGAAACCTACTAAATGGTCATATCTTCAAGCAAATTTTGACAGCAATGACTCGGCAACTCTTTCCCATACAGATCTCTTGAAAATCTATATTGAACAACAGTCATCCAAAAGGTAATATCATGTTTTCTGCTACATAATTCAAATAGCTTTTTAACTTACGTGCCTAGGTTCACACAGATGAAGTGTGCTAGAAAAGCTGCCAAACATTTCAGTTCCATATCTGGAAATAACATTTCTGCAGTAGACCAGGCTTTCTATTCATCTAGACAGCTATACGATCTCATGCAGGAAGTCTAACATGAAACTTATCTTTCAATGAACTGTAGGGCTTTGTTCTGCTAAGTAACAGAAAACATTTCCCCATGATGCAACTTGATGCAGCTTCAAAAAAACTTGACCTGATTTACACCAGTTGACAGTACATCTTACACAATATATGACATCTGAGAGTAGTAATTGAGGTGGTAAAGAGCATCACCATAAAAAACTCCCCAAGCTCCAGCAATTTGTGCCATTCATGTAATTCAACACTGCTTATCACTCCAAATCAATATGGGTTATAAATCATTGTACTCTAAAGATAATCCGTGTCTGCTTAACTCTGTTCATTAAAATTTAGACAAATATTAAATATCCCAGGCTCTCATTTTCAGTGTGGTTACAGACTGGAAAAATATATCATGCCAGAGTACATTTCCTAAGTCACCACTATCAACAAGCCCACACATTACAGTCCTGGTTATGTTAGAGGCAAAGTACTTTGCACACAGTAAAACATTTGATTCTGAGCAGAACTGATTGGCCAGAGATGAGCACCCTATTAATACAGTTCTGTTTGTTTAGAATTAAGTCAAGTGGCCACAGATGACTCTGTGTGGTAATACACAACCACAACCATCAATCAAGTCAACTGTTTTATTCTGTCTGAAAGAGACAAAAGGAATACTGCCATGGCTGGGGAAATAATTGTGTCTTCTGATTTTCTTCAATCACACATATCAAAAGAAACGTCAAACAGACCCATCTTCGTAAAAGCAGTGTAAAACAGATTGTGTTTGTTTGTTGGCTGTCTTGGATCCATTTTTTATTTCCTCTCATTCCCAGATGGGCTTTCTCAATCCATGGAGGGAAGGGAGAAGAGTATTGTAATGGCACTACTTCATGCATTTCTTTCTGGAGTGTAAACTGAGCAAAGGTAACAACTAAATCCATCCTAAAGAATGGAAATGTGAGGCTCTCATGTCACTCTGAAGTAAGGATCCTCTAAAAGTGCCTTAAATATATGTATATGATGATGTAACTTAGAGAACACAGCCCAAAACACACTACCATTTACTTTATTCCACATTAGAGAAAAGGTTTGGATACTGAAGGATATTATACGAAATACTCACATGTAACCTTGAAACCTACTTAAGTCATTGTTTGGGTTCTCGCATTCAATGACACTGGTGAACTTCAAGGGGTTGAATTCCGAGTCCTGGAATAATAGAAGTGTTAATTACTTAGGGAAAGAACTTGCAAATTATAGCCATAATCACTTCATCTTCTAGCTAACACAATATATTGAAGTCCAGCTTTTTTCAAAGATAATCAAATGAAGGGCACTGACCACTGGCACTGAAAATCAAAGGGACCTGGTCACCAAAATTCTTTGAATGATTTCCAAAATCTCCGGTTTTGTTCTGCAAGTGGAAAAATGTAAGATTCTAAAAGCATTAGATAAAAGATGCTTAGCTCAGAAGTAAAATGAATTTTATCTGGAGTTGAAAAATTAAATTTAACTGGGAAGGCTCAAAATATTCAATAGTATCATTATACTTTATGTTCAGTGAAGCTACTGAAAATTTAGGACCACTTATGTCAACATACTGCCAATTATGAAAATACTAATATAAGATTCTGAAATACTATCCAGACTTCTTAAGTGCTTTATGCCAACACAGAAAAATTAATCTATTACAGTAAATTACACATGTATAGCAGAGTAACTTTTTCTAATTAACTTAAAGACTTTTTTTATTCTCTACCTCATTAGTCTGAAGTTGGTACTTTTGCTGACTACGTATGTTTACCTGTAGTTAGTATCTTGTTAAGTCTGAGGAAAAACATCCTACCACGGCATAATTACTCAATTTTTGTTCAGTAAGAAAATGTTCTACCTTCTTTGCCAGACCAAACAAACTATGCAGGGGAATCAGAGATACCTTGTCCTAGTGCTGCTGAGGAGGCTGTGTCTCTCAATCAGTGAAGACTACCTTTAGAAAACTACTTTGTGCATCATTTAAATGACAGAATTTATTGTGAATTATCAGATTATTAAGCTTTCATTTGTCTTAACACCATGCATTTTATGTTTTGTAATGGTTTTGCTGACCAGCTGCAGATTTCAATCACTACTTTTTAGAACGGTATGGGAACATTATGTGAATAGCTGACTGAGAATCAGTAACCAAAGGACAGGCACAGACTTTTGCCAGTTTCCTTTTTATATCATCTCTGCTCAGAAGAGGTGAAAGAAAGTAGATTTTAGGTAGAGATAAAGGACAATATACCAGCATCACCATCAATGTCCTCCTTTTCTAATAGTTACACCTAGAAGATAAACAGCCTTACAGTATATAGGAGACAATTCAAACCGCTCATGTCTGACACTTATGGAAATCTTTTCTGTATTTTCAAAAAATAAGAGATGATAAAGAGAACCATGAAGATGGGCTGCCACTTGGAGACAGCTACAGCCCACTGGAGGGAAGCCCACTTAAACAAGCAGAATTCAGCTTGTACACAAGGGGGAAGGAAAATGAATGAAAGTGAAGGAGAGCTCTGAGTAAAGAAGAAGATAGCTACAATCAGACTCCCTAAACTACATTCAAGTTGGCAGTCAAGTACCAGAGTCTTAGCAAGAAATCCAGATGGTCTTCTTAGCACCAAGTACTGTTGGTATTTAAGCTCATTAAATATTTATCCAGGTCAGCCTCACATTTATCTAGGTGACTCAAGTTAACGCAGGGAATGCTTGGAAGTACATAGGTCTATGGAGGCATGTAAGACGTTATTAGGATAGATATTGTTAAGTCACACCTTTACTGGCTTTGACTCTTGTTTCTCAGCTTTTGACTTTGGACAGACACTAGCAGTCACAGGGAAGGAATCACTGGCTGTAAGAGATGCCATGAAGCTTACAGGACTTGACACCTGAAATCTGTTCCTAGAGCTCCTGAATTGCACACTCTGCCTGTGTTCTTGGCTCCAACAGTCAAAGGTTCACATTACAGAGCCACTATAATAGCCTGTGTTGTCTACACTACACCCACTCTGCTGCCTCTGAACATGATCTTTCCCTCCCTTGCCCTGGCATACTCCAAGGCAGAAAGCAACCAATCAATCAACTCAAAAACCAGGAAAAATAATCTACAAACATTACTCAAGGTGTTTCAGTAACACACTGTTTGCTTAAGTACTGTTTTAAAGAAGAGTCACCACTGCAGCTTAAACTGCATTTGTAAACCACTAGGAAAAAAACAGACTGAAAAGTGAAACACTTTAAATAAATAAAATACAATATATATAACATGGTTAATTTTCCACAAGTTTTCATTCAATGGTCTTTAAAAAAAAGAAAAGAAAATAAAGACATCTTAACATATTTTTCATGAATGGCCCTGAGGGAATCCTAGAGACACTGAAAAAACAATGTAATCAAATGCTGTATTTTCATGTGTGCTGAACCTAGCAGGAAGAGCATGGTTTCACTGCTGTACAGACACAATAACTTGTAGGGCAACCGGAATCTTGCAGACTGAACTCCCTTTTTGCTACAAAAGCCTGCAAGCAAAGCCACTAACTTCACAAATAATAAGAAAAAAAATTATTGAGAGTCTAGACCTAGTTTTTGCAACAAATAATCTTTTCAAGATCAGAAAGGATTAAACCTGCTCAAGTTCATCATCACTACCATGCAACACAGTCTTCCTTCCTCCTTTTTTGGATCCTTTTCATTTATGACTCACTTTTGGAACTCAGAGTCCTTTATCATTAAATCTGTCTGTGTATTTGTGTTCTGCTACAATTAACTTGAAATATGTGATGGTGATCTTTAACCAGATAATATCTGGGAGGAGAGAAAAATCCAGTTATAATAGCAGTTTACATGAGAGAACAAAGCTGCTGAATTCTGATTTATGGCAAAACCTCTCTTGTTTATTAATAAATCAATCAGCTCCTTATCTTCTTTATGAAATGGGAGGGTAGATAGACACTGATGACACTGTTTTGATGTGAAAATGCCTTTTGGTAAATGACTGAACAAATACCCTAAACACTGCCTGCATGTGACTTTTATAAAGAAGCACAAAGTTAACATAAGACTTCACAGCGATCAAAGTTTTTTCCTTTTTGTGCTGACACCCAAAGCACATGAAATGTAAGCTCCAGTGATGTTCTTATGTATTAACAGCTAAGAGAATCTGCAGCTAGACAGAAGTTTACAGCACATGACTCATGATTTGTGTAGTTTTCTAGGTAAAAGCCTATGAAAAATTAGATTCTCTACCACTACATTGAACGTTTCTCTTACACTGAATTCTAGCATCACTGTTATGACACAGAAAACAAGATTAAAATATGGTAAAAAATGGTCTTCAAAGTTTGTGAATTATGAAATGATGCACAAGATACATGGGAGGAGTGAAGACCAATTCTTGCTTCATTATTCCGTCATGTTTTCTCCTATCAAAATAAAAACTAGGGGAAAAAAGAAAAAAAGGAAGAAAACAGAAGGGATGTAATTCAATAGTAAGATACTGACTTTCCTCAAATATCTTACTTTGCATGCTGATTTTGCCAAAGTAACCTTCATTCACTGCCTTCCTCTGAAAAAGTGCTGACTGCTTAGGAACTTGTAAGTACTTCTATAAAGACTGAAATGCATCAAAAGAACACACAGGGATTTTAGGTTTGTATTAGGTATGTTATTTACTCAGGAATTCCATAGAATATATTTCATTTCTTCAGGAGTTTCTAGCTAAGAAAATGTTTAACGTCTTACCCATGAATTCTATTTCTTTCAATTTCTTAAAACTTAGGGAAAGAAGTTCTTACTGTAAGGAAAGTTTACTCTCCTCACAGAAGCAAACCAAGTCAGATTGCAAATCTGCTACATATTGATTCCTTCAAAGCTTTCAATGGCTTTGTGACAGGGCCTTAACAATGCTCTACTATTAAACCTGAAAAATACTTCCATTTTAAACAGAAATTTAGATTTGCAGCAACTGAGCTTTGTCCCTGGGCAAAGGTCAAATGTAAACAGACAGGAAAATGGGGAAAAAATTAAATTTTCCTTGAAACAGATCCCTGTCCCTTAACTCTCAGGTCATAGAATCGACCACATTGAAAGAGACCTCCAAGATCATCCAGTCCAACCTGGCAACCAGCCCAATCCAGTCTGTGCTAGTTTGAAGCAAGCTAGAATGTTTTGGTAACAGAACTAGATAACAGGCAGTGAAATGAAAACAATTGATGTCAACTTCTCTCACAGTCTCGCTGAGAGCTCTGGGAAGAAGAAGAAAACATTCTCCATTTTGTTTCTCTCTCTTGCTTTTGCCTTAGACCTGGTCACATCTCATTAACCCTGCTCCTACTAACCCTGCTCCCTAACCTCTTGGCTGCACCTCTTTTCTTCCTGAGGACTGGGGTAAGGTTGAGAGGGACCGGGGGGAGGTGTTGGGGTGGTTTGAGAGCCCCTCCTGGGGACTCAGGTTTCTGGGAGGGGAGTTGTGCTTCTGTATTGTTTATCCTTTGTATATTTCTGTATATAATTGTATATAACTGTATATATTGTAAATAGCTGCTTGTAAATTCTGCTAGCTGTAAATAAATTGCTTCATCTATATTCCCAGGGTCTGTCTGAGTTAGCTGGGGCAAATTCAAAAGTGTGGGGGGGCGGGGTAACCCCCAAACCATCACACAGTCAACTAGACCTTGGCACTAAGTGCCTCATCCAGTCTTTTCTTGAACACCTCCAGGAATGGCCACTCCACCACCTCCCTGGGCAGCCCATTCCAATGCCAATCACTCTCTCTGCCAACAACTTCCTCCTAACATCCAGCCTATACTTCCCCCAGCACAACTTGAGACTGTGTCCCCTTGTTCTATTGCTGGTTGCCTGGGAGACCAACCCCCACCTGGCTACAACCTCCCTTCAGGTAGTTGTAGACAGCAATAAGGTCACCCTTGAGCATCCTCTTCTCCAGGCTAAACAACCCCAGCTCCCTCAGCCTCTCCTCGTAGAATTTGTGTTCCAGGCCTCCCACCAGCTTTGCCACCCTTCTCTGCACACATTCCAGTATCTCAACATCTCTCTTGAACTGAGGAGCCCAGAACTGGACACAGTACTCAAGGTGTGGCCTGACCAGTGCTGAGTACAGGGGAAGAATAACCTCCCTTGTCCTACTGGCCACACTGTTCCTGATACAGGCCAGGATGCCATTGGCTCTCTTGGCCACCTGGGCACACTGCTAATGTATCTTCCTCTGAAAAACTTGTATACTAGAAAGGCAATGTATTGAGGGGAAAAAAATGTTACAGCGTCGTGTTTACAGAATGGGAAATCAATAGGTAGACGGATTAAGGAAGAGATGTGTCACAAAAAAAGAAGATTGCACTTTGCTCTCTCTAACATGACTTTGAGTTTCATCTGCAAGATCTTGGTAAATCTCTGCAGTGAAACGCCCACTTTTCCGACTCCATTGGCAACCTCACGGAACTGTCACAGCTCAAGAAGCAAAACATGCTGCTCTGCCAAATGAGTTAGACTGACAATTACACAGTGTTCAAACAACACATTCCCCTTCATTAAATGCATGTTGTATGGGTGATTTAATGGACTGCTAGTGATATTAATAATGCATAGTTATTAAAATGTTTTCCTTTATTTATCAGTCCTACTCCACTGCTGCAGAAACCAGTTTAATGTTCAGTCCTTCCTTTCAATAGGACAGTGTGAGTTGCCCAGGATGCCCTTGGATGACAGTGACAGTTGCCCGCTTCATCGCATTGTGTTTAATGGCTATGCTGCGGACTTTATCCAGACTTCTCCCTGAAGTGTGATTTCTGGATAAGGGCTCTGGGATTTGTTTTGGTGTGGGATTTGTCAGGTGGAAAGAAAATGGGAGAAATGGGGACAACTCAAAGGAAATATTTAATAGACAGAATTCTGCCTCGGTAAGAAAAACAACTTTGCAGTTTAAAAGCTTTTCAGTACAATAAGAGCACATGCCCCAATGCACTGGTCCATCTTATTATTGCGTTCTATAGCAATACCCTACATTTATCATATAAAACTAACCAGACTTTTATATATGTGCAACTGGAAATGCATATTGATTTATGTATTCAAAGTGTGCAGACTGTTTATGTACTGAGTGAAACGTTTTAGTGCCTAAACTGCACTAGTCTCTCTGTCAGAATTTACCTGTTCCTCTAATTCACAAGAGAAGGAAGCAACAGTTAGATCTGTGTTAACTAGGGACTAAAAAGATCCAACTGATCATCAGAATTTAATAGCTTTGTTTTCCACGCTGACAATGACTACTATAATTGGATTTTTTTTTCAGTACTGTTTAAATGGAAGAGATTTCAGTATTCAGAAATACTGGAACAGCTGAGCAAGCCAAATACACGTTAGGAGGCTGATCTTCTTCTGGTTTACACAAGTAAAAGCTTTACTCTTTGTGGAATATAATATGAGGGAATAGTACAGTATCCAACTCTCAGGAAGAGAAATGTGTTATTTATAAAGCCTAGGAAGACCTTAGTAGTTCTACGACAGCCAGCTGAAGAAACTGCTGTTAGTCAATCATGAAACACAAGTAAGAAAACATGTCCACAACACTGAAATCACACCGATGCAGGTTCTTGTGACCTTTGGGATGACAGTCATCCTTAGCAATACACTGAAAATTACAGTGTTGTGAATTAATTCATTCATGGACTATAGTAGCACTGGAGAGTGATAATGAACAGAGTATGTCAAGGCTGAAACATGGACGCAGACCCGGACAGTTAAGAAAGTGGTATCTGCCTGTTCCAAAAGCCAGCCACTGAAAAAAATGAATTAGCTAATAGTCTGTAAGAACCAATCGCAGCATTAGCTCATCACTTCAACTAGACCACAAACTAAGCCTCTCAAGGGCTCATAAAACTCTGCATACTACCTGCTCCTCTAGAGTATGCTTAAGAACACTGAATAAGTAAGCCTCCCTACTCTCCAGTGCCTTCCTCTTTATGGAGAGATTTCTAGCAGTCTTTCTGCTGCATTTTGTAACTGCTAGAAGAAAAATTCATGGCAGAATCATTCCACGGCAATTTAGTTTAGTAGCACAACAGCTCAGGTCACTTTCTGAATATACCTTGGCCTACTCCTCTTCTATTGTGGCTGCTGGCAAGCCTGACCTCTTGTGAGATGAAGTTCTGCCAGAAGACGTGGGAATACGGACTAAGAGTCTCTAACCAGATAAAGAAAGTACCAAGCACATTTCTCACATAAATTCCCAAATAAAAATCAGAACATCAGGCTCCTGATGGAGAGTGGCTGCTAATTAAGGGTATTCCTTGTGAATGGTAAAACATAACAGCAGAGGCAGCAATAGCATCAAGATGCAGCTAAAACCACCAAAGCTTGATAAGCCTATCTGAACCTGAAGACAGGGAATATGGATAAAAGCATCCTTAACTTGCAAGGCATTATGTTTAAGAAATGTTTCTAGGATATGAGGGCAGCCTACAGTATACAGCAACTGCCCAAGGAACTGAGAGACTTCAGTCCCTGCCAGCTCTAGCAGAGTACAGAAAAGACACAGTCCTAAAGAAACATTTTATTCCAAATACTACAGAGGAGCATTCATATCAACAGGTTTTTCAGCCTTTTCATGACCATCTCCAGTATGAGAAGGCTGTATAATCAAATAAAAACTCCTCAAGCTGGACACTGGCATGCCATTTTCCACTACTGTGCCACTAAGAAAGCCGAATTAATATTAGCACTGCTGTCTATAAATCTCCACTTGACACAGATGACAAGTGTTTGACCATAACAGTCATAGCAAAGCTTGACAACATGAACATGATTGTTACCAATGAACATTTTCATGAGTTCACTGAAATAGCAGATTTGAGAAATACTGGCTGGCTGTAACACTTTAATGCAAATTTCCACTGGCCTCTGTGGCCTTACCAGTACTAAAACGTGTAAAAACCTTGGAGGGTAGCAGGTGGGGAAAAGAGAAGTGGGATGAGAGTTCACATCCTGAATGTTGAGTTCCTCATTCTGTTGCTCTGCCTTTTCTGGCAGAAAAGCTGACCCCTTCTTCACCTCAGTGCTTCCAAAGGAAATAAAGACTATATCATCATAGCTGGGATTACATATATCTTATTACTGTGAACCATCTTGCCCTGGAAAAGAAGGACTTTCCATCCTTTACCAATTGGTGACACAGCCAAACAGAGTTGTGGTATCAGGAACAAATGTAGCATGATGTATTTCCAGCTCAAAAATCCTGGCCCTAACTTGAGGGGTTCTCTGTGCTCTATTAGAAAATCTCATTCTGAGAGTAGATATTCCTGAGAACAGGTATTTCCTGTTCCCACTTGATGGGCCAATGTATGGGCAAGGAATAATTATTTTCACAAATGAACTCTGTTCAGTAAAACTGAATTAGGCTAGGAAATCAGAAGAGTCATGACAAAACTCAAAGAAAGAAATTAAAAAGGAAAATATCAGCTAGCTTTAAATGTAAATATTTAGCTCTCTACAACTTGAAATGATCTGTTGTTTCCTACTGCTTTGTCAAAGAAGCAGCAGAATGGAGAGGTGCTGGACTATGGATACAGGGAATGAAAAGTGCTGCCTCTCTAGAGATCAGATACAGCATAAGCACTTGCATAAAACATTTCTTACACGGATTTACAGATACTGGAAGGATTACCCCAGGGAGGTCCTTCACAGCTGAGGCATTCAAACTTAGAATCATCAATTTAGTCACTTTAACCTCCATTTAACCACAAACCCAAATAGTCAATGAAAATAAGTACTGAGTACTCTTTAGAACTGGACTCTTGCTCTATCCCCTCCTCCTTCAAAATACTTAGATTAAGAGAGCCAACTCTTTCTCCTACAGTTATTCAAATCCTGTGTCCCTCTCTCAACAGTCAAACTTGAGGTCGGACACCTGCACAATAGAAACTAGAAAGAGATTATAACCTTGCTCAAAGCTAGCAAGCAGGAAGTGAACCATCATTCTTGAGATTTTATTTCCCCATATGTCTCAGTGTGAGACTGCTGACTAAATGCCAGGCTAGAGTGAAAACCTGTTTTCAGCCTTTAGGACTTCTATCGCATGCAAGAGTTTGCTACAGTGCTGGCTTGGCTCCTGCTCTGCACCAGGTTATCCTGCATGCAGGTGCTATACATTTGCTTTCTGTTAGAGAGACAGTAGTTGCTTCCTTTTTGACTAGACATGTTCACACTTTCCACACAAATAATCTCTAGACATGGTACTACTCAAAAGTAGGTTTTGAGGAGACACTGTAGTGGCCTTTCAGTATCTGAAAGGGGCCTACAAGAAGGCTGGGGAGGGACTACTTACAAGGGCTTGTAATGACAGGATGAGGAATAATGGGTTTACACTGACAGAGGGGAGTTTTAGACTAGATGTTAGGAAGAAGTTGTTTACAGTGAGAGTGGTGAAACACTGGAACAGGTTGCCCAGGGAGGCTGTGGATGCTTCCTCCCTAGAGGTGTTCAAGGCCAGGTTGGATAAGGCCTTCAGTGACCTGTTCTAGTGGGAGGTGTCCCTGCCTATGGTGGGGAGTTGGAACTGGATGTTCTTTGAGGACCCTTCCAACCTAAACCATTCTGTGATTCTATAAGGCACTACAATTTAGATGTAGAGTTTTTCATAGGAATTCAACTCTCATCAAAGAAATCTACAGAACGTTCAAGGTGTGACCTGAGAAGAATATCTTTGCAGAGTGTGACACTCCCATTTTGCACTGACAAACACAAATGCCCTTACCACATTTTTTTCCTTAAAATCTTCAACTACACTGTGAAACTAAAAAAGTAGTTTGGAATTTAATATTCTAGTAGTGCACGGTGAAAACCATTGCTTTTCTTGTTTGGTTATTTTTTAAACTCTTTTCTCTCAGGGAAATCTAATTTTGACATGTGTGGGATGGAGCATAAATTTGCTGTTTTAACATGTACCTATCTAGAATCTTGGAGCCTTTTTTTCCTGGCCTTGACCTTCTCAAAATACTGCAAAAAAAGAAAGTCATGAGACATAATGCTTAGAAGATGCTAAAGAGACATTTGCTGTTCTTGTAGCCTTATTTCACCTTGTTAGAGTACTTGCAGTCACACTTAGTTGCTTACAGCAGTGTATTATTCCCACTAGTTTCAGGTGTATGATAGCTTGAGGGTATTAGTGAGACAGAGAGAGTACAGTGCCTGTTCTTGTGTTGGTTTATGCGACTCAGACTCTTTAAGATAAAAAGTTTATATCAGCAGGCAAGCTGAAAACTAGTCTGATAGCTTAACTTCAGCTGTTATCCCAAACTGTTTAACCAATGCAGATGAGTGAACAAGAAATCTTAGCTCAGTTTAGGTTTGCCTTTATTAAAAAAAAAATGTTTTGAGGGGAAAAAAATGAATGTGTAAGGAACTTCTACACTGAGATACCAAGGCTGCTCTGTGAGCTGTTTTAATGCCATTAGTATCAGTTGTCCTTCCTTCACTGACCTGTGAGGAAATCAGACTGATGAGTTACTTTGGTTTAGTCTGCATGCAGATGAACTCCCCTAAAGAGGCAGACAGCAAATTCAGATGTGCTTTTTAGATAAAGTAAATAAGCAAACACAAAGTAATTTCCAAGACTTAGCTAAATTTGCGTAATCACGCTACTATAAGCTTGTTTTGCACAAAAGTTCACTCTCAGAAGCAATTGAGAGGAAAAAAAATGAAAATCCCTTACCTCCATCAGCTCTCAGAGGGATCCATGCACCTTCTTCACAGGGCATGGTAGCTACTAGATTTAGCTTAGCTTTCAGCTGAACCGAAGGTTTCCACATAAACATCCAGGACACTGTCAGTGGTTAATAAACCATAAGCTGCTCCAGAATCCACAGTGAGTCTTTGTGGATTTTGTTAAAACACATACTGAGTAAAAACAGTGGAGCAAGGAAATGTAAATGTTTTTCATAAGTCTAGATTCATACTATCAAAATATCCTAAATCAAGTTTATGAAATCTGAAAGCGAGTTTTGAGCTCTTGCAGCCTAAGCTGTATCTGCTTATCCACTCTCTAAAAAGCAACTGACATGATGTCTCAGATGGATGGAAAACATTCCATAAGCAACTCTGGAGGGTGTGGTGGCATGGCAGCCTGCAGAGTAGCACAGAAAACACATTGATTCCTCCTGCCTCCTGTGTCCCCTATTAGATCCAGCACACCACGAATGGCTGCTGTAACATGGCAGCAGTGAGGGTGGGTTAGAAACCAGAAGGAAACTAGTAGAATACCAAGCAACATTTGTTTCTTCCAAAAGACGTTTACTGGTCACTGTTAA
This sequence comes from Pogoniulus pusillus, assembly GCF_015220805.1. Lineage (NCBI taxonomy): Eukaryota > Metazoa > Chordata > Aves > Piciformes > Lybiidae > Pogoniulus > Pogoniulus pusillus. The sequence goes on along the minus strand of NC_087268.1, from coordinate 24,267,784 downwards.
CACTGTTGGGTCACTCACAATGGGATTTAGCACAGTGATTTCTCCTAGCTACACTTGGCAATGTCTCATGCTGCATACACAGATCTGATCCCTGTTTCAGGGTAAAGACAGTCCACTATCCTTCTGACTTTAAATACAGAGCACACAGAAGTAAATTTCTGACTACTTTCAACATTTTTAGCACGTCCTATTGTGGTAGTAGCTGGGTAACAAGACCATAGTATTTAAAATCTTAGAGAAAAAAAACAAAACCACTTTTATTTTAACCTACCCACCAAGTAACTTCTTTTTTTTGGCTGACAGTTGTGACTGCACACCAAGGTGTAAAATAAAACTGCTATCTCCTCATGTATCAGACACAGCAAAATGAATGGATCTGTATCTTCTCACAGGTTGTCTACTGATAGTTTGTAGAACCGTGAACAGAAGTTCAGGTTTGTGTCAGAGAGATTGCATCCTTAACAAACACACAAAGCTAAAAGCAGTATGTTCCCAGTCTGCTATAAATTACTCAGACAAATGAAAGCAGCACTAAAATAAGCAATATTTCTGGTCATTTGCACTGTAAAGAAAACACAATTTATTGGAATTCACAAACAGAGAGATCCAATTCAAGCCCACAAAGCTGATCTTGGATCTTCTGAGCATATGTTTAGAGTACTGCTGCTTCAAGAATTGGGCTGAAATAAAAGATCAGAATAGTACTTTTTCGAACTAAGGTTTGGAGGAGGGAAACATTAAGACCTTTTACTCTCTGAAACTATGGACATTATATGTTGTTAATGCTGAAGAAAGACACACAAAGACCCTTCAGAGCATGCTGTCAGAATGGCTGCCCTTCCAGAGGACAGTTCTACCCAGCCTAATGGTGTTGGGCTTGCTGTCTGTGAAGCAGGCATTTGAAGAGAGTGCTGTGGCTTAAAGGGCTGCCCAGTGCATACCCCAATTCAGCAACTCATCACTGGCAACCAAGCTCTCTGTGGCAAGCAGCTTGGCACAGACCTGTGGTACTGTAAATTGCATGAGTGGGGCACAGGGCAGGGACAGAATTAGGAAAGCATAAAACTGGCTTAAAACAACTGTTCCTGCCACCACCCCTGCTCTTTCCCATGCCCAGCAGAGTGACAGGTATAGAAATAGCTATCCTTCATTGACCTGCTTCGCAGGCACATGCTTGGAAGTTACCAGTTCATTTGAAAACCACAGAAATACCAAGCTCTGTAACACAGCTTCTTTTAAATGCTTGAGATACTGCTACAGAGATATTATTCAAAGACAGTTATGAGCAGCTGATATTTTAAGAAGAAGCTTCCAAAAAATCTTTGTTTCTTGTCCTGTGACAAGGCACATGACCATGCACGTCATTCTTTAAGAGGGGGCGGGGGAGAGTTTACAGTGTGGGAAAGAGGGTCAGGACTACATAATCTGTTTGTTTTCTGGCTTGAACAACAGCACTCCAGAACAACACTGAACCCAACAGCTATAAACATAATAGAGCTGTTCTGCTGAGTACAATGCTAATAATATAAAAGCATTCTTGTCTAATGGGTTGGGGTGCAGGTCCCATAAGAACTAGGAATGAACTTCTCTGAGGTTTTGTAAAAGGACAGTCAGCACTTGGTGCAAAAAATGTTGGCCTTCTAAAGTATTTTAAGAGAACTGACAACGTGCTCTCTCTAGTTGTGACAACTGAAGACATACCCACACAGGAACTGGGCTTCACTCTAAAGAATTGGGCTACTCCATACTATTTAGCTATGGGCCTACTCTTCATCCAACATTTCCCAAGCAGTTCCCCCTCATCCCACTGCTGAGTGTCTCTCAGGAGGTCTACACTGCCAAGAACCAGTAAGTGCCTATCCCTGCTAGTATGGTGTGAGGAAGCTAATGCTACTGCAAGAATTAAGTGTGCTAAGATGGGTTTTGGCAAGGACTTCAATGAAGGGGGAACATATTCTACTGGATACTGCTACAGAGAGGCTTTGTGATACTGCAGCTACTGAGGACTTTGTACTTGCAGGTGTGCACTTTGCCTACAAATTAGTTGATGCAGAAACCTGGGCTTGGAAATTTCCTGCTTTCTCAGCTATTTTAAGACAGAAGAGGTAGTCACACATGGTTTTCTTCAAAGTTCTCTTTCAGTACTTGACTTCTGAGGGTCCAGTCCTGCTTTCATTGGAACATGTATTTTGAAGTACACTTCTGAGACAAGTTCCACAATCATCTTGTAATACAGAGAACTAAGATACGGAAGGAGAATGGGCTGGAAAGGTAGAGTTAGGTGCCTCCAGTCAAAGCTGATCATATGTATCTGTATGATTTCACCAGAAAAGTGGGTCTGCTGAGCAAGCCATGCCATGTGTATCCTGATGTGCTGACTTGCTGACATACAAAACTAGCTTTGCTCCTCTTGGTAGACAATGCTCAGCCATCTTCCCTAACAGGGCCCTTTTCAGTCTCTGATAACCTTTAACCTATTTGAGGTTGAAACAGCACCAGCTGGACAGCAGTCTAAACGATACAAGCCTTGTCAAACTGTATGAAACTGAACCTTGAAGTCTCTATCTGCCTGATTTGGATCAGCAAGAGCATGCCAAACACGAGCTTGTAGGAGTACTCACGCTCAGATTTCTAGCTCTGCTAACACATGCATGTGTTTCCTGGTTAAAGACCAAAGAGCTTTTGCACAACTGACAGCACTGGCACTCATCTAGGCTTCACAGTTTCTAAGAACAAGGGCATCTGTAAGGGTCAGTAGGCTCTCTCAGCCCATCACCTTCCAGGAATAACACTCCTAGCACTGAATTGTGAGTGTTACCAGGAAGCTGGGAATCCTGACACATTATGAGGGACTCCTTTGGGCAGTAAGTGTCTTGAAAGCCAGTCTTGCAATGATCTGTACTTGGACATATCAACCCTTTTCACTGTGTTTACCAGCACCTCCTCCTGTGTGTCAGACGGTTTTGGATCACAGAAATCCAACCATCTGCTATGAATGACTGAAGGAACTGGTGCTTTCCCAGGTCTTCCTTTGAGCGTGAGCTGGGACATGACCTTAGCTTATAAGAGTACCCCAAACCATGAAATCATCTCTATATTCAGTAGTCTATATGCAATCTATAGGTTGTGTCTGAGGTCATGCAGGAAGTCTACACTGGCAGAAAACTGGATTAACTATCAGAGTACCTCCCTGGAGCTCCATCCACTAGGAGAAATTTCCTCTCAGTGTGCACAAGATGGGATATTTGAGAAGCAATTAAACAATAAATTTCTTTGAAACAATCAGTTTTTGAAATGCTTGGCCTGTAGTTGATTAAGCCTCTTACCGTGGTGATAGCTGCCATGTCACGTTTAAACCCTATGTGGAAATCACTGAGAGTTAAACAATTCTTTACCTCATATTTTCACTATCTATTCAGAGAAAGACTCTATCTACCATAAAGAATTATTTGGAAGACATTTGATTTTTATTGCATTGGTTGGATTACAACTTCATTAATGTTGATCTACTTCAGCACAACTTTATGCTTCTGTAGTTATCTTTGATGGTAATGGTAAGGGCAGTGGCTCCCATTGCTTGCAAAACCTCACAGAAAGAGAAGAGCTACTAAGAAAAATGCATAGCTGAGTTGTAGAAAATATTATTTTTCCTGACAAAATACAGGAAACCCGAGTTAGCTGGCAAGGGGGATGGGAAAGGAGGGCATGCAAATAAATACTATTTCAGTAAGATTATTAAAGCAAGTAAAACTTCAGGTAATTTCCTGCAATTCTGCTGATTGCAATTGATCTGGATTTTGTTTTGTTTCAAAATAGTGCTGTCAGAGAGAGATAAGCACAGTGAGAGAGCAGAAAACCAGAATGGATGCATGCTGTCCCCTTTAAATCTTACAAACTTTAATGCTCCAAGTGCTGGAGGGATATTCTGCAACATGAAGTTTCAGGCACAGTTCTTAAATGGAACTGATCTAGTTTGCAGGCAAGAAAAGTAGTTGTTCGTATTTAAAGATCTTCTCCCTGGCCAGTTAAAATGTATTTTCAAAATTCAAGCTACAATAGAAGCCATTTGAAAACCCCAAAGTTTTCCAACCACATACAATTGCCCAAAATAATTCCTATTCAAATTCAGGGGAAAATTATGGTAAAACTTCTGATACTATGTTGAGGTCAGCTGTTGGCAAGTGCTAGTATTTTAATGACAACCATAACAGTAGTTAGTAGAATAAGTGGATTTTGCTGGTGTGAAGTGGATTGCTTACCTAAAACAAATTTTCAGCTTAAATGAGAACTAGGAATGGTGACTTACCAGCTCTAAGAACCTTCTCACCACTTGTCGTTGTTTTAAGTTAGTTTCACCATCCAAGTTAGCTGTTTCTATATGGCACAGCCCATCAGGATCACTTGAGGAGAGCAGTAATATGTCAGCAGGTATAATTTCATTACAGCGAAGCTGCACGAAGTCTCCAACTTTCACTTCCTTCCAGTATCTGCTTGTATATTTCTTCTCATTTCTGGAAAAAAACAAAAACATTTACAAGACATATATAAAAAAGTGCACAGAGTGGGATGTTTCTGGTAAGATCTGGTTAGATTTGCAGCAAGAGAACACTGTTTTTGGAAGGTCCTCAGGTACTCTCAAGTTATACTGGGAAAATTCAATGAAGAGTGCCAGAAGGCCACTTTCTCACTGACTCAGAACCAGGTTTGAGTTCCCAAGGTACCTCTTAAAGCCTAGAAGACAACGCATTAATGTTAGACTTGGCTAAATCAGGAGATTTACATAGTCTCCTTTCCATCCCTCTGTGCTCCAAGCAGTCTGTCTGACCCCATAAAGGGGAGAAGACCATTGTCCATGCAGAGTAGAAAGGAGTCACTTACAGGGCAAACAGGGCAACTGAGAACGAGCTTGGGTGCATGACACTTGCTTGGCATGGCTCCGTCATCTACCACCCTCTAGTGCACCCTCAGAGAGCCTGCTCTTGTTAGCTTCTTCCAAGAGGGACAGATTTTGTCTAGTGCTGCATGTGAAACCATCATTTCTTTTAAATATTTCTACAGGATTTCCATTCTCACCATAGTATCATCTATTATATACTCAATTTCTGCTCAGTTGTGCTTCGGAGCGTAACTTTTGTCAATTCAAAGACTTATCCACCTGAAACACTGATGTGTATGATGTTCATTTAGATAGTCACTAAACCTCTCTAGTTTTAAAGGTCATGCTAGTTTGACTGTTAAAAACTTTTTCTTGAGAGCAAGACAAAAAAGGAGCAGGGGATTACTTAACTCCAGCTAAAACTCAAGGCTTTAGTTTCGTGACATGCAGACTTGTGCTTTTTTGGCATTTGTGTAAATTGCTTTCTTCCGTCATGTTTTGGAAAGAAATTAACTTCAAAACAGCTACAATACCACCTTGGTGAAATACCTTCTGAAAATGGGAAGCTGCTATTCTGACACTTTTCTAAGATGTCAGACAGCCTTTTGCCACTGAGATGGCTTACAGCACTGTCACTGTCGCCAGAGACGGTCTCCTGTGACAACACCTCAACTGGCAGAATTGGATGCCGATGGGGGAAGGGGATTGGTGGTGGCTGGTTTTTTGTTCTCTGAAGTATATGGTTTTAAATCACACAGCATTCAGTGGTACTCTGAACAGATTTGTACTGAAGTAAAACCATGCAAGTGCTGCTAGTGTTGTCACACATGGCACAGGCATGCTGTGCCAAATTCATCCCTGTCATGCCTTCACTGGTGTTGCAGGAATGAGTACCTTCATCGGTTTCTATTAATCTATTTAGTCTTAAACTTACTCTTACACACACAAAGATGCATCAGATCAGGTTTTATCTCACATAATTTCTTTGTTGTCTGTGCCTAACGTCCAGTTTATAAAAGGAGGAATTATTTTTTTTCTGTGATTTCTATTTTGATAAAGTCTTAAAAGGACAAATAAGAGCCAAGTGTAAAATAAGACAGCCTATCAAGGGCAAGGAATATACATACTAGGTGTTGAAATTACCTATTCCCTTCACACTCAGACAAAAGTAACATTTAACTTCTCCTGCTAATAAGTATGAATTGCTTTGAAGTCCCATGTGAAGGGTTTGCAATCTAAATCCCTTCACATTCTTTCAAAATTAACTGTGAAACTGGGTGAAATTCAAATGCACATACAATGAGTAGCAGTATAGGCATACAATCAGGCAAAAAATAGCTAATAGTCTCATATTATGCTATAAGCATGACAATTTTTTATTTAACCTCCATTGTTTGAAAAGTGTTGCTATTTTAGCATTTCCTCATCTCTTATGTGCTTAGCAACTGCCACAGCTACACACACTATAGAAGGAAGGGTGGATATCGAGCAAGACGAGGCCAAATGGCTCAGCTGGGATAAATGAAATTCAGTCTGGAGAAGAGAAGGCTGAGGGGAGACCCTGTTGCAACCTTTCAATGTATAGAGGGGGCTTATAAGTGAGACTTTTTACAAGGGTCCTGTCTATGCATTTACCTCGTTGGTGCTTCCAAAAGGCCTTCTTGTCTCTGATCCTAACAGTTTCTGCATATTTTGCTGTCTTTCCTACCATAATTACCCAGTTGAGAAACTAATCTTTTAAACACAGAAGCCTTGGCCTGGTGATATTAGAAATCTTTTCCAGCCAGAACCATTCTGTGACTTCTGTTCAACTTTGCCATTTATTCTTGCTTTGTCCTGACCCCATCATTTCTGTGTGGTTGATGTCAGTCTTCTGCAGTTTCAGAAGAGAGCTTCAGGCACTGCTTGCAAGGGACTTTTCAACAAAACCTTTCAGCAAGTTTAGGTAAGTACCACAGAATTGTTTCATTTGGAAAAGACCTCTAAAATCCAGTCCAATCATCAAACTAACACCACCATGGCCATTAAACTGCCACGTCTATGTGTCTTTTTAACACCTGCAGGGATGGTTACTCCACCACCTCCCTGGGAAGCCTATTCCAATGCCTGACCACTCTTCCAGTAAACAATTTCTTTCCTGGCATCCAATCTAAACCTTCCCTGGTGCTACGTGAGGCTGTGGCCTCTCATCCTATCACTTGTCAGGGAGAAGAGAATGACTTCTGCCTCATTACAACCTCATTTCAGGTAGTTGTAGAGTGTGACTATTTTGTTGAAGAATTCCAGCAGGAGCACAGGACTGAGGGGCAGTATCTCACTTAGTGGGTCCACCTCCCTCCAACAGTCACAGGAAACCCCAACATGGATATTTGGCCCAACTGCAAACACCCTACAACTCTTCCTCTTACTTAACACAAGCCTGAAGATACACTTTAGTACCTATAAGGTAGGTTGATGATGCAGAAAACCAAAGCTGCAAACCATGATTAAGCATAGGAAGGGGTAAGAGATATTAATTCTTATCTTTCAAGCTTGTAAAGCTAGATAAAATTCTTCCAGGTCAATATGCTGTCATTAACCACTGCCATTCTGCAAACCCTGTTGCTACAGACAAACACTGTTGCTACTCTCTAATTAAACACTATGATAAACTATTAATTGCAGATAGCTATGACCAGGTACCGTAAAATGTTGTATTGGGCTCACATATTAAAACTGTACATCCTCCTGCACACAACTGAATCTTGATCAACATGGCTGCATGCAAAGAAGGGTGCACTGACCACGAAATAATACACTTTGCCACATGCAGGATGGGCATAGCATATGCAATTTCAACAACCCTATGCAGCACTACAGGCTGGGGACAAAGTAGCTTGAAAGCAGTCAAGCAGAGAGGGACCAAGGGGTACTGGTTAACAGCAAACTGAACATAAGCCGGCAGCGTGCCCAGGTGGTCAAGAATGCCAATGGCATCCTGGCCCGTATCAGGAATAGTGTGACTAGCAGGACCAAGCAAGTCATTCTGCTCCTGTACCCAGCACTGGTTAGGCCACATCTTGAATGCTGTGTCCAGTTCTGGGCCCCTCAATTTAAGAGAGATGTTGATGTGCCTGAACATGTCCAGAGAAGGGCAACAAGGCTGCTGAGGGGGCTGGAGCACAGCCCTATGAGGAGTGCCTGAGGGAGCCAGGGTTGTTCAGCCTAGAAAAAAGGAGGCTCGGGGGAGACCTTGTTGCTCTCTACAGCTACCTGAAAGGAGGTTGTAGCCAGGCAGGGGTTGGTCTCTTCTCCCAGGCAGCCAGAAACAGAACAAGAGGACACAGCCTCAAACTGCACCAGGGCAGGTTTAGGCTGGGTATTAGGAAGAAATTCTTCATGGAAAGAGTGATTGTCCATTGGAATGGGCTGCCCTGGGAGGTTGTGGAGTCACCATCCCATGAGGTGTTTAAGAGGAGGTTGGATGTGGTGCTTGGTGCCATGGTTTAGTTCATTAGAATGGTTAGGTGATAAGTTGGACTTGATGATCCTAGAGGTCTTTTCCAACCTGGTTGATTCTGTGAAAATACCTGTCAGCTGTGGTTTAAACCTATAGTGACACAGAATCACTACAGAACCTACAGTGATATAGAATCTATATATAGATTCTATATCTTGGATATAGAACCTATAGTGACACAGAATCACTATAGAACTGTGCTGGTTTGAGGCTAACTGGAATATTTTACTGAGAAAAATTAAATCCTTAGCTGTGAGAAGAAAGGAAAAAAACACAACCAAAAGCACCCTATATCACTCATTCTTCTGCTGAAAAATGCAGACACTGCTCAGTTCTAACCTGTTCTTCTCTCTGGTGGTCTGGTGTCACCTCTGTCTTAACTCTAATCCAACCTAACCGTTTATTTCCCCTAACCTTTGTGTTGTCTTTTTGACATCTTATCTCAGATCTCTTCAGATTTATCATGTGAGACACATGGGGATTGATCTGGTTATTTCTGAAGGGAGGGAAAGATGGGGAAACATGGAGGTTTGGGTCGGCGGCCTCCTGGCAGTCTGATTGTTTTGGGAGGAGTTTTGTCTTTCTGTATTGCTTTTAGCTTGTATACAACTGTAAATATTTGTGTATATATATGCTTGTAAGTTGTGATAAGCTGTAAATGTCTCTTCATTCCTTAACTTCAAGCCATCGAAGTCTAGTCTGGGTAATTTAATTGTGTGTGGGGGGTGGGTAACTCCCAAACCATCACAAGAACCGACAGTGATAGAGTGACATAGAATCATAGAATCAACCAGGTTGGAAGAGACCTCCAAGATCATCCAGTCCAACCTAGCACCCAGCCCTAGCCAGTCAACTAGACCATGACACCAATTGCTTCATCCAGTCTCCTCTTGAAGACCTCCAGGGACGGTGCCTCCACCACCTCCCTGGGCAGCCCATTCCAATGGGAAATCACTCTGTGAAGAACTTCCTCCTAACATCCAGCCTATACTTCCCCTGGCACAACTTGAGACTGTGTCCCCTTGTTCTATTGCTGGTTGCCTGGGAGAAGAGGCCAACCCCCACCTGGCTACAACGTCCCTTCAGGTAGTTGTAGACAGCAATGAGGTCACCCCTAGTCTGGGTTGGAAGTGACATCTGAAGATCATCTACTCCAGCCCCTGACATAAACCTTCATGCTCTTCTCTGCCTCGATCAGAAGCCGAACTTGCCAGCAACTTCACTTTTCTGAACATATCTTTAGAGATAGACACTAATTGAAACCTGATAGTCCTGAAAGATGGTGACAAAGTCAGCCAGCGTACCTGCAACATTGATGTTGGCCAACAGCAAATGTGGCCATGGCATGAGTTAAATCTTTTTAAAAGTTAATGTTCTTTTGCAGCAGTGAAGTGTGATTATCTCAATATATCTGCTTTTGAAGGGAAACTCTGAAACATTCTTTCAAATGCACGAACATTAAGAAAATTACTTTAATTGCTATTAAAAAGTTGTATCAGTCTACCTACTGCATAGTTGACCTATGCTCTCTTTTGAAGCAGAACAGTCTGTGGGTTTGTGCCACACCTGATATTGACTTTAGTTAACAGTAAAAACTAAACAAAAAATATTGATCTTTTTCTTTAAATGTCAGGTTAAAATTTAGAAACAGAAACTCAGAAATTACATTTTCTTTTACAATTAACCATGCTTTTCCCTATGCTGGTTATTCTTGCAGCATGAGCTGAAATTTTGCATTTCTTGCCACGTAGACCTTAGTGTGTATCTACAACTATTTTGTTTTCCTTCTGGATAGCTTTCAACTGTTTTGGTATAAGAAGGAATTATTCAAAATTACTTAAACAGAAATAACAAAACTACACAAGCAAAATGTCAAAGGAATCTTCCCTCTTCTCCCTCTTTTTCTTTTTAAGTCTAAGAGAAATACCACAAGCAACACACTTGATAAGAAAACATAAAGGTCATGCAGCTATAATCTGTTCCACTTGTACAAGGCCTGCCTGCATACTAGAAATTGTATACATTAAATCAAGAAGACAGTATCAATAGGTAAACATTACTTACCTCCTGTACTTCTCCACTGACAAAAAAATACAGTTAATAAGTGGGAATGACGTAACATGCATTTGCTGCAACAATTCCAGTGCGTGGCTGGGCCATCTGTATTTCTATGTAACACTGTCTTGCCTTAGTCCCAACACAGGCTCCTATATTCAGCTGAGCTTGTAAAATACATTTAATGTAAGATAGAGGATGTTATCTTGTACATTTTTGGGTGTTCAGTCTGTCTTACACAGTGTACTACTTCCTACGCAGGTTGTGGCTGCAACCCAGAGGTTTTGAAGCCTCTCAAAACACTGAAATGAAATGTTGTTTCTCAGTCCAAGCCCATCCGCTGACCTGCTTTTGAAGTAACAATCATATTCACTTCAAAAGAAATCAAACTCCTTTGCCTGCACTGCCAGCTGAGGTCAGTCACTAAGCCATTAGCTTTAAAAGCAACACAGCAAGAAATTAAGTCACAGAATCACAGAAACATTCAATTTGGAAAAGACCCTCAGGATCACCAAGACCAACCTATAACCCTACTCTACAAGGTGCACCCTAAACCATATCCCCAAGCACCACATCCAAATGACTTATAAACACATCCAGGGTTGATGACTCAACCACCTCCCTGGGCAACCCATTCCAATGCCTGACAACTCTTTCTGTGAAAAATCTTTTCCTACTATCTAGTCTAAACCTACCCAGTTGCAGCTTGAGGCCATTCCCGCTTGTTCAATCACTATCTACCTGTAAGAAGAGACCAGCACCAACCTCTCCACAATGTCTTTTCAGGGAGCTGTAGACAGCAATGAGGTCTTCCCTCAGCCTCTCGATAAACGACAGGTCAAAGAGTCATTGTGTATATACAAAGGCATACTTTGGTGGTGTTCTTGATGTCAGCCAGGTCCTTCCTTTCCATCTCTGGAGGCAGAAATTGAGCGGGATAGAGCAGGTACATCACTGCTCTCAGTTACTTAAAACGTGTTCAAATTAGCTAGCTACAAGTGCCATGATAAAGCTTCTGGTTAGGACTAAGCTAACTGAAAAACCTTGAGGCTAATTGGCAGGGCCCTGTAAGAGCAGCAGCTCCTGAAGGAAAACATCAAACTATAACACAAACATGAAAGTGTCATATCAGGCCAAACTATCTTTAAGAAGGCTCTATCATCTAGGTGTTTCTCAACAAGTCCTTTGTGCTCACATGCTTTTCCCAAATTATCTGTTCTTATTCTCACCTGGGCTTGCCTTCCTTCCTCCACAACTCCTCCTGACACTTCCGCAGATGTGGAGAAGGCTCACACTAACTGAACTCATACCACTACTAACACTTGGGTGGGAAGTAGAGATTTTGCAGAACTCACAATAAGCTACAAAAGCAGCACAGAAATATGTGCACAAAAACTACTGTATTCTAATTAGCATCAGTTACACTTTGAAAACTACAGGTGTATCAGATGTCAGCATTTAAAAACAAGACCTATACATGAGATCACACAAAGTCTGAACACGCTGAATATCTATGGAAATGTGTTGAGAATCATTTGAGTACAATTACAGTGTTGTGGCAGAATGAAGGAAAAACATGTAAGCATAAGCTAATGCCAAAGGAGGCTACATAATATCCAGAATATGTCTTAATTCCACCACAAATGATAACATCTGTTCCTATGAGAATGAATCACGAAGAGGCTCTGAATCTGATATTAATCATACAAAATAACAGAGGGTGTTCCTGAGAAATGTAGAGAATAAAAAATATCTCCATGACCTAAGTTTCTAAATAGACCACTTAATTATATTCACATTATTTTAAGGGCACTTTTAAAAGGTTTTCTTGGGTTTTATGGGCTCCAGATATTCTTTTATCTTTTTCTTGGGGATTAGCAAGTGCAAACGTATGTTGGGAGTTGCCAGAAGCAAATGTGTGTGCGTATAGCAATGAGGCATGAAGGTGACTTTCATTAAATCACACCTTCTGAAAACTGCTTATTTTTCTGTTACAAGTCAAACTAACTATGAAAAAGAATGTGCCCAGGAAACCTCAGTGGATCAGGTTTACAATGTGGAAGCAATAATTTAAAGTCTTTTGGCAGTGTTATCTCCATTATACCTCACGTTGAAAGAAACTTCACTATTGTTCATTACAAAGAAACACTTGATACCAGGAATAAATGATTTTTCAGCCAAGAAGCTTGTTGTTGCAGTAACAACATGAAACATAAAAGCAGAGCACATAACGAAACTTTACACAAACTAAAGAAAGAACAAGCTGTCTTCCAGAACTTGATTTTAAAACTCTCAGACAGTTTCAGAGAGACATCTAGCACAAATTTGTTTTTAAAGTGGTATGATTCTCAACACCCCTATGTTTAATCCCAAAAATGCTAATGAACAATCCCTCTTCCAGTAAACAGATATATTTGGAGACAAGACTATCAGTTGCTATCAGTGGGAAGGTTAATGTTTAGTATTGAGGCTTTGTAAATAGATATCACACAAGGTGGAAAAGCAGGAAAACTTAGTGCCTAAAATTCTGGTGGGAGCTAAATGCATGAATCTGACATACTAAATCCTTTATTTAGTAGTCTTCCACTGCATTTAAGCCAGTGTGATCAGGTGACTGTTCGAAGGCAGCTCTTCATATCTTAATGATACATGCTAAAAGCTCAGTTTAGCATAGCTCCACAGAGTAACTGAGGTAAATCTCATTCTTTAACATATTCAGATGCTTAATGGAATTTTTCTTCCTTCTCATTTTTCTAGTTCTGCACACTTGCCTCATTTGATTTCAGGACCACCTGACACAGACCATAAAAATGCATTAATATATTCACTACATATATACAAAAAGCCATTTGTAAAGAACTACTGAAGAAATATGTTTCCTAAGTGTAACAGTTTTTAATTTGAACAATCATTCCAGTTATTTCAGCTAAACATGTAACAACTGGAAGAATTTTTACCAGGAAAGTTGTTTACTGCCAATTATGTGCACAGACTTCATGGACTTTTTTTTTCCCCTAAAGTTGTGCCATACAAACATATCTCCTTTAAAGCTCTACACATACATATTATCACAGAATAACAGAATGTTAGGAGCTGGAAGGGACCTCAAAAGCTCATCCAGTCCAACCCTCCTCCAGGGCAGGATTACCTATACCAGATCACTCAAGAACACATCCACGTGGTCTTGAATGTCTCCAGAGAGGAAGCCTCCAAAACACCCCCTGGGAAGTCTGCTCCAGTGTTCTGTCGCTGTCACAGTGAAAAAAATTCTTCCTAATGTTTACATGGAACTTCCTATGCCTTAGCTTCCACCCATTGCCCTTTGTCCTGTTATCTGGCATCACCTGGCACCATCCTCTTGGCATTCTTTACATATTTATAAACATCAGTGAGGTCATCCCTTAGTCTCCTCCTCCTCTCTAAACTGAAGAGACCCAGCTCCCTTAGTCTCTTCTTAGAAGATGCTCCACTCCCTTAATCGTTGTGGCTAATTTTGTTATCTAATAACTGCACAAAAGCATTCTAGATGTTGACATAGTTCAGCCACTTCACATTAATGAGACAGTTAGTGAAAAGAATATTAGGAAATCACCACTTTTACATTCAACAGGCAAAGCCACCATCTCAGACTGAAGTGTGTTTGATCTTTTCCAGTTTCTCCTGAAAATTACAAAGCTTTGCATTTTCCTTCAATTTCTCTTGTTTGACTAACATCCCTCCATGACAATCACCTCAGTTGGATGTTTTCATCTGGACAACCTAAAGTTCAGGTTGAGGATGGAAAAATACTTGCCTCACCAAATACCAGGTGAGATCTCAGTGAGTGTCAGGGTACAATGCTCACATTTGAGATAAAGCTTTATAATATGTTGTCTCTAAATTTCTTGTGGCTGCAGTTCCATAAATTAGCTTTAGTTGTGTACCAGACTTTGCTACTTCCAGTGTCACACAAAAATACCTTGCTTAAAAAACTGCTAATAGCAAATTTTCTTGAAATAGGAAAAAACCCTTTTGGCTGTAATATTATTGGAATAATTTTGCAGAAGAAAACGTAGTTTGATGCTACTATTTGCAGAACATGCTAACAGCTCTTTCTACTCTGAAATTAAGGTGTGAAACCATGTAATCTGTGGGTTTCTGACTTGCGAGGATATTGTAAACATGTTTTGTTGTATTCATTTGTTAGTTCTTATGAATTTTATTTATCTCTAGAGTTACCAAGGAATTACTTTGCTCTCTGTTGGAGGATATGCATTCAATAAAGATTGTATAAACGGTGAAACTTCAAACTCCAGCACAACTCTCTTGACATTGAAAAGTACCATGGGTACTTCAGGGTGTTACCCTGGATAAAACTGTGGTCTATCTCTACCTGACATCCTCAGGGAGGTACAGCAAAGCAGGCAGTTTCACCTGGCAGCGTGGATGCCTACTGGCTAGCAGGCAAACTGGCTGTATCTGTGTGCTTTTGTGATGGTGACAGAACAAAGGATGGCAGGATTTGTATGCAAACATTGACCTTACCTTGATTGTCAGTTTGCAGATAAAAAAGGCCTCGGAATATTCAAAAGTTATCCCAAACGTCTATCACAGTAGCATCTGGCAAATTTTTGCTGATCAGATGCTGTACACTGCTATTAGAGACCTGTTACTAGTACAGCTGGCTGCCCTACACTCAGGTACAAATTCTCATCAGGGTGAGATAAAGCTTCATTTGTGAGCCATTACACATGTCTCATCACACTTCTATCTTCCTAACTGGCTATGGCTCAGCAGAAAGGAGGTCAGAAGTTTTAGGATAACAGTCAGAAATTTATTCTTCGTCTGGAGGAACACAAAGGGTCAGCTAAGGACTTGAAATAAAAACATAATGATCTTTTTATCTAAAGGCTTTTTAAGTATTTACTACATTATCTCCTCTTTGTTGCTATTTCTCCATACAGTTTCTTAAACACAAGACCTGTGACACTTCTCAGAAGAGACGTCTCACAGTAATAGATGGAGGTTGCTGCAGTGCTCTCATTAGTGATTGTACTGGTAGCCAGAGTGGAAGAACTGTCCAGCACTTTTAATTTAGATCTATAAATCCACTGTGTTAGATGCAATACCAGTGTAAATTCCTGAGGAGACCCTGATGTGAAGTATAAACATCTATCTGCAGCATCAGTACATCCCAAGAGCAAAGGAGTAGTACAAGGCCTTGCAACTCAAAGAATCCTAATTCTTCTATGTACCTGGGAGAAGAATAGGCTTTAACTTGTACTTTGAGCTGATCTGAAAAGCACAGCTGAAGTTTTAAACAGTGACTTATCTTTGGCTATGCATAGCAAATTTCTCTATACTTAGCTGCTCCCACAGGTTATGTAGCCTGTCTTTACATTTTTGGATCACTGCTTGCCTCAACAAGACAAGAATACTAAAGTGAGAAAAAGCAAACAGCCTCAAGCTACATCTTAGCACTAAGAGATGTTTAAATTACTGTACTGTTCTCAAAAGTGAATAAAAATCTGAAAATCTCTAAAATTCTGGCATGAAATAATTCCAAGGTGTTTCCCAAGAATGTTTTCTTACTGAAGATCAGGAAGGACATGTTTAAACGGGGACCTGGGAACACTTTCCAATACTGATGACTAAGATCACACACTGGATTGTATCCTGCATTAAAATGAAACCATGGTATATGTAAGCCTCAGTTTCCTATGCTGATGGAGTTTGAATTTGGTCTGATTCTTATAGAAATCCAAAGAACCTAAAAATTTTCCTCTTTTCCATCAGAGAAGAATTAGGAGATCAAACTCCGTGCAAATCATATGCAGTGATATGGATCTTTGAAGGTCTGAGTCAAAACAAGTATGTCTACAGATGCAAATTTTATATTCAAAATTCTTGGTGAAAGTAAGAGATCCATATTGAAGAAGTGAGAACCACAAGATGCAAAATTGTTCTATTTAAAGGAAATGCAGGATGCCTTTAGTAGCATTGGAATGGTTCAGATTCAACAATCTGACTACTGTTGGTACCTACATAAAAAAATTGAGGATAAGAATTCACCTAATATTTCCAGTATCAACTCAGTAACTATACTGAGAGCCTTGTTTTCAAACTATCTGTTGCTTCCTCTGAATCAAAGTTGGTCTTTTCATCTTGTTAATATTCCAGCCTGACTGAAGCCAGTCAATGAGTTTAGCTGAATACAAAATACTAAGCTAGAATAATAACTTTGTTTTCAGAGATAAATGCACTCCTTTCCTGCCTTGCTGATTTACAAGCAAAATTTCTATAAACTGTACTCAGCCCAATGGAATTATGAGATATAGTCAAGCAAATGCAGAATGTTATTCAAAGACCTTGTAATTCAAGGGCTCTGCAGGGAAGCAAATCATCTTTGCCACTTGTTCACAACTACTGTGCTATCAATAAATAGGGCAATTCATGCAGAATGATACACCACAAATACAAATTTTGATAGCCTGTTTCTATCAATTTACTAGACAATGTGTTTCCAAAACAAAGTCTATCTTTCCACAATAGCTATCTATGCTTGTCAAAAAATCACTGAGACAGTTATAACCCAATAATTTGAAGAGCTTGTGGTTGTCAGGTGTGTACATATTTATATATATTTAAACAAAAGCATGTACGCCTACAAACATGAACTCTTTTCTACTATTGTCCTGTTATAAAGAAATAGTGTCACTTGTGAACACTGTTTCACAGACATTCTGTAATTTACTTCAAAGAGTTTAAAAATCTAAGTGGGCCAACTAACAGGAATGGATGTTGTGCTTTAATTCTTTTTAAATGAAAGATTTACCTCATCAATCTCAGTCTTTCTTGGTAGTTACTAATTTGCAAATATTGTTCTCACAATTAAAAAAAGTTCATGTATGATTTTCACTTATTGTGCACTGAATTCCAAAACCAGGCTGCAGATCTTGGCCCACATTCAGCAAGGTATCAAAATGTATGTCTAAACTCAGGTGAAAAAGCACTCCTCCTGACTGAATTCCAGGAATAAAAGTTCTCTGTAGTTCATATTCATACTTTCCTTGGGGAGAAAATGATAAAACACTGAACCTCAATACCCTAGGAAAAAAAGATTAAGGTGACGACAACCCAAAGAAGAAAGTGACTGGCTGCAAATAACTTTCACTTTTGAAAGATCCAGAAACTGAGTTTAGATCAAGCAATTACAAAAAGACTATGTACTGAAAGGGTTTGAATCATGAAGTGGCATCAAACAGCCTACAAGCAGGCCACCCTAGCTGTGAGAAGAGAAAACACCACTCAGCAGCCCAGTATATACTCAGACCAAAACACCTGTGCCACAACCTCTAGGCAGAAGCTAGCTTAGAGAGGAAGGACCATCAGTTTTAAAACTGAACTTAATTCTGACCACTCAGTGCGCTACTCCAAATTAAACCAATCTGATTCTGCAAATAAAATTTGAAGATCTAACAAAGGATTTTTTTTGTCCTGAATCTTCTCTCACGAGTCTGTAAGAAATTAAAAAACTGTAATCACAGCTTTTAATGAGCACATGGTTCTTCAAATTCACCAAATTTTAACACAAACACCAATTCTTAAACTTCCTTTGCAAACTTCTCTCTCTCCCCTGTACACCACCATTTCCATCTCTATTACTCAAACCCATAACTGAGGTTCATTTTATGCTCTTCCTCTCCCCATCATAAACAAAAAGTAACATCTTAAACTTGTGCCTTTCTTTCTCTTCCTCGTGCCAAACTTTTATCAAGACACTTATTTTCAGTCTTACTTCCATCCTTTTTCCATGATGGTTTTACTACAATTTGTTTTCTTTCTCTCCTCACCAATCAATGCCTTTAATACTGCTTCACTACATTCATCTGAATGCTAAATCCTCTTCAAAGCACCTTCCTTCTCCTTATCTAGCTTCTGCTACATCTCTATAGATGGTGATCTGTTTTGTTGGCTGTGGTGGTTTGGCTGTTATCCTGCCCCCCCACACTTTAGAAATGCCCTAGCTAATTCAGACGGACTCTGGGAATATAAATGAAGCTAGCTATTTACAGCTAGCACAATATACAAGCAGCTATTTACAGTATTTACAGTTATATACAGAAATATACAAAGGAAAAGTAATACAGAAGCACAACTCCCCTACCAGAAACCTGAGTCCCCAGGAGGGGCTCTCAACCACCCCTGCACCTCCCCCTGCCCCTCTCAACCTTACCCCAATCCTGAGATAGAATAGAGGTGCAGCCAAGAGGTTAAGAAGGAAGGTTAGTGGCAGCGAGGTTAATGAGATGTTGCTCAGTCTAAAGCCAAAAGCAGAGTGAGACACAATGGAGAATGTTATCTAATGTTTACTTCTTGTTCCCATACTTCTCAGCGGGACTGTGAGAGAAGAGACACAACCATGTTTTCCTTTCATAGCCAATTATCTACTTTCTCTCACTAAAACATTCTAGCCTGCTTCAAACTAGCACATTAGCACATCGCGATTATGTATCTTCTACAGGACTCCTCTAATAGATAAAACACTGCCCCAGACATTGAAATTAATTGCATTTAGTTCCATAACTATGAGGTTAACTAAGGAGAATTCTTTGTAAGGAAGACACTCTACCTTGTAAAACTCCTAAAACTGGAAGTCATGGTTGCATTGCTCCTGTGATGTGGCTCTTAGTCAAAATAAAATACTCTTATCTGCAGGCACTCATTTAAACCAAGCTGCTTTGTGAATGCATAGTACAAATTCTGAAAATGCTTCCCCAACAGTCCTCAAAACAATCCATTTTTTCTGTAAGCATACGTCAAGAATTACTTGTGTCACCAGGGCAAAAATCCAGCCTAGATGCCTTCTGATATATAGCAGGTCACTTTGTCAGCATGCAGCTTGATCCATCTACAGAGACAAAAGCCATACACCACTGGCACTTTCAGAGGTCACTGACCTAACTACTACTCGGTATTAGAGCAAGAGAGCAGTGTGAGAAAGTTATATAAATTCTTCAGAATTAAATTAAATACTGCAATTTTTTTTAGAGTGTAATCCAAATAAGTATGTTTTCATTTTTTTTTTCATTTGCTCTCCATAAAAACATGCAGAATGTTTTAGGGAGGACAGGAAGGCATCTTCCTTTTTTTTGTTTAAGATGAAATTAAAAACTGCTACATCCCATCAGCTGTATTATATAGGTACAGCCACGTTGAATTAAGGTGATGGTTTTACTAGCACTAAGCTGTATTACAGGATCACACCATGTTAGAGGTTGGAAGGGACTCAAGGAGATCATCGAGTCCAACCCCCCTGCCAGAGAAGGACAACACTATCTAATACAGATCACAGAGGAACACATAGAGATAGGCCTTGAAAGTCTCCATAGAAGGAAACTCCACAACCTCTCTGGGAAACCTGTCCCAGTGCTCTGTGACCCTTACAGTAAAAAAGTTCCCCCTTGTGTTGAGGCAGAACCTCTTTTGCTGCAATTTACACCCTTTGCTCCTTGTCCTATCACAAGGAGCAAGTGAGCAGAGCCTGTTCCCCCTCTCCTGGCCAGCCTTCAGATACTTATCAAATCCCCTCTAAGTCTGCTCTTCTCCAGACTAAAAAGCCCCAGGTCCCTTAGCCTCTCCTCATAAGCCATGCCCTCCTGTTGCCTAATCATCCTCGTAGCCCTCTCCTGGACCCCCTCCAGCAGATCCCTGTCCCTTTTAATCTGGGGAGCCCAAAACTGAACACAGTATTCAAGATGAGGTCTCACCAAGGCAGAGTAGAGGGGGAGGAGAACCTCGCTTGATGTGTTGGATTGTCAGTTTCTAAGACAGATCCTCATTTTGGAGAGAGATTCCTAATTCAGTGCTTGTGGAAAACCACAAGATACTCAAGTTAAGTACAGGATTTCTTACCACTGTAAACAGCACTGATGAACTTCTCTCCCCAAAACCTTCTGGCAATTACGAATGTGAAGAAGCAGCAAAGTGAACTGCTGAAGATGATGTAAGCATGGCTTTGTTGACTGTGAATTGAAGAGGGCTGTGATATCCTCTGGTCAAGTTACAGGTCTAGATGACAGACACTAAGATGCGAGAACATACCGAAGTATAAATCCCACTCACACCAGAAGAAGGTGTGGATGGCAGTAATGAACACAGCAGTTGAAGGTCAGCAGAATTTGTGGCTAAACAGAGATGGTCCCGCCATCTAACCATGATTTCAAGTCCTCTTACCAATCAGCAGTTTGAAACATTGCCAGGGATCTTGACAGTGGAATGACAAGTTTGAGAATCTAAGCAGAGTTCAGAGAGCACAAACTCAGAAAGGTCTTTATGAGGAAATACAAAAATAAGTAAGTACGTTGTATGGTGCATTCAAATCATCCGCAGAGATGTGATAACCTTAAAAATAACAGAAGCTGTTACATGAAAGAGGGAAAGCATATTAAGTATGATATGAAGGGACACAGAACAGAAAGAATGAAAATCCATTAGGTGTTACACGTCTGGGCTGCAAACAGTCTAACAGACTAATATTAGACTAGGACTACTGCTGTGCCCAAGGCACACAAGATCACATGTTGCTAGAAATGCACTTTATTCACTCTTGAGGAAGGGAAAGGCTGGATAGCCATATGACTCATTCCAAGCACCAGTACAGCAAAGGCAGTGGTACTTCATCATGTTTTCTCTGCACTGCTCTAGCAACCTGCTGCAATGGTTTTGTCTGTTCCGAGTACATCTGGGACAAGCTGAATGGCTACTTTCTGCAGCTCACCACAGACTGCTCACCACTGTCTTCCTGTAATAGTGATGGATTACTCCAACTACTGGCACAACTGCTGGTGTGGCTGCTTCTTAGGTCAGGTAAAAAAACAACAAACCAAAACAAAAGAAAAAGGAATCCCACTTCTGTAAGTGTTGGAATTCATCTTGAACTAATCTGGTAAGAGATCTTAAAAGCAGTTAAGCTGTGCAGCTGAGGAGGTGGAAGAATGTCCTGGGGGTAACCACATCTGCAGGGCTCAGCTGCAACTAGAACAGGATGTGCAACCACAGTGCTGTCCCCTGCTCTGTATCAGAAAGGATGTTTCTGCTGGAGAAAGGCAATTCTTCCTCCAAGCCTCTTCACACCCTCTTGGCTGAGAAAGCATCATGGCTGTAATTGTGGTGGTCTCTTCACTACCCACTAAGCTAGGATCACAAACTATTTGACAGGCCAATTGCTATCAGCAAATAGGAAATGCTCCTAATTGTTACTAGTGTGCACAGAATTAAAACAAATGATTTAAAACAATCTATCAACTTCAAATAAAAACTCTACCATGTTTATGATCCTCTTTCCTCATCCAGTATTATACCTTAACAGAGTATGAAATACCAAAACTAACAACTACCCTGGCCCCTTCACACTCTTCAAGACTTATTTTTTCTGGGATTTTACTTGGCACACTGCTTAAAAATGAAGTATTAAACAGAACTAGTGAGTGACGATGTCTGCCATGCACAAGGGTCCTGTGAAACTGCTAGTACAAGCCACACCTGACCAAAATGCCTCCCACTACAGCTGCTGTCTCTGACAGCCATGACCTTTCAGCAACTCCAGCTTTGTTCCTAATGCGCTGCAATATCTTCCGAACAGTCTGTTTATGAGTTTAATGAGTAGTTCCATTCTGGGAGGCTGCCCTGCTAGTATATTTTGGGTTGTGTGGTTCATTTCTTAAATTGTATTACCCCCTAGGAAAAAGAAGGACAATTCTTGGCTGCAGGGTGGATACCAAAAGGTGGTTTTCCTAAATAATAAATTAGACCAGTCTTTAAATAAGTCATCTCCATCTCCCTGGACAAATATTTACTCCTTCCAAACTAACACTGAGTTTATGTGCCTCTCAACAACTTTGTTTGGTTCTGGTTTTCATTAGGAGTTTTGGGGTTAGCCATGACAGAAATCTACTAGATAGCTTCAGAGGATGAAAAAAAAAAAAGGGGGGGGGGGGGGGGGGGGGGGGGAGAAGGAAAAAAACCAAACAAAACCAACAAAAAACCCCACAAAAACAACAAACCTTCAGATTTTAGTTTTCAAGAGAGTAATTTTCTTTCAACAGAATCAGCCAGGCACAGCACACACCGTAAGGCAAATTATTTTCCCAACAAAATAACACCCAGAATCTCCAAATAGAATACAGAAGAGTTTGCATTTTCAAAAAGAAATGATAATGTATTAGAATTCATTGAGTATTTGAGAAATCTTATCCTTCCAAAGCTCAGAGCTCCAAAAGGGTGGTATGTCAAAGACAAGGAAAGCAGCATTATTTCCATGGCAAAAGGGCTTAACTTAGAAGGAAATACTAAAAGGAGGACTATTCCACAGCAAGCAATGAATCTTAAAGATGCTTGATGGCAAACAGGTTGCCACTTGCAGAAGTTTGATGCTTTTTGTGGTTTACAACCACAAGAGTTTCAAACTCTTGTTCCTTAGATTCTAGTTGCTTAGATTTTAGAATATGTGTTTCATCCTGAATAAAGTACAACTTCAAGGTTTTTAGTGATCAATTTATAGGGGGAAAAATACTATTCTGTGTCAAAAAAATCTTTTAAGATGTCCTAAGGGTAAACCAAAGAATCATTCATTTTCACCTACCTTTGGCTGTGTTAGCACACAAAACCCAGCCAAGAGCATGGCTTGACTGCTTGTGTTTGCTCTCATGGAAGAGAAAGACTATGGCTGTTTAACCACAAGGGGAATCTTTTGATGAGACCAAGTAGGTATAAAACTGTCCATGAAAGACTAAGGTTGGAAAGAATGGCATTTCTAAGGACCAAGGAAAGGTGGCGGTCCCCTTCTAAGGGCTAAAGAAAGGTACTCTTCCCAGAGCAGCAGTCTGGACAAGCAGTGCAGATGCTTTAAAGCAGAGTACGATGCATACCTGAAGGATGCTACTTGGCAGGTAACTCAGACAGGGCATTATGAGTCAGTTTCCCCTCAGCTACGCAGTATGTTTCTGAAAACGAAGTCTACAGTGAACCGTACACAGCCTCATTCTTCTACTAGCAGCCAAGTTCCTGTCTCCACTGAGCCCAGTAAGGCACTGACACCTATGTTTTTGCAGTGCCTAAGCAAGAGTCCTCATTTTCAACATGCTGTGCACTAGCAGTTTGAAAATGCACCATTGGTCAGCTAAAAAAGAGTACACTGGAGCTTATAATCAGATACTGCTGTGATTCAAGGCTCCTTCTCTAAAGAAGAAAGGCTAACAAAAAGAGAAGTGGTAATGAATTTTATTACAAACAAGAACATTTTCTAATCTCCATATATTTTTTCTTAATATTAGCAACTGTAAAACCATAGAACTGTTTTGGTTGGAAAAGACCTCTAAGAAGTACAACTCCAGTTCCCTCAGCCATTCCTCATAAGAGTTGTCCTTCAGACACTTTGCTAAATTCATTGCCCTTCTCTGGACACGCTCCAACAATACAACGTCCTTCTTGTAGTGAGGGGTCCAAAACTGAACACAGTACTTGAGATGCAGCCTCACCAGTGCTGAGTACAAGGGCACAATCCCTTCCCTACTCCTGCTGGACACATTGTACCCGATATGGACCAAGATGCTGTCAGTCTTCTTGGCTGCCTGAACACACTGCTGGCTTACGTTCGCCAGCTGTCAACCAGCACTCCCAGGTCATTTTCTGCTGGACAGCTTTCCAGACACTCTGCCCCAAGCCTGTGGTATTGCATGGAGTTGTGATTTAAGTGCAGGACCTGACACTTGGCCTAGTTAAAGCCTCACACAATCGACTGCAGTCCATTGATCTAGTCTTTCCAGATCCCTCTGCAGAGCCTTTGAGCATATCAACACTCCCATTCAATTCAGTGTCAATGATGCGTGCACTTTATCCTCTCATCTAGATTACTGATAAAGATATTAAACAAGTCCAGGACCAAAATTGAGCCCTGGGAACCCCACTTGTGACTGGCCACCAACTGAGTTTAAATCCTTTCAACAACTTTCAGCTTTGGAGCTAACCATCCAGCCAGTTTTTAACCCAGCAAAGTGTCCACCCATTCAAGCCAACTACAGCCAGTTTCTCCAGGAGGATGCTGTGGGAGACAGTGGCAAATACCTTACTGAAGTTCAGGTTAACAACATCCACAGCCTTTCCCTCATCTGCTGAGTGACCATGTTGTAGAAGATCAGGTTCCTCAAGTAGGACCTGGCTTTCATGAACTCATGTTGATTGGGCCTGATAACCTGGCGGCCCTGCATATGCTATATAACAGCTCCATGATCTTCCCTGGCACCAAGGTCAAATAGGAGTAAAGTGGCCTGGTATTAAGCCTTACATGCAACAAAAGCCAGGCAACAGCAATGTTAAGTCAGGTTAAATTCTCAGTAGCTTTTATGATCAGAGGTTTGAATGTAGGGTCTCTTGTTCTGGACCAAGTACAAAGCTCTACTTGTTTATCCTTTCTGTCACAGAGTGTGTGCTTAGCTGAAGCAGAACAATCACCTTGAGGAAACATATCTACAAAAAAAAAAAAAAAGGCTTTTTTTGTTATTACTATTCAAAAAAGGGGAGAAAAACAAACATAAAATTTCAGTATACGCCCAAAAGCTTTTTCATAAGAACACTTGTATTTGTTATTAGATCAGTAAGTATGCTTTACTGGACACATCAAAGCTCTTTAATTTATCTGTGATCATTCTGGGGTAAGCTTGTTAGAAAATACCTTTTTTCCCATCAGCTAAAAAGAGTGAGCAGGAAAAAATATCTTAGACATCAAACTAATCAAATTACACATGCTTTTAGTCTACCAACTTCTTAGAAAGGATTTTGGAGAACAAACTGGTCTGCTTTAAAATTAGTTCCAATTAGAAATATTTGCCTTTTTTTTCCCCTTTTAGGAGAGTCCTAGTGCTTCATACCAAACTCCCTGAAGTTACCAGTGTTTTTTTGCAGTGATTTTCATGTGCTTTGGAACAGGTCTCTGGTGCATTCTGCCAAGCAAAAAAGCTCTGAACTAACCCCTACGCGTCTATGCTGGAAAGGGTGTGAACAAATTTGAGCTCAGAATATTTTGCACAATGAAGTTTCCCCTTAATAGCTGATTTGCATGAAAACTAAAGGCAAAACATAGCCCCTAGAGAGTAATGAAATACAGAATACCTTGCTGAAATAATAATGCAAAGCATGATCTATGGTCTGAAAATCTAACAAAAGATTGATTTAATTTACTGCAACTGCCCACATTACTTCTGATTCTTACAGTTTTACCATGCAAAAAGAGGGAACTACTTAGTATACATTAGAAATAATGGGAGCTGTGCTGTTTACTCCAAGCAGGAGAAGACTGCAGATTCTTGCTACTCATAATTTGGGTTGTCAAGAATAGATTAATATTTAAATGAAGAACTTTGCTTTGTAAACTGGACAGAAAATGTACAGCTACATACAAGGGAGCTCTAACCAAGTCTTCAGCATGTGGTATATACCATGAGGGATAGGAATAATACTGGGTTTCTGTATCATGAGTGCGTGTAACTAAGAAAAAGAAGAAGTAACCTGATCATAATTTGTTAACAGCTACTCTGACAAGGCTTTCTGAGAGAGGTGATCAGGCAAGGAAAGAACAAGATGCACTGGCTAAGAACCAAAGCTAAACAAAGTTCAGATGGAACACGATGTGCAAATTTTTCACTGTACAATCAGGACGACTTCAAAAGGAACACGGTGGATTTTCATTCAGATTAAATCTTTAAGACAAGATTTTGTACATCAAGCAGCAACATTATGCAGAAACCTCTGAAGAAGCTGTACCTTGTTCTATGAAGACAGCATTGTTAGAGAGCAATGATCTTGGTGCCACTAAATGTAATCTGTTTTTCCATAGTGCAATGACATTTTTTAGGCTCTGATCAAAGCATTAAGTTTCTATACCTGGAGTACCCATCACTGCTAACACCACTAGGCTCACATAACAAAGGTTCTGAAACTACACGTAAATGACATTCTTATTTCTAGTGACAAACAAAAAATAAGAAGCTACTGCTTTGTAGGAGAATATCTTTCAAATTCGGCTTCCTCACTTTTTCCCCACTCCTAATTAGGAAAGCAATAGTGACATTAAGCATTTATAGACCGTGATTCTTAGAATTACTGAGATGCCTCTGCAATCTGAAAGGTTAAAGTAGCTTTCTTTCAAAACACCTGCCATGTTATTACTGAAAATAATGCTTTCCTACAGCAATTCACACCCTAATAACTTCCCATCTGAGGAATGTCTAACTATCCCTGATACTTCTCATAGTTGTAAGAGATTGAAGTGCAGTATGAAGACAGAACTTTTTAAGATAGGTGGAACCCTTCCATCTTCTCTTTGTTTGTTGCCTTATTTTTTCACCCCAAGAAAAAGCAATTAAGTATTCTTTGGAGTAAAGAGGTTTTACTCATCATCCATACCTGTTGAGTAAGAATCTCTCTATTGGAGGCATGTTGCACAGTCCTAGTTAAAGAAAACATGTACCTCAGCCCTTCCCATGAGTCTGCTCACTCAGTTCGTATTTATAGAATAAACTTACCCTGAAGAAATACCAGGTTGGAAATAAACAATGGGGTGACAGCAGTAAGTGTGGTAACAGAATGACTGAACACTTTTTTTTTTTTTCCAGAAGAGTGTACTAAATTAGATTTCATCCACTTATTATATTTGCAGTGTTCCAAAATTGTGCAAAAGGTGCTGGAGCAACAATTTGGCTGTTATTGGTTAAAATAGCTAAACTGGATACATTCAAATAAGCACTGTCTTGCAGTCTTTGGAGACTGAAGCAGGCTTCAGTCCAAACCCTAGACAGAAAATTTACCATTCCACTTTGCATAAGTGATAGCAGAGGTTTTTGAGGTTTGTATTATTTGTATGCAAGCACTTTTCTAGTGAAGAACAGATCCAGCCTCCTAAGCCTGCTGACAAACCTGTTTTAGCTTCCACAGAACCTGTGTGCTACGCCTCCCGCATGTTCTAGGATTTGTAGATGCAGGTGGAAAACTACTGCCAAATACATTTCAGGAGAAAATGTCCAAGAGTACGCAGGCTGACTGTGAGACCTGGTGAAGGGTGCTGAGTCTCAGCATTCACTCTTACACCTTAATTGCTACAGTTCAAAGTCCTTCTACAGGCCTGGTAGAAAAGATGTCCTTAATTTTTACATTTAAATATTGTCCATGTGACTCACTTTTCTGGTTCAGTGAATAACATGCGTATTTCATTCTGCAAAAAAACATGCTTCTTCTTTTCCCATCTTATTTAGAAAATTGCTCTCCTTTGCTCTCCTGCTCCTCCCCTACTATGAAGAGTCAAACAGGAGAAAACTGAAGACAATGACCAAAAGGATCTGGAGAAAGTCACACTGAACTTCCCGTTTGTGGATTCTTCACAAAACAGTATTTCTCTATTAGCTCTTTAGCAATGTCTCTTTCTCTTCCACATAAGGCAGAACATTTGCATTGATTAAAATGGCCTAATGTTTACAAATTATAGAGGCACAGAAGACAGCAGAGGCACTGGGCAGACTTAAAAGTATGTGACATTTTCAGAGGATACCATACTTCAGAGATGTCAATGCTACTGAAAACAGAAAAGCCTCCAAAACGTCTATGTGTCTGATAGAGGAATGCTTCCTGTAGCATCAGTCTTCATCAGAAAGACTTTAGCACTGAGTATTTATAAATGTAAACTTCTTTATTACAGATGACCATAAGCAGCATTTTGGTACCCTAGTTTGTATAAAAAAATCTTAAGTTCTATTGAGGAAATATAAGAAAGTCTCCAACAGTTTTTTAAAAGGATACCATACAGAGTTAACCTCACATTTCTCTTTTGTTAGTAGATCTGAGTGGACTCAGATATGCCCACAGCCTCTGAAATCCTGTGTTTTTTAGGTGAGAATGGTGGCAGAGGTACACTGGCAGAAAGGCTCCACCTGCTACCAACATGAGGTTGACATTAGAGAAGCTACTCAGGCCCTGTATGGGCCAGAGGCTGGAGGCTGCCTGGGTCCAGACTTCTGCCTTGCTGCTGTGGTTGATAGCTTAAATCAGACTTGACAGGAAAAGAAAATACTCTCCAGTGAGACATTAAGCATGGGAATTGTTAGAAAAGCAGCAGACACTAACCAATTTATTGGAGTTTCAACAAAACTGGGCCTATGATGGTGCAAGGGATTTGATGTTGATGAGCACCTTAGTGATACATGCAGCATGATGAAAAGACCTGCTTTTAAGAAAGCACATCCCTGACTTGTGTAGCACAATAGAACAGCAGCAAGTAGGCCTTAAAACTCAATATTTAGGCAAATTCACTAAAAAGTTTGATATTTACAACAATGTCAAACAAGCACATGATGGGTCTGGTAGTATGAGCCATTTTTCTTATTATCAGTACAAAGGTAAAATACTTTCCTGTTAAGATCATCTTTACATACATCTACATATATCCTCCTCGTGAGGCAAAGTTTTCATTTCACCTTATTTCAGGAGTCCAGATGTGAGGGATCTCATCTGTTCTACTTGTCTAGGTATCTCCAGCCAGCAGATGGCAAGGGTAATTTTAGTGGGCGATTCTTCCCAGCAGATGATGGATGGGACTAACAGCTCTCTGGAGACACTCTTTTTTCTGCTCAGGATAGTGAGTTTGGTGGGATTGAATACCTAATATCCAAATAGTTGAAGCAAAGCAAGACAATCTCATACTGCTTCAGATGGTTTCAGAAAACGCCAAACAACTTCAGCATTTCAAAGGAAGTTTGGCTGGTGGATAGAGGACAATTAACACCTCACTCTCACCCTTTATGGGAATCCTCACATCTCTCCTTAGCTATTCATGTGGAAATCCTCTGCTGCACAGAATGGTTTCGGTTGAAGAAGACCTTCAAAGGTTATCTAATCCAACCCCTCGGCCATTGCCACAGGCATCTTTCACGTTACATCAGGTTACTTAAAGTCTCATCCAACCTGACCTTGAACACTTCCAGGGACAGAGCACACACAACTTCTCTGGACAACCTGTTGCAGTGTCTCACCACCTTCACTGTAAAAACATTTCTTCTTAATGTTCAGTCTAAATCTTTGACTTTAAAATCATTGTATGGTCCAGCTGCAGGGAAAGTAAGTGAACACAGAATTTGGCTCAGTATTTCCTTTTTTATCTGCACTTCCTCCCAACATGTTTTCCAAAATCACGTATGGTTTAAGGCTGATGAGTTATCCTAACCTCTAGGTGTCTGCAGGACTCCTTATTATCTACAATAAAAACCTGTCAGACTGTTGAACAAGAGAAGTTTCTTACCTTCAGAAATATTTTCAGAGTTCATGTTCTAAAGATAGTTTCAAAATTACCATTTCTTAACTGAAGCCTTTTATTATTTGACCTTTGGAAAAAATACTGCACAGGATTATTTGTAGCTAAGGAACATCAGGGAAAACATGAAATATTTTTTCTTTCTGTCCTTATTTTGTTACTGTACTACACTTCAAGTCTATGTTGTTCCTTTCCTTCTACATTCTTCTACCTCTACTAGCTGGCAACTGTTGTTGTGCAGTAACATTTTTTCAGTAAAGAGGCATTTCTGAAAGTGGTTATTTCTGCACAGGACACCTCCCAGTGTTTTGCTTTGTCTTAACTGAACTCCAATTTTTTTGTTCTGGTGTGCTTGACAACGCCCCTCCCCCCCCCCCCCCCTTTTTTTTTTTTTAATTTTGTTTTTAATTTCAGAGTTTCTCTGAGAATTGTGAGAGCAGCAGAGCAACGATAATGCATTTGCCACAGCAGCCTTGGGACTATTCAGGTCCTTACAGATGGTAGATACAGATTTTTTTGTAACTGAGACTGTAGTTTTCCAATAACCTATTTGCTACTGCATTTAAAGAGATTTTGAAATCATATCACTAATAACCCCAAAATCCAAAGAAAACAACAACAAAATTAAAAGTCAAGCTTTTCCACATTAGACAGCTGCTTTCAAAATCCCTGAAATGATAGGGAAAAGATACTGAACTCTCATTCAGTTTCAAGGGCGATTAAATCACCAACAGAGCTGGGACTTTAAAAAGTCAAACACCAAAAGCCCCATGTGATAAATGATGCTGTTTCCATTTTGTAGACTATGACTTTGATGTATAGAAAGGGTTATGAAATTTGCTCAGGATCCCACCAAAGACCATAATGGAGATCTGCTGTCTACATAAGCGTGTTTACGATTCTTTCACAAAATGCTTGAAGGTCTTTCACCAGTTCAACAAGACACTAGACCAAACAAGGAAAAAAGGAGGCAGGAGGGAATGTGGCTCCAGTGTAAATGAAATATTAAACAGTGCTCTGAATGAATGGGATAGATATGGTAAGCAAATATTCTTTCACTGACACCCTTGGGGAGGACACAGATTGTCTTGGGTCTGTTGACTTTCTCTTACAGGTGATTTTGCCATTTTGTTGCAGGGAGAGTTCATATGCTTGTCAAACAAAACTAGTGTGACATGGTATAGAAAATCATCCACCAAAAATTGAAAATAAGGGCTGGCTGCAAATCACAGAGCTCCGGTCTATACCTAGGGTTCACTTCAAGATCCAGCTGCAAGTACTAACAGTTCATTTTTCTGATACTAAGGTCAGAAACACATTTGCCTTTTGCCTTATTTTTTAGTTTATATTTTAACCCTGGTCTTAAGTGTCCTTCTAACAACCAAATTTTGCCTGCTTTTCTCCATCTCTCCCATAGCTGAGCTTCATGGTACTAACTAATAAGCCAGACACAACGTTTTGTTCACAGCAGCTGGTAAAAAACATTCTTCTTCTGAAAACACACAAGCAAAAAAACCTCAAGAATGCTGATGCAAAAATAACTTGTTTTGGCAAGTTTAAGTATTTTGTGTGTTGGTAGCAAAGCTAATTTTTACTTCACCCTAAATACTGTAGAAGAATGATGACAACAAAACACAAAACCTCCAAATATCTGTTCTTGCCAAATGGGTAAAAAAAAAACCCCTATACACCACGGTATAAGAAAAATATTTACTTTCCAGCATCTAAAGGTATTATTTGCATTACAGAGCATTTAGGAAAATGTCTTTTAGAAAACCACTGAAGTGTTATTTTAATAATTTAAAATAGGAGACAGAGCCAGTGCTACTAAGACCAGGTCTGTTCTTTCCTCTCCTACCAGGATGAATCAAGGACTGCTTACACCACCCTTGCAGCCTGATCTCTTTGTCGACCATCAGCCCGCTCTGCGCCAGCAAAGTTCAACGCACAACTTCAGAAGTAAAGCACCTCTCCCAAAATTGTGAAGTCGGGACTGAATGTTTCAGTTAGCCAAAGCATAATCTCAAGTCATGTGAAAAGGCTGGATTTTCACTTTCTTGGCTATATTCAGCACAACAATGTGGTCATTTTGGCTATCACTTTCTGGACTCTTTAGAGGCCTGTGGAAAAAGACCTACCTTTGCTTTTGTAACAGCTACACATTTGGTGGCTATTTGCTGTCCATCACTCAAAGGCTTCTTGATAAACAGTGTAACTATGTGAAACAGACAGCTGCCCCAGCATACAAACTGCTAACTTAAGTGTGAAGTCACACCTTCTCTTGACAAGACAGCAAAACTGTCACCCTGGCCATTTTCTCTTTGTTGTAAGCACTATGTTGTAAAGCAAACCAACTGATGTTTACAAAATGCCCTCTGGCTCCTTACAGAGAAACAGCTATGACTCCACTCATAAATATTTTAAGACTTATATAAGCTCCCAATCATCTTTTTAATGCTTTCCCAGCTCAAGGACTGAACATTAGATAGTTCTATCTACAGCTGTAATAATTTCAACCTCAGTATTTTTTTCTTGATTAGAAAGCGTATGCAAACTAGGCTCATGGAGTCTTCTGAGGAGCAAAATGATCTTGAAACTCAACTTGGAAACATTTGAACCAACTACTGTACACCTGGCTTTCCTCTTAAAGCAGTGTGACTATAATGAACTATTACATGCTTCACACAGAGTAGCTAACAAGCCTTGCTAAACAGCTGAAATAACGCTGTGCTGGGCTCTGCCCATACCAACACATCGGCCTGCCACAGTGCCAACACTGACCTCCTTGTGGGCGGCATAAAGGTGCTCCTGTGTTCCTAACACAAATACTAAGAGATTTCCCTTACAACAACAGGGCTTGAGGCAGACAGATGTCATGTATGAAAGGCAGTGAAGTCTAAGGCCATGGGAGGTGCTTCTGTACATCATACAGGCAGTGTCAGATTGACCAAAGGAAGGTCTAACCTGCAAAAAGGGTCTTATTTTAGAAAGCCAGGGGAAAATTCATGGCTCAAAGGGAGCTCTCCTGCTGGGTAAAACATTATACTGACTACACTGCTCTAGCACTGACAGGTTACTTTTTTGAAGCTTCAGAAAGCTCCTACAGTCCTCACCTCCTCAGAATTCTAAAGTAGCTTTTTCACTTAAGCTCTCAGTAAAAAATGGGTTCAGGTGGCAGAAATATGGTATAAGGATAACAAATTGCAGTAGCACTTGTTTACATCTGCCTCACTTGCGTATCCTATGCCTACATTCAGCTTGTTTAATTTGCTTTTCAACCCTGAGTCATGACTCTTGTGGCAATTTGATGGGTGCTGATGTGGTAAATCACTTCTACTATGTATGTCCCAAAAAAAAAAAAAAAAAAAAAAAAAAAGAAAAAAAAAAAAGAAGCATTTTGACAAGGATTGATTTCTTGCGGTTTACTTCCTCATCTAAAATTCCTCAGGAAACACTGCTGTATTAACTGTCATGGGAATCATGTTTTACAACCCATTTGGTCATAGTTAAGCTAAAGTACCCCCCACCCAAATTAAGTGTAGTCATGCAATCTGCATCTGTGTTTACTGAACACTCTTTCTTACTGGCTTTGTTTCAGTCTAAGGACAATAAATCAGAGCAAGGTGCAGGGTTCCAAAATCCCACAGGCCACGCCTCATTGACAAAAACTGTTTGCCATGTGAACTTGTCCAGCAAAGCAAGAATGGCCCATATTGCTTCCAGAGCAAAAAATACCTCTACATGGTGGTCTGAGGATGTTTAGATATACCAGCTGGGACACCCCTGCTTCATGCTGAACATGCTAAACACATTTTTTACAGCTGAGTTTTAAGACTGGCATTCACATAACCAAATGCCTAGGAAGTCACAATTAAAGCACCCTTTTCTGGACTTTGTCTCTTATTTGAGTTATACTTGAGCAAATAAACTACACAGACTAAGTTTTCTAAATACACTGTACATAGTTTCCAAGGTGGTATGAAGCACACAGACCTCTCACTAAGTATGTGTGTAGCAGAGTAACACATGTCACATGGAACACTGACTGGGGATCCTTTCTTTGCAGACTGTATTTTCACATTTTGTATGATTCCTGTGAAGCAAACTGCTGTGGAATCTAACTGGAACTAATGAGTTACAAAATCACATCAAAGGAGTTAGGCATGGATAAGGAGGCATCCCACAAAGCTGCTGACATCTAGATGGATATTCAGTAATGGGCAAAGTGAGAATTCTGCTCCCAAATGATCAGTGATCAGGTCTGCAACTAGAATGAACACTGTTCAACTAGCACTGTTCAATGCACCGCTCCTTGATTGTGGCTGTGTTTCTAACCTTTCTTCCACTATTAACGAACACATATTGTTTTTATTCTTGCTTAAAATGTTTGGTAGGGTGCAGCACCATCAGCTCAAGCATACTCTCTGTAAATGTGGACAGTGATTAAAAAAACACCCAACTCAAACCAAAACCAAATCCTGTTGGACAGGACAGCTGAAGGGAATGTTATTACAAGAGGCTGGATTCACTGCACAAAACAGCTATTTCTAGTGATAAAGCATAAAGGTTAAACAACTGAGAACAAGACCACCAGATGCAAAATGGAAAGTTTCCAATTTTAGGAGCAGTAGAGGAAGAATATGAATTAATATGCAAGGACCAAATTAGCATTATAAAAATCCTCCAAGCCAAACCAATTGCCATTGAAAATAAACTCAGGAACTCTCCTCTTCTGCTCCCTGCATTCCAAGGAGGATTAAATTTAGAATAACCATGGGGAATTTTAGAGAAAAATTACACTAAAATGCTGACAAAGGCTTTGAGAAAAACAGAGAGACTCTATGTGCTTCTGGCTACATGCAGTTCGCATTTAGGGCTAAACTACAGCAGTTACTCCATCACCCAACAGCTCCTCTCCCACCAGAGAAGAGGAAATGGGCAAAGAGACTTGCAGGTTGAAAACTGATTTACAGAAATAGTCAAATTAATACCTGTGTCAATATAAGATATGCAGCTAGACCAGCAAAAACGCAGTAGTCACAACATCCAGAAAGTCAGTCCTCAAGAGCAGGAAAGGCATGAAGAGCAAAGCGAGCAGGAAGCACTAGCAAAATACATCACTCTCCTCGACAAAATTCTTCCTTTTTACTGAGTGTGAGGCTCATGGTATGAGATACACCTGCAGCAAACTAGAGTCAGCTGCCCTGGCTGACTCAGCACTGCTAAGGGCCTGCAGTCCATATTGGCCTGTGATTCTATCCTGGCAAAGCCAGCACACTTTCACAGACACTATTTCTGTCTTTATCATGCTAGATTTTCCCTCAGTATTTCTATTTGAAAAGGAGTAAATGTTTTTGACATAAGTTTTCTGCTTTCTTCTTAGTTTCAGTGCCTACATTTCAGTGCTATCTTTGTTATCTCTCTATATAGCAATAGATGGTCAGGCTGAGGATCTTACACTGCAGCATTCTTCGGCAAATGAGTCTTATTGGTCTTACATTTTTCTGGCATGAGCTGGTAGATGTCTCACTCCAGGAAGAAAAGCTACTAAGTCAACACTAATGAGCCAAATTTCTTACATAATACAGTACAACTTAAGAAATTAAGTCCACTGGGGTATTCCTCAAATTGAAAGGATAGCATGAATTGTTCAGTCCACGACAAGGGCCATTACTGACTTTAAATTGGACTCCTGGGAAATGGGTGTAGCAGATGAAACATTAGCACTACTGGACTGATGGTTGGCTCATCTGTGGTACAGCTTCTCTTTTGAACTTGCATCTTGTAAAGCTCCCACAGGATCTGACAGAAATAGGAGCTCCCACACACTTCCATGATCCCACCACAAAAAGCAGACAGACGCAGGGGAACTGTACTGAAAATAAACGTGAGACATATGCAAGAAAAACATGACAGGAGATGGTGCATTTAAGCCTAAACAATCAGGAAGAGCAGAGTGTCAAATGCTATAATCAGATTAAGAGAACGTACAGCTTTCAAGATACCAAATAGTGTCATGACATCTTACGGTGCTACACTTACATGGTATCATAGAATCAACCAGGTTGGAAGAGACCTCCAACATCATCCAGCCCAATCTAGCACCCAGCCCTATCCAGTCAACCAGACCATGGCACTAAGAGCCTCAGCACTCAGTCTTTTCTTGAACACTTCCAGGGATGGCAACTCCACCACCTCCCTGGGCAGCCCATTCCAATGCCAATCACTCTCTCTGGGAAGAACTTCCTCCTAACATCCAGCCCATACCTCTCCCGACACAACTTGAGACTGTGTCCCCTTGTTCTACTGCTGGTTGCCTGGGAGAAGAGATCAACTCCCACCTGGCTACAGCCTCCCTTCATATGCCTATGCACCTCTATGTACAGGCACCAAAATGTCAGCACAGAAAATGGAAACCAAGGGTAAATCAGTGATACTCAGATTTAGCAGAACAATTTCACCATGGATCCCTCTGATTCAGTCCCTGATCACCTAGCAATGTTGCTTGCAGGTTTTTACATCTGATCCTACTGCACATAGATACCTGACAGTGAAGCTCTATTTTCACTCTTGCTCTTGTAACCATGATGGCTATGTCAAACCCACAATCACCCTCTGTATTTTAAGAGATAGATCTTCTAAAGTGGTTTTAGTTGACTTAATATCCACATCCAAACAGAAGAAAGCAGATTTAGGAACTTTGTACATTATGTTTCAACACTACTCTCCCAAAGCTGCAATGGAAGTTAAAGAGCAAATAACATCCCAAATGCCAAGATTTCTCACATTATGTAGGCAGCCTGAAAAACTTCATGGAAATGCAAAATGTAAATGCAAATATATTGAAAGATGAAAATAATTTATTAATAACAATTAATGTCTTACATTGTTTCTCAGCACTAAGATAGATGATACATATACATTTCACAAGTATTATCAACATGTTAATGGTTAACACTGAAGGTGAGATTAAACAGTGGACACTCGGTTATCCCCTTCACCTGACAGGTGAAGACATTTGCACCTGTGATACTCAGAGCACAGTTCTTAAACCATTAAACATACTGAACAAGACAGGCTATTATTATGCAGTCTAAAAATCATACGGAGTATTTAAAGAAATTAAAGTCTATCCCCTTCAAGTTTAGTAATAGCATTCATCTTACCTGAACTTGGCTGTATAAGAAAGTCATCTTTCACCTCTGTCATTACTAACGAGAGGTAAGGACCTCTTTATTCAAACTAACCTAATGTAAGAATTTTAAACAAACTGAAAGTATTTCCCTTTTCACTCTGAACTGTTCAATACTCTCTGATTTTGGACAAGGGTCAGACTGGACATAAACCTTTTATCTAAAAGCAAAGTGGAGTAAGTTTTAGCTCATGTCCCAGAAAGAACCTTACGAACTCTTTAAACACCCTTGTCAGGACAGAGAGAACCTAATTAGCACTTGAGAGAGTTTTCTGACAGCCAACTACAATCAGCAGCTCACTACTGTTTAGAGGGAAGACAACTAGTGGCTTATGCAGAAGGGTTAAGATGCAAATCAACCTGTCTATGAGGAGACAGTCACTGCTATCCAAGCACCTCTGATAAAACACGAACATGCAATAGTGAAGGAAGGAAGATCAAAGTGCTCTTAAGTGTGTAGATAAAAGCAATATATGTCTGTTCTGGTAAACTGTATAAAATCAAATTACATGTGTACAGCAGAGGGAAGTTAGGAAGGGAAGCTGACAATGAGAACATGGGAAATTATAAAAGGGGAGGAAAAGGAAGCAAAGCATATAAACCTCAAAACATAACTGTGGGCCCACACACAAATAATGCACTGCAACTGCAAGATCAGACGTGGGTGAGTTCGGTTTTTTGGCCCTGACATTTTGGGAGACTTCACAACAACCTGCCCAAAGACCTGTACTGAAAAAACAAAATCAGCTAACATAGCCAAACAGGCATATTCACATTGTTACTGGAAGGCAGGAAGGTGAACGGACATGGAGCAAGCATATAGGTCTGTGGCTGTGCAACCCAGAAAATGCCTACCAAGCATAAGATAACATACAATGGTAAAAGTGCTATGGTTGCAACAAATGCTGTCACTTCACAATGGACTTTCTCCTTCTCTTCAAAAGGTCAAAACTAAAACCTCTTTCAAAACTATGGAAATACCAAATATTTTGCAATGGTGTTCACACCCTCAGTGTTAATAAAATAGCAGCACAGACACATAGAAACTGTAATGTAGCTATCAGTCAAACATTTAAGCTCTTCCTTGAAGTAGGTCAATATTTCCAGGCAACCAGAACACAAAAACAAAACAAGTGACCTCCATGCCTGTTATAACAGATCTCCAGCAAAGTCTGAGTTTATGAAATGACTGGGCATGATGCAAATGTTGTCTGCTACACTGGAGAGACTGGTCTATTTGTCACCCTAGAGAAACTGTGATCAGACAAGAATAAAGTTGTAGTAAAACAGCAGAGGAGATGGCACATATTCCCCATCCTTAAAATGTATGTATTAGATCCAGACTGTCCCATGACCAACATGGCCTTAGGGATTTGGACTGATCATGGCAGAGGTCTTCACCTGCTACAGCCCTGAAACAGAATAAAACATTAGTCCTCTTGGTGCAAAGCACTAGGTGGCAGTTTGCCAGCTCCTCTTAGATATCCCCAGCAGCCCACAGGATAGAACACCCTTTTTAGCTGGATGGCTATCAGCTTTCTATGGACAAGCTGTGTAACTATACCCTAAAAAGAGTAGAAGAGAGAAAGCTCACATCTTGCAGACAATGTAAGCTCTTAGTTTGAACTCCCCTCATTCACGCTTCCTGGACACACAGCAAAGATTAAACCAACTCATTCAGAAATATGCAGGTTACTTTCTTCAAAACGAACCTTAGGCTTGCTTTATCAAATCTTTCAGAATCAAAGATTTATTTGTATACATATGTTTCCTCAGTTGAACTCAATATTAGGGACACTCAAGCTCCTGTGACAAGATGTCACCATCATGCCCTTTGCACATGCACACCACCACAATAAGATAGTGTCTTTCACATACTTGTGTTGTGTATGCATTTTGTGTTTGGGCCAACGTTTGTACTTGGCCCATCAGAAGCTCCTGCTGCTATCTAGGCAAATTCATCAGTAAGAGGTCAGAGCCCTGGCTTGTAGCATCGAGTTGTCAACTCACTTTATTATGATAATTACCATTCATTGAAAGCCACTCTTCTTGGCTTAGTGCATAGAGGCTTCCTCTGCCTTGCTTCCACATTCTGGTGAAATAAGGCAAAGCAGAGTGTATTGCTGCAGGATAGCAGCAGGGTTTGTGTTTCTGATGTGTATCTTCCAGGTACAAACACAACTGGCCACTAACATAGTTGCATTAGTGCCAGCTCCCAAGTGAAAACACTGAGGCTGAAGGTAAGCTGTGGAAACTGGTTTGCCTTCCCAACTATGTGAAGTGAAACGAATTGTTCCGCTTCTCATGAACTTAACTGTCAAAATATGTGGTTGCTAAAACCAAGCCTGCACAGCATAAATCCTGCAACCAGGACATAAGCCTGAAGCTGCACATTTGACTTGACGGCTGCATTGCCCCGACTGTGCATATACACAAAAGTTTCACATACCCAAAAGGCCAAGTGTTGCACGGGGAGAGGTACATCTTAGACTGCTCTTGGGCAGAGCAATTACCCGGCAAATGGGGAGCACACTGGATTACCTAACAAGGGAAGATCTGGCATTCAGACTTTTGCTGCTGTGACAAGGTAGGTAGCCTGTCCATCCATAACGCCGTGTAAGCCTGGATGAAGTGTCTGAATAAATCTTGCCCAGTGGCAGGGATGCTCCTTATTTCCCTTATTTTATCAGCTCACACTAGTCAGAAGTAGGACAAAAAAAAAAAAAAAAGAAAAAGACAAGAAGCCTTTCAAGTCAT
Organism: Pogoniulus pusillus; assembly: GCF_015220805.1. Classification (NCBI taxonomy): domain Eukaryota; kingdom Metazoa; phylum Chordata; class Aves; order Piciformes; family Lybiidae; genus Pogoniulus; species Pogoniulus pusillus. The sequence goes on along the minus strand of NC_087268.1, from coordinate 24,228,072 downwards.
CTTCATTCCCTGGAGTCCTCCAACAATAACTAAGGCCTTCCAGGCACAGCTTCAGAGTACTACTCTAACAAGTATTTCTGGAGGACCAATCTGCTAGCATGAGGAGTACCTGGCTAAGCTATGTCATGCTAGCTAATAAGCAGTTTCATAAAGCATTGCTCTATAAAGCAAATGGTTGTCAGTGCCTTCAATTCTGGTTTTCAGTTCCGCACACTAGATGATAGAAGGTGGAATATGGAATCACAGTATGAGGTAAAGCTGAAGACATGTAATTCTTTCCTCCACTACAGCTTCTTTGAAAATGTGCTCTGACAGAATCAAGTGTATCTATTATTCTTTTGGCCACCTCTAGCAGTAATCAGGGCCTCAAGATAATAGCGATACACAAGAGCAAGTACACTTGCACAGAAGGTGGCCACCTCTACTTCTGGGCTCTGGACTGCTTAGCACAAGCTGTGGTGTCTTCCCAAAGTGCAGCACATATCTGCAAAAACGGAGGGCACCACTAGGTCTTTCAGTGGTGATTAACAGCATCCTCTTTGGCAATTAGCCAGAGGCATGAGAAACAGCCTGCAACTGCTCTCACAATACGCTTTAAAAATGAAAGAGCTTAGTAATAAGAGACAAACATTTTTCTTTTTCAGCAGTGAAGCTTGAGCACTAGGAACACTTCTTCTACGCTGAAGACCAAATAAATTGCATACACATAGTTGAGCAGACAGATGGCTTCTCTTGTGCATTGCAGATGCAATCTACATCTCAGCAGATTAGCACAGACATCCCTTGCTACCAGGATAAACTTTACTGCAGAGTGAAATCGCTCCCATCAGTCTTCCAGAAGAGCCTCTACTGCATCACCTTGTGAGTTTACTAACTGCCAGCTTGGCCCAATCCAAAGCGAGGGACAAAGACACAGTAAGAGGAACAGAGCCACACCTCTCTGAAACTCAAGGACAGAACCTTGACTTCACAGCAGATTCAGACCACTACTTTCTGCTTTCAGCTTTCCATGCACCAGTTCATACACAGAGGAAACTGAGTAATCCCAGGTAGTTTCCTTTTGAATCACATCTAGTCACATTTGTGCTCCGGAAAGGATGAGACAAGCTTATTTCTTCTAATGAGAAATGTCTTATCCTGACAGCACATTTTGGGACAAGAAGCTATTCTGATCTATTTGGGTAGAAGTGGGAGATAATTACAGTTAGACTCCCCAGGGACTGAGGTTGCCAGTAAAATAAGTCACCTAAGACATGAAGTGGTTACAGGGCAAATCGTCATGTGGCTGTTTCAGAGACCATGAATGGAATCTGCTGTGCCCTTGTGAGGATTTAGTAATGCTGCTGTATATTTTTTCTCCAAGACTGGAACTGCTTTCACTGGCAGGTTGACAGAGGGAAGGATGAATTGAGCATATTTTAGAAATTGTATGAAATACATTGCCTAAATCAAGCTCACTTATCTCCTCTTCTACAGTTTTGCAGAAAGAAATTAACATTTAATGTAAAATAGGCTGCTTTGACAGCTGCCTGAGTGCCCCATTAAACATTTTGCACACCTCCAGGGAAACAAATATCCAATAGCAAATTCTGACTTTTCAGAAGAAGCAGCTATCATTCTGGTAAGTATGCAGAGACCATGACACTATTCAACAATCATCTTCAATGGACATGGACACTGCAAGAGTTAGAAGGTAGACTTAAAAATCAAACCCCTTTGGTTTTGAATGTAAGGTCTTAGAAAAACGTTAGCAGAGATTATTGCACCAACACAACACTGAGTCAGTAACAAAATGCAATTAATTCCCTGGTGGATGAGTGCCATTATTTGTTGTGATTGTAGTTATCACTATTCATCTTCTATTTACACACCACATAAATGTATACCATGTTTTGTAACAGTACACCTATAGCAAAGCCCCTGCTCTGAAGAATTTTAACACTTCTGCTCCAGAAACAAATTTAGTTCTATTAAAGAACAGTAGCAACATCCTGGAATTACCTGGAGCAAACATTCACATGCGTGATCCACAACTTTAGTCAAAGGTGGTAAGCACTGGCAGACAGCAACCACAAAGAAAAAAAAATCTCCTTCCCATCCTCCAAGTCTAAGATAGTAATGCATAAAAGTAACTAGCCAAACAAGATTTCACCATTAAGACTTCAAATTTGTGATCTTCAGCCTTTATTCTTGGTTACAGAAGTAAGGAAGAGAAACAAGGAGAGGGGACTAAGATGAACACAGGTTTCTGAAGATTACACACAAAAACCACTTTTCTGCAGGCTGGGCTCTAAGGCCTTTCTGATTTCCCTCCATTTAAAGTAACTGAAAGTTTTGGCTGTGATACAGCATTTCTAATTTAAGCACTTGCATGGAATCTAAAATTCTAGGTGATCTGTAAAACTGTCCTCCTAAAGTAAGAATCTAATTTCCTTTGTATTGACAAAGGAGAGGTGCCCTTAAGTGCCTCCAGAGAAAGCCCTTATTAACCCCTCTCAGCTAAGAAACCTTTTGTCTTTGCCTTTCAAGACCCTGACTGTTCATAAAGGCAGATCTGTAAACTTGATCACAGACACAAGCCCACAATTTTTCAGCATGTTTCATTCCTCAACATATGCTGCCAATTCAAACTCAACAGCTTCTTTCAATTTATGCAAAGAATCAGGTCTTTTCCCTTTCCAACATCCGACTCTAGAAAGTAGTTACTTTTGAGGGACTCTCCAAAATATCCAGAATTTCTACAAAACAAGCTGTCCTCTTTCTGTGAAAACAAGCTGCATCTTTCTTCAGTTTACTTTAGATTGCATCATCCTTTGCTATTCTATCTTCTAAGTGTTGCCAACTATGAGCCACTGAGTCATTGACTCAGCAGTGGCTGTATTGAGAATGGGTCATCTCAGTCCACACCACTGGGTAGGCGGGAAGGCCTAGGCTGCACACCAGAACAGTATTTTCTCCTGCACCAGTTCTCTGACATGATCTGCCAGGATAGGCTGTTTCAAAAGACCTCTCAGCGGATACTGCTTGGATACTGTTGAACTTCCTCATGATGAGTAGGTTCTGCCTATCCTTGCTTTCTCATTGTCATTATTTGCTGCTTGTATCTAACAGGGAATGGGTACTTCAGCAGCCAGGAAAACAGCACATGGAGGGTATATGACAGAACATAAAGAAAACAACTGGAATCTTTACCTGGACACTAAACAGTATGTAACTTGAGATAGAGGGCTTTTCTTCGCTACTGTGAAGCAAAAGTCCCCGCCTCAAGTTGCTGTTACAATTTACTGCTATTTGCTGGTTATCTGTGAACACTGTAGTCCATATCTGAGGTGGCCCTCCCACCTGTGTGGGAGGACGGCAGGAAAGGGAGCCCATCATCGCACAGAGGACCGCCCTGCCACTCAGATACATCCTGTCCCACAGAAGACCTTTCAGGGCTGTTAAGTACTGACCATCAGGAGAAGAGTCGCGGCTCTTTAGCAGACCTAGAGGAACATATCACTTTAACTACATTAATTAACGCGCTGTACCTACAGAAACATCTGTATCGAGGACAGCATTTACATCAAGTCTACCTCCACTGCAACACAGGAAGTGGCAGAATTTGGGGGAGAGGCAGAGTCTGGCTTGGTCAAAAGGTGGTAAAACTGATAAAAAGGATGTGGCAAGAAAAAACTGTCATTTTTTACTTCCTTATGTGACATGTATACTTTGACATTTTCCAGAAACAAAGAGATTAAGGAAACAAAGTAAAAGTCATGTCCAATCATTTGTGTTTCTCCTGGCATGACACCTTTCTGAGAAAACAGCTCGTCTGAACTCACACCCAGCAGCTTTCATGACCTTGATACAAATCTCTCAATCTTGGTTCCTTATAACTCAAGTTAGTTAAGAATCTTAGTTTTTATCTACAAAAATAATCAAGTTTCTAGTCCCAACTTGTTCACTGGGGCTGGAAGATGTTCAAAAAGGTGTTGTGTAAAGTTTAAAAATGACTTTATAAAAACAAGAAAAAGTGAGCAGATTTAAAGCACATAAGCAAATTATTTTTATCTTCTGTTTTGTTTTTATTTTTCAATTGCGAAGGTGGAAACAGCTCCTACCAGAGACCAAGCTTCTGCAGCAGGCTGCTGAGGCTGCACTGTTCAGCCCTGCCACCAGCCAGAAGGCCAAGTCTGAACAGGTGACAAGAGCCCCTGAACTTCCACATTTGCTGCCCCACAGGGATTAGGCCAACATGCGCCTCTAATGCAAATGCAAAGGCAATCTGCTCCCAAATTAATCTCTGCAAGTGTCACTCAACAGTAATCTAAACTCTGCAGTAAAAGGAACAATTCTGATTTCTACTCTGGAACAGCACAAGCATTAAAAAGGGCAATGCACTTAGCTGTCTCTCCCAAAAATGCAGAGGTGATATTAACAGCAAATGTACAATTTTTCTCATAGTCATGTCTACTTTTTTTTTTTTGGCAGCAGAGAGGGCTACAGAACTGCAGGAGCAAGAAGCATTCCAGAATTAATCTCCCAGTATATTCTGAGCAGCTTCTGAAATAGGTACTTCTTTCTTTTTAACAAGATGTGAAAGATTCTATCTAAACTGATTTTGTCTGGTAAAGGACAGGAGAACCACTCTCATTAGCATTATTTTACTTCAGGAATAGTCTCTTACTAGCCCTCCGGCTACCCATCTCCCTCAAACACCAGAAATGTTCAGCATTAAGGATGACTTCAGGCAAAGAAGGCACGAGGCACAGCCTTAGATTAGCAATGCCTATATGTGTGATCTGGCTAGGTTATTTCTGGATTAGTTTGCAGAAATAAGGCAATTTTACTTGTGTTCCCCATGCATGCACACCTACTAGCAGAGGAACATCCCAGGGTGAGATTTCTTGTGTGGATAGTTCTGTGAAATGGCAAGCTGAGTCTGCTGATGCTGAAACTGCAGCCTGGTCTTTCTTTTCAGTTTTCCTCCCCCCCCGCCCCATGCCTTTCTTGCAATAGGAAAGTTGTCGTCTGCCTCAGTGCTTACGTCATCCCAGAGGACCCCTCCCAGACAGCCTGTGGAATCAGTCTAAGCTTCTTGGCACGTGTTTCGTTTCTGTTAGACTTAGAAGGATCAGAAACGGAACTAAAACTTGCTCTCTTGGAGAAATATGTTATTCTCAAAAAAACCTTAGCCTTTATTATGAGATGACTATCTGATACTTAGAGAAAAGCAACTCAAAAAGTCTGTAAGGCTGGATTCTGATCACATAAATGTTGGTCCATAGGTCATTGCAGTTTCACTTGCATATGCAAAGACTGTGCTGTAAATTTATAGCCCAGATAATCTGAACAAGATAACTGCCTTTACACACCATCCATAAGCACGAAGAAATAGCAAAGTCACAGGGACTGACACTTGAGACGGTTAAGTAGAAAGCGTTCACTTAAACGTTCACTGGAAAGACTGCCTCATTCCTTAGAAATGCAAACACAGATTAGGCTCACTCACGAAGTTGCACTTCACGAAACCTCACTAACCTAACTTAAATGCAGAAGCCTCCATCCTCTATCCTTCCTTCACTCAGTGATAATTTAATAGCAGTGTACTTAGGTGAAGCCTCTTATTGCCATAACCAAAGCCCGAAACTATATGCAATTGACCACTCACACTGGGAAGTGTTTGCATAGTCTTGCAAATCAAACTGCTTGTGACATTTTCATTCCCTTTGCCATGCACTACCCTTCCTGTAAGCCCAGAGCATATGTGCAGACCTATAAGAAAGGTTGCTTACTCAGAAACCAGTGATTTACTGTGGGACCTCACTGATCACTTTCACCTTGAGGTACAGGACTGTTGGCACTCGGGAGTATAGAGATGGGAGACACCAGCTCCAGGGACAAAAGGAAGTTTCTTCACGCCTGGAGTAAAAACAAAAGCCCTCCACAAGGTACTTGCTCACTACCCTGCTTCCACACCTCCACTCGCCCAAATCCTTGTGGCTGGCTGCCATTTCAGTGCTCCTCATTCCCAGCACCCACTTGCCCCACCTCACCTGCTGTACACCAGACACTCCATGTGATTGATCTCCTTGTCAGAGAGGTAACGGCTGTAATCCTCCCACAAGTCCTTGATGGCAGTGACCGCCAAGATGAAGAGCACAGGGGCTAACGCCAGCTCTGGCTGGAAAGCATTGACGGCTGGCACAAAGTTGAGGAGTGCGATGAACACAAAATAGACATTGGCCAAGCGGTGGAACTGTTCAAAGAGGTTCTTGGGCAGGAAGGAGAGCACAGTGTACTTGGTGGTCTTCAGACGGTTGCTGGCCAGAACCGTCCTCCTAGACTTCTCTGCCTCGGCCTCAGGTAATAGTAAGTTAGAGTGCACCAGCCGCGTTTTAGTTTCCTTCTTCTTCCTCCGCCTCCTCTTCCCCTGCCTCTCCTTTCCCTCCGGCAGCACATGGAGCGGTCCCTCTCCTCCTGTCGTGCTCTGGGACATCGCTGCCGCCCTCCCAGCCTCCCTCACCCGGGCAACGCGGGCAGCTCCCACCGGCAGGCACGGCCCTAAGTTATCATCCTCGGCCGCCCTCCACGGGTCTCCTTTCCTCTTCCCCTCCGGGGGCGGAGGAGAACTCTATCGAAACCTCTCCTAACCGCTCTGCCGGGACCTCTCTCGCTTTCTCCTCCTCCCCCTGCTCGGCCGGGGAGGGGACGTGGGCAGGCGACGAGCCGAGCCCTCCTCTCGCGGGCCTCGCCCCAGCCCGCCGCGCCGGGCCAGGGTGCAGGGGATGCGCCAGCCACCGTCCCGTGCGCCATGGCGCGGCCGCTGGCTGGGCGAGGGTACACGGGCAGGGCCGACGGCGCCGGGAGGGGACTAGTGGGGCCGGAGGGGGCCGGGGGCGGGAAACGAGGAGCAGCGCTTCCGCGCACAGCCTGCCAACGGCCGCTGGGCCGCCTTGCTCCCCTGTGTTCGGGTGCAGACCCAGAGGTGACGTTTTGTCGGCTGGTCTTGACTTTCTGTTACGGGAGGAGAGGGGGAGGAGGGGGTATACGCGTGGAGAGAAGCGACTTCCACTCCGGCGCTGGCAGCGCTGCACGGCCTTTGTCCAAGGTGCTCGAGCTGCGGCCGGCGGGTGTCCGTACGAGCTGACTCACGTCGCAGGACTCCTTTTTCTGGTTGAAACCGTGTGCCGTGACTCTAGCCGGCGCTGTGCTGAGAAGGGAGTCTCCTCACTCCCTGCTTCTGCCTGGTCCAAGGCTAGCCGAGTCGGTGGCTGACGTGGTGCTTGGGACAACCCCAAAACGCAGAAGCCGAACCCGAGGTTTCTCATGGAAAGCGTTAGGCACCAGACGCCAGCCCCACACGCGTGCAGGCAGTGCTGCGCTAGAACGTGCGTTCAGCTTCGTGTGGAGTTTCTGTTCCTTTGCAGCACATCTTTCCAGTGAAGGAAGGAAAATGCCTACGCCTTGCTCCGAGGCTTAAGCGCTGCACTTTCTGGAGAGACATGCAGTTGTGGGTGAAGGCTGAAAGCGTGCCAGATAGTCTTGAAGTACAGAAGAGGGAATAATCCCATGACCCCCATAGTCTAGAGTCACAAATAAATGCAGTCAGGTGTTTTAAAAATAACATCAGAATTAAGATTACTTTTACCAGGCATGATATAAGACTTTGCCTCCTCACTTTGGGCTGGAATTTCAGAGCAAACCCTTTGAATAACGAGATTCCTCAGGTCGTGTAAAAGGCTGCCACAGGTCCTTCCAAACTGTGGCATAGATGCATTTTGTGGTGTGTATCTTAGTCCTGATCCTGTGATATTCCAAGGTTGGATCATACTTAGTGCAATAGCAAGGCCCTGAAACTTGTCTGGGGATTTCTCATTACTACAGGAAATAGGCCTAAGTTGTAACTATCTAGTCTTGATATGAGATCAGGACAGGACTGGGGTGTCTTTGGAAAGAGCACCTGGGTCCTGCAGTGCTGTACACTTCCTTCCAAATTCTGAATTCTGAATTCCTTCCTTCAGAATTCCTTCCAAATTTATCCCTTCCTTCTGAATTCCTTCTGCTTTCCTTCTGAATTCCTTTCATTGCTTCCTTCCTTCTGCAAGAGAAAAATGGAAAACTCGTCTCTGGGTTTCTTTGCTAAGTCTGCGCTTTTGTTCATAAGGAAAAAGTATGAAAATATGATCCCATACAGTTAACCAGTTCCTGACTTGCCTACACTTGGGATTAACTTCAAGAGTAAACTGGAATTAGCAAAAATCCTTTTCTTGTCTTTCAGAAATGCCACTGCGGGACAAGGAGGACACACTATCACTCTGCAGTATTCCCAGAAATGAGGCTTCACTCACCAGAGGGCTCCTTGCAGGCAGTTGCAGATAATCCAAAACTGCCACTTGCCCACTGTTTTGTAAGACTCTGGTCCATCTTTAACCTCTAGGACCTCAAGCATTGTTCAGGCTTCATCTTTTTTTTCCCAGATGGTCCTCTAGCTTGTTTACACAATGTTTGGTGATTAGAGGAACATCGGCAGCAATCTTTAGTCTCTTGTGATGTCAAAGCATATCATGTTTCAGAGCAAGCTACTCATATATTTATTAGTGCCAGGTAACTCAGAAGCGGCTTCAGTATAGCATGTCTGAACAGAATGCTGGTGCAGACACCAATGATGAAGGGTAGTGTTGAGCCTGTCCTGGGAGGGGAAGTGACCCAGTTACTACACCACTGAGAAACAGGTGAGTCCTGTATAAGGAACGTCATGTACCTAGGTTTTGCACTGCAATTTCAGCAAAGAGTAGCTGACTCTGAATTGAGGACTGAATATGTGGTGACATTAAACTCAATCACAGTGCTCAAGGCAAGACAAGGGAAGATAAATGCTCACATAACCCTTAAGCTACTTGTTTAAGGAAAACTCCAGTGTGTTGGAAAGATTGGAGAGCCTAAGCTAAGTATAACTGTGCTTACACTTAGTGTGGGAAAACCACCCAGCTCACCCTAGAACACAAAGGCGAGTTGATTTAGCATGCTTTGGGACTAAGGCTATTTACAATCAGCTGGTGTTTGTGTTAAATGAAGATCTGCAAAGCTGGCCTGCCAAAGAGCAGAAGGAGGGAGGCTTACCAAGATAAGATGGCTCTGTTTTGGCTAAAACTGATGAAGCTAGGCTAAGATAACAAAAACACCCAACTTCAATGCAGATTTTGAGGGCCAGGGTGACCAAGCATAGACCTTTGCCTAGTTAACTGAAATTTTAAAGTTGAGACTCCTTAATATGCTGAGGAAAATTAAGTATATGCTGAACATAGGTGACTGTGTTACTCAGCTTCCCTCCAAAATCATGCTAAACATTATCTAGAAGGTAGGGATAGCCTAGGCTAGGGTATAAAACCCATGAGAGGGGCATCTTTTGGTGCATGCATGGGCACTGCACTGTGGGTACAGTGTGGACCAGCACCAGCATCAGCAGCTAGGAAGAAAAGATACAGATGAGGAGGAACAAAAAACTGTGCTCCTCCTCCACCTGGAATAGGGACACCTTTCTTTGTAAGAACTGTGTCTTCATTTATCTTCTGTTGCGCTTTTATATTAGAGTTATTGTAAAGATTTGTGTCTCTGACTGTGTTGGGTGCTACCCAAGATTTACTAACCTGAGATCATTATGCAGCTAATGCCTTTATCAGCAGCAATTCTGAACCTGTTGTCTCTGTCACTTTGGACAATTAAACCATTTGATTGCTGTAACGTTTGAAGCTGGGTCAGTGCAAGGCCTTACTGAGGCATTGGAATAAGAGGCAAATGTTAATTTTGCCACATAGTTCCAGTAAGGGTCCTGGACTCTGAGGCAGGCAAACATCGAGATCTTACCTGTAATGTGACACTTAGTGGTACTGCCTGTACCCATGACACCAGTTATTCAAAACTGTCAGTTCTGAAAAAATATGACAAATGATCTGTAAGTCAGTGAGCAGCATTTTAAAACCTGTTTTACTAGCATTTTGTTTTGAAGTGTTTTCAGTTCACATCAACAGGATTTCTTCCATAAGAGAGTGGTAGGAGTGAAAATTGTTTAAAAAATATTAAGCATAGGAAGAAAGTTCTTGTGTAATTCCTGTCTTATATAGCTGGGTTTTAGAAGTGAATACAGCAGCAGAAAGATAACAAACACTTGGGTAGGAGCCTCTGAAGTCTCCTGTGTTTTTTTGCTAAATTCTTAGTTTCAGAACAGTGTAAAGCCTTTGTGTTTGAGTACACCAGAGCCAAGGGCCACCATTACAAAGCTCCAGTATCAAAAAAGAGTACAAAGTATGCAACTGCCAACAAATCAAGGGCTGAAAAATTCTTGTTCTCCTATAATTGACTGGAACTTTCTCTGTTGTTAGTAGACTGGAGTTTTTGTATTAATACAGGCAAGCTAGAATGTCATAAGATAGTGAAAAAATTTCCAGTGACTGTAAAAGCCTCTCAGTCACGTGAAAAATCCAAAGTCCTGGCTGTCTGTATTAAAACCTGAGACCATGTAATCTATGATAAATAAAAACAAGAGTCAGTCTTATTTAAAAAAGCTTATAAAATCTAATGCTTGCTAGGCTTTGCTAGCCAAAGATTTTGGGAATGTAGACACTCCAAAGAATTCAGTCTTTCCTTTCCCCGAGTAAAGCTGTGCGCATAAAGATTTGAGAAAGCATAAATGTTTGTGTCTGAGCTCTCCCTGTCCAAGTATGTGAGGCTGCAAATAAGAGGCAGGCAGCAAATTCAGTTTTCAGCTGGTGTAAAATACACATGCACAAGCTGTGTCCCAAGCTTTTGGATTGCCAAGTGACAAGTATGTTGCATTCATTATTAACTGCAGGACAGCTGCACCTGTTTTTTTATGGTGTCTTCTGGAGAAAAGGGAATGGAAGGATACTGGCTTTAATTCAGTCCAAAATCAGCTCCATACTTGGTATCACCCTCCAGAAACATGAGCTAGCTGAAAATCCTGAGAAGTCAAAGAGTAGATTTACTGGATAACCTGAACAAAAAATGTGGGCCCTTTACTATTTTTCAGGGTCATTGGAGCAAAGCACTAAAACTGAGGAATGCCTGAGGATTACTCTGTGCTCCAACAAAGCAAATCCTGCCACCCATTGATGTCTCCTTCCTGTGAGGAGCTCTTCCTTCATTGTCACATGGCTGCTTCTGACCATCCTCCATCTCACTGGCCAAAACACTCTGCAATTTGCTAGGTATCTGCCGTTAAACTGAATCTGGCCTTTTACACCCAACATCTCTTGAGTTTCAAGCCTTCCCCAGTATCTGACTCTTTTCAACTGTACAGATTTTCTTCAAATTAAGAACTAAAGATGAAAAATGTGTCTAGTGAGCTCATCTTTGATAGCCTAGACCATTAAAAGCTGAGTCTCTAGATATGACACTGCTTTGAAGGCCAGAAGGAACCAAAGGATTGTCTGACCCAAGATACTGTATTAACTTGGCCTTTTAAATGTCACACAGCCCACAGCCTGGAATCATTAAGTTACAGAATCACAGAATATATCTGGCTGGTAGAGACTTCAAAGATCATCCAATCCAACCTTCGATTCAGCACAGAAGGGACATTAAACCATGTCCCTAAATGCCAGGTCCACACACTGTTTGGAAACCTCCAGGGATAGTGACTCCAGCACTGACCTGGACAGACCATTCCAATGTTTGGTAACCCTCTCTGTGAAATATTTTGTAACATCTGGCCTGATCCTCCCCTGGTGCAACTTGAAACCAATTCCTCTGGTTCTGTGACTTGACACCAAGGAGAAGAGGCTGGCCTTCACCAGTGCCAAGTACAGGACAATGACCACCGTCCTGTTCCTGCTGGCCACAGTGTTTCTAACACAAGCCAGAATGCCACTGGCTTTCTTGGCCACCTGAGCACACTGCTGAGTCATGTTTAGTCCATTGTCAACCAATACCCCCAGGTCCCCCCCAGGTAGCAGCTTTCCAACCACACATCCCCAAGTCTGTAGCTTACCATGGTGTTGTTGTGACCCAGGTGGAGGACCTGGCACTTGGCCTTGTTAAACTTTATACCATTAGCCTTGGCCCATCAGTCTAACCTGTCTGGATCATGATGTAAAGCTTCCCTACCCTCTAGCAGATTGACACAGCTACCCATCTTGGACATCTGCAAACTTACTGAGAGTGCACTCAATCCCCTCATCCAGATCACTGATAAAGATTTTAAAGAGGGCAGGCCCCAGTACTGAACCCTGAGGGTATCACAAGTAACTGAGTGCTATCCAGACTTAAATCCATTCACCACCACTCTTTGGGCTCAACCATTCAGACAGTTTTTAATCCAATGCAGAGTGCTCTTACCCAAGCCTCGCACCATTGAGTTTCTGAAGGAGAATGCTGTGGGAGACAGTGTCAAGGGCTTTACTAATGTCCAAGCAGACAATGTCCACAACACTACTCTCATCAACTAGGTTGGTCACCTTATTCTAGAAGATCAGATTAGTCAGACAGGCGCTGCCTTTCATAAACCCATGCTGATGGGGCCTGATTCCTGCTTGTCTTGTAAGTGCTGTATGATGGCACAGAATCACAGAACCTTAATGGTTGAAAGGGACCTCCAGAGATCATCGACTCTGAGAAATATATGTTTGATCCGATCAATTCGTGGCAAGAGGCCACAGACAGGGAGGAAGGAGAGTTTTGAATGGAGCTGCACTCCTCCTTGCACAACCATCACAGAAACATACACTTGACTTAAGATAACAGCAATAAATAATTAGAAACTAGAAAGACTGGTGGAGGAGGGAGGCAGGTGGAAGAGACAGCCTTTGCGCGTGAGCAAACCGAGGACTAGTTTGGAGTTCATGGAAAGGACACTTGGGGAAGACCCCTCACTTCATCACTGAAGACCACCAGAGGGACCACGTGTGGAAGAGACACCTCCCATTCTTAGAACTGATAAGGAAAACCCAACCTTTTTTTAGAATTAGTAATGAATATGTAATAGAATAGGATATAAAAAGAGAAAACTGAAGGCAAAGAGCAAAGCCTCCCCGCGCACCCAGGCCTGTACATTGCTTGATTCCTGCAACTCTATTAAAGCCTTAACTTGCATGAATGCATGTTTATGCCTGTTATTTATGACAACTCCAGCCTCTTCTGCCAAGGCACAATTCCCTAGGGTAGTTTGCTCAGGAACACATTAGGGTGGGTTTTGAAAGTCTCCAAAGAAGGAGGCTCCACTGCCTCTCTGGGCAGCCTGTTCCAATGCTCTGTCACCCTCACTGTAAAGAAGTTTCTCCTCATGTTGAGGTGAAATCTTCTATGTTCCAGTTTGTAGCTACTGCTCCTTGTCTTACTGCTGCTGACCAGTGAAAAGATATTTGCCCCATCCACTTGACAGCCACCCCTCAGATATTTATACACATTTATCAGATCTCCTCTCAGTCTTCTCCAGACTAAACAACCCCAGGTTTCTCAGTCTGTCTTTGTAGGGGAGATGCTCAGGTCCCCCAGTCATCCTCATGTCTCTCTGCTGCCACTCAGTTAAGTTCCATAAGCAGTTTTTATTATGTGGACAGGCTGTTTGCTTAGAAATTAGATATAGGTTGTTTTATTCTTCTCAGATTAACCATCTCTAATTAGATTTTCTGTGATTTGAGGTTTTGTAGGTATATGAGTATCATAAAAGGGACCAAAAATGCTTTTAGCCTGATGGTTGAGTGGAATGGTATGAAAATAACATCCACTTAAAATCTGAGAAAGAAAACTTAATAGATAATGAGAAAGGGTCCCAAATATGTTACTAATAAAATAACTCATTATTTGACTTGTCAGTATTTTTGAATGCCTGGAGTTATCGTTATTCCATTTTAACAGAAGATGAAGCAGGTCTAATTTTAACACATTGTCTAATTTACTAGTCCACTTTTGTAATATTTATATGATCCTAAAATAAAGGTTTCTCATGTTGGATATTGCCAGAAACATCTATCAAATGCTGCTTGATTCTCATAGAGGAATACTTTTGTTTCAAATAATTTATTTTGATATTAACACACTTAATATCAGGGAACCAGCCACCTAGAGGCCTCAGTCAGAATCTGGGACTTTAAGAACTATAAAAATATTTGTAAAGACATGGTACTACACATCAGACAAAATCTGTTCTGCCCTTTGCAGACGAGACGTATCCCATCTGGCTCTCCATAAAGGGGACAGGCATACATGTTTAGACCTAGCAGAAAGAAGGCAAGAGGGTTTCAGTGTGAACAGCCTGCTGAAACTGCCACAGTCAAATGAGGAGAGATGACAGCCAAAATGACATAATTCTTCATTTTCTTCCATTCTGCAGTAGATACAGAGATACACACAGATGCATGCATGCATGCACAGAGGCATATATGCATATGTACTACAAGTAGCCTCCAAATCCTCCCTCCAAATCCCATTCCTTAGTTTCTCAACAGCTGGAGAAGGGAGGTTTGAGTCCCAAGGTGAGCAGGAGCCGTGCCTGAAAGTGTTGCAGTATTAGAGGAGTGGGTCCTGTGCAGGGCTTGAGCAGCTCTGAAAGATGCTTTCAGTGCAACAGTAAGACATTGAGGAACAGCTTCTCCCCTCTGAAAGTGAGGTCAGTGTTAAGGGAACTTAAGTCTCCTGCATTCTGTGTGTGTCTCACTGAAATGTTTTATTTTTCCCCATCTGCTGTGCCCTTAGGGCACCCGTGTCTGCATTTTGACAGCTACCTGTTGGAGGATCTCCTGCTCTACCACAGCACGTGGCAGACCCAACCTGATCTATGATTCACAGACTCTGTTTGGCAAATGGGATGCTAGAGTGGGATACATACCTTTGATCATTGTCTTGTTTGGAAAGAAGCCTGCCTGAAAAGCAAAGGGAGCACATCCTTTCTCTGTCACCTGCTCTATGAACCTGTTTGCATGCATGCCCTCAGTCAAAAAAAGCCAGGTGTTCCATGTGGAGCTGCAGAAAATGATGACAAACAATTTGAAAATCTGTACTACTGTATAATAAAGTGGGCAAGAAACTAGTCAAGGTGTAACAAAGGCTGAATAGTAGAGAAATCACACATTCCAGTAGCTGTAGCTAGCTTATCAGCATGACACTTGTGGAAAATACCTCTCAGCAGATACTTTTTAGCCAGTAATTTCCAAGTTGTGTAAAGAATAACCATACAAAGTTGTTGATCAGCATTTAGAGTTTTCAGATATGGAACTTTCTTCTAATGATCTCAAATTACTGAGAAAGTGCTATCACAGTTGGTAGAGAGAGACTGGCATTTTAAGGTTTAAATTTAAACCATGATAGGTTGGACTGGATGATCTTGGAGGTCTCTTCCAACCTGGTTGATTCTATGATTCTATGATTCTAAGGGCACCAAGAACATCCTAAAATGGCTCAGTAGGTAAACAGATCATGTGAAGCTCATGCTTAAAAGCACTTAATACTTTTTGATGACTATAGAAGTCATGAGTGACTAGTGCAGGGGAAGGTGTTTTCCTGGTGGTATCCAAAGCTGGAAGAGGTAAACTTCTCTCTTAATGTCTTCCCAAACCAGTCCAGAACACAGAACAACCAGTTTCCATTGGGAAAGAAAAGGTTGAACTGGGTTTGACACATAATAGGAGATGCATGCTGGAGGAACCTCAGCCAGGTCATGATCCTGTGACCACTCAGTTGTGTCTGGCACACCTGACAGAAAATATAATACATAGTGGCAACTGTGTATTGTATTTTCTATCAGGTGTGCCAGACATAGGAAAGGTGGCTGGAACACCTCTCCTGTGAGGACAAGCAGAGAGAGTTGGGGTTGTTCAGTTTGGAGAAGAGAAGGCTGTAAGGAGACTTTATTGTGGCCTTTCAATATCTGAAGAGGGCCCACAAGAAGGCTGGTGAGGGACTTTTTAGGGTGTTGGATAGTGATAGGACTAGAGGGAATGAATGCAAGCTAGAGGAGGGTAGATTTGGAAAGAAGTTCTTCACTGTGAGGGTGGTGAGACATAAGGACAGATTGCTGAGAGAGGTGGTGGAAGCATCAGCCCTTGGTGTTTGTAAGGCCAGGCTGGGTGTGGCTCTAGGCAACCTGATCTAGTGTAAAATGTCCTTGCCCATGGCAGGGGATTTGGAACTGGATAATCCTTGAGGTGCCTTCTAACCCTGTGAACTTACCTCCTTCTGCAGTGGAAAAGCAGAGTCATCTTCTTACCCACTTAAACTCCTCACCTGTAGAAACACTCTATTTTGGTATTAATGCTTAATGTCAAAGGTGTTTGCTGGGACACATTCGTAAGCATTGCTTCAGTTTGTTGGCTAACACACTGATTTATCGGGAGCCTGCAGGAGAAGAAATTCAGGAAAATCTATGTAATTAACTGCAAGAGTAAAGGCAGGCAAACACTATTTATAGAAACTGCTGTTTGGGAGGACACAAAAGTTAATATCCTTACTGCAGAGCTGCCAACTTGCTGTTTTATGGCGAGGCTCACAATATTCATGACTGTTCTTAGGACTGCGTATCCTTGTATAATGGGATTTTGCCACAATCTTAGCTCACTAAGGCAAGAAGAAAAAAAAAGTTTGGAAAAAAGCTTGAAATTGGGAACTCTAGAAGAGAAAATAAACAGTATCACAGTATCACAGTAGCACAGTATCATCAGGGTTGGAAGAGACCTCACAGATCATCAAGTCCAACCCTCTACCACAGAGCTCAAGGCTAGACCATGGCACCAAGTGCCACATCCAACCTTGCCTTGAAGTGCCCCAGGGACGGCGACTCCACCACCTCCCCGGGCAGCCCATTCCAGTGTCCAATGACTCTCTCAGTGAAGAACTTTCTCCTCACCTCAAGCCTAAATCTCCCCTGGTGCAGCCTGAGGCTATGTCCTCTTGTTCTGGCGCTGGCCACCTGAGAGAAGAGAGCAAGCTCCTCCTGGCCACAACCACCCCTCAGGTAGTTGTAGACAGCAATAAGGTCACCCCTGAGCCTCCTCTTCTCCAGGCTAACTGGTTTTAAAGCAACTCTGTGGTTTTAAAATCTTGGTCATTTTAATCTTTTCGCTTGGGAGTGATTCTATATATGTAGGAGCTGCCATAGCATTTGCTGTACATATGAAGACAAAACCTTGGTTTCACATTTCTTCAAAAAGAAAATACTGTCTTAGGATATTGTTCCTGAATTCCAAGTCTCGTCAAATTAAGAGCTACTTAATGACCTATCGTGCTTATGTTTTGCTACATTTAGGTTTCTTAAAAGCTCCCCAAAAGGCTAATTAGAGTTGCTTGAATGAGTTTTTACAAGGATTTGTCTGAGGGGAGCTACGCCTTCACTGGAGATTTAACAAAGAAAAATTGAGGCTCTTCTGCTGTTTGATCATTATTCAGGATTGCTTGAAGAGAAAGTTGTGTAAACCAATATTACTCTGTGGTTTCTTTGCTGGCTAGGCACTACGGTCACATTTGCCTTTGGATTTTGTGACTCTGCAGTGTGAAAACAAGACTCCAATTCAGCTCAGATGCAGGTTACACTGAGAAAAAGGTGGTTGCAGGCTCATTCTGCTTCTTGGAAGGCTACTGCGGCTTTCAGTTTACTGCAGGTCTAGGGCAGTGCTGAGTGATCATCTCCTGCCTAGACTGACTCAGAATGGCCAGGCTTAGTACAAAATGGTGTAAATGGGCTGTAAACAACAAGATCTGAAAAGAAAAAGAAGAAAAAAACCCTCAACAGCAGGAGAATGAAAGGGTGACTTTTCCTGCCTGATTGGAAAGACAATCTGGTTCATTGAGCCTGACTGCTTGGTCTGAAATCTAGTAGCCTGAAGAACTTTTGCTGAAATTAAGGCGTCATTCTCTTTGGTACCTGCTGAGTTTGTGAGGAGACTTGCCACATTGCTTATGGGATAGTTTGCCCAGTCTGCTTTTTCTCTTGCACTGGTGGCAAGGGATACCCTAAGGTCTGGGATCCCTGACTCTGCAGCGCTCATTCCTGGTAGCTGAGGCCATTCTCCTCCTTTGGCAATTCGCAGGCTTTTTGAAGTGTCTGCTTGTATTAACAGAGAAGCTATGCTTCAAATAGAGGAGTGGTTTGGGACCAGTTCAGGCCGTCTGCAAAATAGTATAACAAAACATAGAAAATTCTTTGTAATAGTACAACAGAAGCTCCTGATTACTATTTTTAATACCTGTGTCCAAATTCAGTGCTGAATGTCAAGAACCAACTACAGAGTTGTTTGCTACTCCCTTAAAAATTCCAAGCACAGACTGCTAAAAGACCACATACTTAAGAACACTGTGGGATATGTCAAACTTACTGTCTGTGTTTATATTATTTGCCACTGACCATAAGAAATAAATCATACTTTTGGCATACTAAAGCTAATGAACTTCAGTGAAGATCTGCTTTTAATAAGAGTGTTTCTGCAATGCTAAAACATTGGTGAGATCTGGTTTGGCTTCTACTGAACTCAATTCAAGAGAACACATGAATTCCCTAGAATTTCCTTATGAAGATTCAGAGACAGTAGATTCTTTTTTCCTGGTGCAATAGTGAAATTGGTATTCTGTAGGTATAGTGATTCTTATTACTGCCCCACAGACCTTTCTATTGTGTAGCAAGCAATAGTTAGTCAAGGTTGTATAGCATTTGGGTGCATCAGATGCAGCTAGGCGCCAGTGGGGAGTGTATGTCACAGAAACAGCTGAAACATTTTTTCTGGTTCTTCACTCACTAATGCAAATGAAGAGAAGCTAGGACATATGAAAACTGTATATTAAAATGTAAGAGCATTTCCCATGTTTGGAGAAAACAGAAAATGAGTATTGGCATTTTTCTGATCTGGAACTAAGTCTCAGTTATTTCTTCCCCCTCTGTTGTCCAGATGTTGTGGATTTAAGACTGGATGTCTTAACCATTGAGAAAAGGTCCTCCAGAAATGCCAGAGAAGTACAAGAAAGAGGTGGACACTGTAAAGCATGATTTGCTATTTCATTCCCATCAGCCTGCACCCCTCTACAAATGAGCATTATGGGCTGTTCTGCCCTTTTTCTCCCTCTCTCTGTCCCCTGCAGTGCAGGGGATTACTGCCTTCTGTGGCCTTGGCAAAGCTAAGTTTTGCTGTGCAATTCAGGCCTGGTATGGGGGGAGGAAGCAGGGAGGCGTGGCTGGGGGGGCATTGAGGGCTGGTGTTTGGCCTGGTTGGGAAGAAGGCTTTGGAAGGTGTTGGCCTAGTGAGATTTTGGAAAAAAAGCCCAGGTTGGAGAACTGGGCCGAGGCTGAATGTGAATTTGTGTATTTTGTATTTCTGTGTATATTTGTGAATAGCATTGCCATTTAAACTTCCAGTCCTGTGTAGAATGTTTTTATTCTACTCCTTTGGAAAGGGGTAAAATCATAGAATTATAGAATCAACCAGGTTGAAGAGACCTCCAAGATCATCCAGTCCAACCTATCACCCAGCCCTATACAGTCATCTAGACCATGGCACTAAATGCCTCATCCAGCCTTTTCTTGAACACCTCCAGGGATGGAGGTGTTCTGTCCACTCAAACCAAGTCATTAAATCTTCCAGCTGCTTCCCCACGACCTTACAGCATTCTCCCAATACCCAAACAGAGCCTGCAAGAAAGCTGGAGTGGAACTCTTTGCAAAGCATGCAGCACTTGAGCAAGGGGCAATGGTTTTAAACTAAATAAGGGTAGATTTAGATTTGACATTAGTAAGAAGTTCTCTATGAGAGTGGTGGAACACTGGGAACAGGTTGCTCTATCCCTGAAGACATTCAAGGTTAGGCTTGATGGGACTCTTAAGCAACCTGATTTGATGTCCCTGCTTACTGCAGGGGGGCTGGACTAGATGACCTCTTGATGTCCTTTCCAAGCCAGTGCATACTATGATTCTGTGATCAGAATTTTTGTGGTCCTGTACTGGCTTATTGGCTTGGGAATTTGCTGCTTCTGTTTTGTCAGCAGCGTCAGTGATCCATAGTTCTTTCCTTACTCTAGTCTTCCCTGCTGGCCTTAGTTTAAACAGTTTTTTTCTTGTCTGTGTTTTTATACTACCAGGTAGTGCTACTCATCACTGCATGACAGAGTGACCACAAATAAGCTAGATATACTGTACAGCACCCATGTTGTGTACACCATAGAAACACACAAACATGCACCCATTTTATGTGTATCTGTAGTCTGTGCATACATACACTGGATCAGTCTCTGCATTGTATATTGAGATGTGGTAGAATGTTTGGTAATGATACTGTAATCTGAGAAATTTCAGTGAGCATTGCTTGTCTGTATTAAAACAGTTACATTTATTAAGCCACACCCAGAGCAAGTTCACGCTGCAACAGGGTAATATTAGTTATCTTTAAATAAATAATATTTAAAATAAATGTTTTAAATAAATAATACCAGGGAAAACAGGAGTGTCCATGTATAGGGTATCAACAGCAGTTAGAAATCTGAAGAGCAACCAGCATAATAAATTTAAAAGTTGGAGGAGAGCAGCAATGGTAACACAATGTTTTGATCAAAATAAAACGTTTTTTGCATGTAATGAAGCACTAGATGATGATTAATGGGATGAGATTTAACAAGGCCAAGTGCAGGGTTCTGTACTTTGGCCATGACAACCCCAAGCAGCACTATAGCCTAGGGACAGAGTGGCTGGAAAGCAGCCAGAAAGAAAGGGAGCTGGGGGTACTGGTGGATAGTAGCCTGAAGATGAGCCAGCAGTGTGCCCAGGTGGCCAAGAGAGCCAATGGCATCCTGGCCTGCATCAGGAACAGTGTGGCCAGTAGGACAAGGGAGGTTCTTCTTGCCCTGTACTCAGCACTGGTCAGGCCACACCTTGAGTACTGTGTCCAGTTCTGGGCTCCTCAATTCAAGAGAGATGTTGAGGTGCTGGAACGTGTCCAGAGAAGGGCAACAAAGCTGGTGAGAGGCCTGGAACACAAACCCTATGAGGAGAGGCTGAGGAAGTTGGGGTTGTTTAGCCTAGAGAAGAGGAGGCTCAGGAGTGAGACCTCATTGCTGTCTACAACTACCTGAAGGGAGGTTGTAGCCAGGTAGGGGTTGGTCTCTTCTGCCAGGCAACCAGCAATAGAACAAGGGGACACAGTCTCAAGTTGTGCTGAGGGAAGTATAGGCTGGATGTTAGGAGGAAGTTCTTCACAGAGAGAGTGATTGGCATTGGAATGGGCTGCCCAGGGAGGTGGTGGAGGCACCGTCTCTGGAGGTCTTCAAGAAAAGCCTGGATGAGGCACTCAGTGCCATGGTCTAGTTGATTGGACAGGGCTGGATGCCAGGTTGGCCTGGATGATCTTGGAGGTCTCTTCCAACCTGGTTGATTCTGTGATTTTTAAAGACCCGTGCATTCAGCAAACACAGGCTGCCTTTCAAATTTTCAAGCTAATATATCTTCATATTGAGTTAGTTCTCTTTTAAAAAAAAAAAAAACCAAACAAAAAAACCCCCCACACCAGACACCTATCATAGCAATGAAAAACAGAGACTTCTTTTTTAAACAAAAAAATCTCCAAGTTTATGTGGTTTTGGGATTAAAAGTCCATCCAGTACACTATAGTGAATACTGTTTATTCTTAGTATCTTGACTTTCTTTCTGCTATTACTCATTCTCTTCTTGGCTATTACATGGAAACCTCTCTACTCTTCTGTTCCCTGACCCTGCCTGATCCTCTTGACTCCCTCTACGCTAGTACAGACCGTGGCCAGATGACAAACTGTTGCAAGGTATGTGCATCAATCAGGGGAGTGCTGAAGTGTGATCTGCAACCAACGTAGCTGTGCCAGCAGAAACCCCTATTATGGATTAAGACATATCAGCAAAAGTGCTATTTTACAGGGTAACTCTTTCTCCCTCCCCCCGCCCCCACTCAAGACAGCTGCAGTAAGCTCCATCAGCAGAAGTGGAGTTTTCCCAGGCTAACCTGCAACTCGAATATGAACACTTTGCTGGAGTGTGTCAATACCAAGCTACCTCGTACAGTACTCAGTGTAAATTCAGCATTCTGCACTGCAGAGATCAAAGTTAAGAATGTATTCTCCACTCACATCATGGTCTTGGCTCTCTCTCTGCCCACATCCTTACTCATGGTCCTGCTTTGTCCTGTGTCATTCCTCCCAAACATATCCAGGACCATATGTTTCATCTCACTACCATTTGCACTGTGTAGTCTGAGCTTACTGTCACAATCTTCACACACTCTCCATTACCTCATGCTTGCCCTCTGAAAATTGTCTTCCTGTTACCTAGATATGGGCTCTTTAGTATCAGATTGCTCATGCAAGGGCATATAAAATGAACCTTTTTGTTCCCTAAACTCCCCTAATGTATAGATAAAAACCAGTACATTTGGGTATTTTTTATTTGCCATCTGGTATTTGGAAGATTGGGACTCATTTTCAGGCACCTGGGACTAAATTCCTGCTTTAGTTGTTATATGAAAACTCAGATTCTCAGATAATAAAGTGATTTGAGTATCTTGGGGTTTAAGGATTATTATTTTTTATCACTTGCTGAACAAACTAGTTCAAATCCTGCAGTACTCCTTCATTTTGTGCTTAAAACTGAAGATCACCTAATCTCTCCCCAGCTTCCAAAGCTCAGGCTGTGTCAATAGCAAGAGTGGCAAGAGGAAGCGCTTAGAGCTGAGCTGCTGTTTCGCTGCTGGTGGCTGTTCATACTGAAGTGATCAACAATTTAGGCAGTACCATCAGACCCTTAATCTTCAGTGCTAAGACTCCATTCACCACAGTGCAACTAATTTGAGAAGGAAAGGATGTTTTTTCCCCGTCAAGACAGAGGGACTTCTGGTTCTGCTGCATGTACAAAGTGGCCCTAGGGGTTTACACTTGTGCTGGTGTAATGAGGGATTAACATCACTCCTGAACAAATATCTAAGAACTCAGAGGGTAAAGGGTGTTCAGCTGTTGCCATAACACAGTGGTCACTAATTGCAGAGGCTGAGATCCTGCCGTTTAGTGTATGTGCATGAAGCTTTGAGGCTCTTCTGGGAGACTAGAAACTTAGGTGAGAGTATGTCATTTAAATATTAAGTGACTCAATTTGACTCCTAAACAGATGGAATAACTATGCAGATAGTACAGACCTCAGTCACATCGTTTCCTCCTGACCTCAAATTTCTCTATGTGTAAGGATCCCATATTCAATCCTTGGAGCAGAACACCATCTTCTTTGACTCTTCCATGCTTAATAACAAAGTAGGGACAAATCTTGTGCAAAAGCACTAGCATGTAGTCTCCTGGAGTGCTTAATTTTTAATTCACTTTTTGGTTCCCAGTATTGTTTTAGTCTGTGCCACCTACCAATCTTTCAGGCAATGTCTGGTCAATAGTTTGGAGCATAACTACCAAGTGTTTGGGATTTGGGGGGGGGGAGGAGGGATGTGGGGGAGAGAGAGGGAGTGGAATATGAAGGATACAGTTTAGCTCTTCAAATGTGAACAGTACTGTTCTAATATCCTGCAGAGGTCAGCCCCTGGCCCATTTGATTTATTACATGTGCAGTCTCTGAGGCTGAAAGGTCATCCTTTCATACCTGCATTTAACCCATGATTTTTATATTTCCCCTTTATATTATCTTTTCCACCTAACTCTCTTTCTTTGTCCTCACAATGAATCAAGGATTTTCTTGCCTGTAGAAAACATTCACTGTAATTTTCCTATGCCCATGCAACACAGAAAAGTTTGGTCATGTGTTAGCTCCCAGGAGATGCTTGCTCCTAGAAAGCTCAGGAAGCATTGTCTTGTTGCCTTATGTCTGGTTGGGAAAACCAGTTGCTGAATTTCTTTGCAGATGGAATGTTCTCTGAAGCTCACTGACCATCACATGAAAAAAGGCACAGTTAATTTTTACATCATCAACAAATTGATGGCACAGCTAGGAGCTCTCATAATCTTTCTGCTCCAGATGTTTCTCTCCACTTTCTTCTCACTATATAAAATCCTCTCTGTGTTTATCCCTCAGTGTTTTTAATCACCTTACAGAATGCATTAGGTGGGATTTGTTGATTGCCCTGCAAATTAAGGAATTCAAAAGACCCTAAGAAGGGGCCAATATAAAGCTTTGAGTTGGTATTTAATTAGCATTTATCAACAAACAAATTTTAGAGCAAATATTAATATGAGCTTACCAGTAAAGGGAAGTGTTTGCTTAATGTCACTTCTATTCATTTTCACCTTGTGATATTTTAGGAGTCAGTGACCTGGAAAAGTGAACAAGTGAGGAGTGCTGTACAGTCTGTGGGAAGTAGGAAAAACTGTTTGTCTAAATTCGGTATTGGGACAGCTTTGTGATAGAGATACCAAGCCCTGGTGTCCTTGGTGTGTAGGTGAGTGACTGAGTCACTTATTGCTATCCTGACATGCCATAAGTAGGTGGCTGTACTCTGTTGTCAGAGTATGGTCCTTCAATTCTTGTTCGGTGAGAGACATCACCATTTAAAAACGGATTTATTTTGGCTCACACTTGAATATTCAGTGTTAGTTTTCATTCTTAGCAGTGAGGTGCTTAAAAACAATACACTTTTTATCTGCCTACTACCATTTACCAGTTCTGTAGTTTCAGACTGTTTCCACTGCTTCAACACAGTTCAAGGTGTCTTAATGTGGACGGTATGGCTGCAAAAAAACTCAAAACACCGAACTTGCAATCAAGCTACCTTGGAAAAGCACCATACCAAAATGTCTTTTACCACTGGCTATGCTACCTGTGACAGAAGCCATACATAGGAAAAGGCATAGGAAAAAGCAGCATGATGTGTAACACTCTTATTCCAGGTATCATTTCTTCAGAAGACTGGAAAAATATGCAGGTGCAAGAAATCTGGTATTGCAGCTATCTAAATGGGAGTTTAACCCTGCACCCCTGAAACATGTTGGTTAATTGTGAAAATCTGTCAGAGTTATTGGCACATAATACTGAAGAGAAACTTTGGAGTTTATGGTTGCCTCCAATGAAAAGCTGCAGAGCCTGCAGTCTTTTGCTAAGGGACAAATATTGATGATTAACAACCATGTAGCTGAGGAGACCCTTACAGAGGTATTCCAGAAGGGTTCACTAACTGAAGGTCTTCCACTACCATTATTAAAATGGAAGCATTCATCCACACTAACTTATATTTTTGCTACACACTCAATTTTGTAATTTTGTGGACAGTTGGAAAAAGTTAGGCAGAGTTGAACAAAGCTTCTGAAATCTTAGGAGAAAGTCCTAGAAATGTTGGAAGCATGAACAGCCAAACTGTCCAGCCACAATATGACAGTTTCAAGGACCTGTATTCAAGCTGAAAGGCACTTGTTCAAAACTCATTCCTTTGAGAGTTGTTGCTCTCCTATGCTCTTAGGAAACAGATCATATATCCCAAAAGCAGCACCAATTCTGCTGCCCTAGGAAGTTTCAGATTCAGAAAAAGGTTGTCTGGCTTTGGATTGACTGTTGGTTCTCTTCTTAGAGAAGGAAGAGATTGTATTAAATGTACTTACTTCTCTCTATTGTGTTCAATATGGAAGTTTCCTTCAGTATGCTCAGACATAGACCCATTTTTGTATTTGAGCCAGCACCAGCCTGGTCTAAGAGCTGCTTGGCCTTGATCCAAAATATCATAGAATCGTAGCATCAACCAGGTTGGAAGAGACCTCCAAGATCATCCAGTCCAACCTAGCACCCAGTCCTATCCAGTCAACTAGACCATGGCACTAAGTGCCTCATCCAGGCTTTTCTTGAACACCTCCAGGGACAGTGACTCCACCACCTCCCTGGGCAGCCCATTCCAATGCCAATCACTCTCTCTGTGAAGAACTTCCTCCTAACATCCAGCCTATACCTACCCTGGCACAACTTGAGACTGTGTCCCCTTGTTCTATTGCTGATTACCTGGGAGAAGAGGCCACCCCGAACCTGACTACAATGCCCCTTCAGGTAGTTCTAGACAGCAATGAGGTCCCCCCTGTGCCTCCTCTTCTCCAGGCTAAACAACCCCAGCTCCCTCAGCCTCTCCTCATAGGATTTGTGCTCCAGGCCCCTCACCAGCTTTGTTGCCCTTCTCTGGACATGTTCCAGCACCTCAACATCTTTCTTGAATTGAGGGGCCCAGAACTGGACACAGCACTCAAGGTGTGGCCTGACCAGTGCTGAGTGCAGGGGAAGAATAACCTCCCTTGTCCTACTGGCCACACTGTTCCTGATGCAGGCCAGGATGCCATTGGCTCTCTTGGCCACCTGGGCACACTGCTGGCTCATCTTCAGCCTACTATCTATCAGTACCCCCAGGTCCCTTTCCTCCTGGCTGCTCTCCAGCCACTCAGTCCCCAGCCTATAGAGCTGCTTGGGGTTGTTGTGGACAAAGTGCAGAACCCTGCACTTGGCCTTGTTTAAATCTCATTCCATTGGCCTCTGCCCACCCATCCAGCCTGTCCAGGTCCCTCTGCAGGGCTCT
This sequence comes from Pogoniulus pusillus, assembly GCF_015220805.1. Lineage (NCBI taxonomy): Eukaryota > Metazoa > Chordata > Aves > Piciformes > Lybiidae > Pogoniulus > Pogoniulus pusillus. Next base: position 24,201,601 of record NC_087268.1, on the reverse strand, counting down.
CCTACCTTCCAACAGATCAACACCTGCTCCTAGCTTGGTGTCATCTGCAAACTTACTGATGCTGGACTTCCTCCTGACATCCAGCCTATACTTCCCCTGGCACAACTTGAGACTGTGTCCCCTTGTTCTGTTGCTGGTTGCCTGGGAGAAGAGGCCAACCCCCACCTGGCTACAATGTCCCTTCAGGTAGGAAGGATCTTTCCCTGTTCCTTAGATATTCAGCTCTGTGGTACTGTTATCTTGGCCCCCAAGGACTGCAAGTATGGCTACCAGCTCTGATAACAAGCAGTCTTCTTTTCTCTTCCATTTCTTCCTCACAGCTCTCTTGTTTTACCATCTACCACTTCACTCATCCTCATCAGTCTAACCCAAGCAGTTTGCTTCTCCCTGAAGGCTGCAGGGATATAGCCTCCTTTTCTTGGAAGAAACATCACAGTCCCTGCTTATCTTGAACTCAGTGAATTTGTTCCCTCTCTCTGGAGAGAGGGAACTCCCTCCCTCTTGAGAGAGAGGGAACTGTGTACAGTTCTTCCTAAAGCATCTAGCTTAGTTAACAGTCTTCAACATCACAGGTAAATGGTTCTGTCTTTAAGAGATATAGGCTAATCTAGTTGGTGCAAGTAGTCACCACACCATTCACACTAAGACATACCAGGGACAAAAATTAGTTTAAAATAACTGTCCAGAATAGATGTGTGCTCTGTGCAGTTCATTTCTCCTCATTGCCTGTGTCAGTTGTGGCAAGTAGTTTATTTTGAAAGATTTCAGTTTTACAAAGAAATGTTTCTGTTTCTACTAAGCTGCCATTGTTTGCAGGTTTGGACAAACCACTTTAGATGGCTTTTTTGAGGATTATCTCTTGCATACTGCATGCTTACTTTGCTACAGGAAAGACTGCTTGTGAATATTTTTTAAGTTATGATTGAATTTGCTGCTAGAAATAAATCCCTGCAAATACACATTATTTTGAAAACAAATAATATAGAGAATAAGAATTTGTAGTGAATAATTTATAGTACATATTTGAAGTTACCCTCCGGTTTTCTGTCAAAGGCTAAGAGTGTTTGGAATAGAATTAGCCAATTATGTTAGGCTAGGAAGTGAAAGTGCATCTTCTCTTATTTTTTTTTTGCATCCAGTGTTGCAGATACCGTAATAAAAATGTCTCATTGTCTGAGATTTCTTTTCCAGGCTTTCCTTCCATAGAAAAAATGCATCAGATTTGAAAGAATCAATTTAGTAGCCAGGTGAATTATATGCACGCAGAATCAGTTTGTAGGCTGCCTCCATTTCACAACCAGCTTTGCAAGCTATCAGGCTGTCTCAGGGACAGCAGGATATAGCATGGCCTTCACTAAGATAATCTCTGAGTCATGGTTGAATGATTCTGGTAAAGAAAGTTTCAAAGTCTGCTTTTAACCTGTACCTGCTCTATGAGGCCAGATGGAGACTCTGCACACATCAGTGGAAAAGGTTTTGTAGAACAGTTTATTAGAGTTTTATTCCTTGTTTTTACCATGGATCACTCCCAGGGTGCCTATCTTTGCTCTGTCAGTGGTGATAGTCTACTCAGGACTGAGTCGTCTATCAGCTCCACCTAGTTGTCCACTTCATCTGGTTTCTTAATTAGCCTTTAGGTGTTGCCTGGCCTGGAGACAACCCCTAGCTATGGGTAAGCATAACATGTTGACAAGGGGTCCTTAGTCTTCTTCAATGTCTCTAGTTTGTCTTTCAGTACTACATTACACTGACAAAAGAGATTAATACAAAAACATAGTTACTGCTGGAGCACATAGCTGCACTCAGCTGTGGCATTTCTCTTATCCTTATTCCTTTGCAGTAGGTCACTTGCTTCAAAGCAGAGGTGGCTGAATAGTGCATGTGAACTTCAGTGTGAAGCCTGGTCATGTAACTAAGCCCTCCACTCAACAGCAGTCTTCTTAACACATCAGGGGAGCCCCTGGTGCATTACTCTTCTAATCAGATTGCAAAAAGAAGTAGTGACAAGTGCTGTGAGTAAGGTGGAGTGGTAACACCACAGGTAGCTACATCTGGCTGATACATGAACTGGTACCTATGCCCTATAGCATAGTTTTTAGCTGTGTTTGTGTCAGGTAGTCTGAAGGCATGTGAAGCAGCAGAGCTAATTTAAGCTACAACAGCAGCTTGGTTTCTGATGCACACGAACTGGTGGTTTGTCACCTGTAAGCAGAGCAGGAGAGCACAGAAGCCATCTGACCACACAGCAGAAGTCCAGAGAGAATCACAACTCACACAGTGATCCAGAGAAACCAGCACAAATACTTCAGGCAAAAAAGTTCTGTGTTTTTTCCCCTCTGCACTTCTTGCATACCCATGGACTGCTGACCTCACAGTAGTACTGGTGATAATGTCATGGGCTTGGTGATTTATCAAACAACACGAGAACAGACAAACGTACAGCAGTGATGGTCCAAACAGAGATAGGGAAAAAACATTCAGAAAGTTACTTGTGTAGAGAAATGCCACCAGGAGATGCGTACATATGCGTCTAATCCATAGACAAGAGAGAGCAGAGCTCTGGTGGATCACCCAGATCTGTTTTAATGCAAGACTGTAGCTGGGTTTGACTGTGGTGTGTAGGCATACAAAGGAGAATGAAATATTTAAAGTTTAAGGCTGTCTGTAGCAGTCAGTGTAGCATGAATGACCTAATTTGGAGCAGATTTCCATAATGAGGTCTGGGAGGAAAAGCTGTTAGACAACTAATAACCACTTATAACCATGTGTTGATGTGAATTCCATTAGATTGATACAAACAGCAGAATATTGACCACAACAGTTTTAAAATAGATCTGACAGGACATTATTAGAATTCCCCCTTGCTTCACATCTTTTATGTCCTCTCCCAAGATACTAGAATGAAAAAACTGCCATTCAAGGAACAAATCATTGTACTTAGGAAGCTCTCAAACTCTGATGTTCTAGGTCAAAGAAATGGACGTTTGTCTTTTTTTCTGCTGTGCCTGTAGTTCCTCCTGCCCAAGGTAGGGAGGCTGTGCTGCAGAGCACCCTCTGCTTCTGTGAGACATCCCTGCCAAAGTCACTGGGTGCTGACACAAGCTATTTCGTTATCGTTAAAGTCCATATAGCTTTGCCAGCTTGGCAGTAGTCTGCGATTAAGGATGATAAGTAGGCCGAAATGCCTTGATATTTACAGCCTCAGCACAGTAGCTGTTTTCCTTTAATTACAAAATCACTATGGCTACATTAAATGCCAAATGCTTCTTGTTACCTTCCAGTTCCAGTTCACTTCAGTTAACGCCTTGACTGAAGCACCTTTCAACTTGTGCCCTTTCTTTTTGTAGCGTATTTCCTTTCCATGGTTGTCTGTAATACAGTCTGTAATGCAAAACAAATAAACCAGAATGGATACACAGTGGGCTTGAATGTAAGGGAGTGTTGGCTATATCCAAAGGATTTCCAAACAAAAGAGATCCTTTCCCTTCGTCTGGTGGCCCTCACCTACTTAGAGACAGATGCTCACTTCAGTTTGTGTGCAGGCTTATCAAACTGAGCTGTTGGTTCTTTTAAACTTTAAAGCGTGAGTGAGTGTGACATCTGTGTAGAGGGGTGGAAAGCTGAAGAGGAGGCCAGCAGCTATGTTTTTCTTGACCTTCCATACTCTTTGGGTGGTGGATATTCAGGGCTGTAAATGTAAATGACATGGACGGTTTCTGAAAAAAATGACACAACAAAACTACTTCCGAAAGCAACCAAACACAAAAAAAGCCACAACACAAAGTGACTTCTCCAAGTCAGTGCACACTAATTATAGCAACTATGCCAAGCTGTCATAATCTCACAGTGAGCAGGCATGGCTTCAGGCTGAAAGACCTGTGGTGAGCATTTCTGTCTCACAGCTACTTCCCTGGCTCACAGTCCATAACTGTCTGCTGTTGTGATTGAAGCCAGGAAAAAAAACAACAACCCTTTCCTGCCTGGTTTTAACATTACGTGAATCTCAGTGGCCACCCAGAACTAACTTCATGGGCCTTTGGGAAAGGCAGGCTGACTGGATCAGAGAATGATGAGCATTCATGTTTGCTGTAACTGTGATTTATTTCTTATGTAAAATTCACTCATCTCAATAAAGATGCATGGACTACCGTTGAACCTCCATAAACTGTTTTGTACTCATCAGTGAAATGGTTCTGGGGGCATGCTGGGGATGTAGCTTCTCTGGAACCAGTTCAGCATTTAATTCTTGCTAATGTACACAATGAGATTGTGTCTAATTCGATTTGCAAAAACTTAAAGTGCCATTTAAAGGAAACTCACATATGGGTAGATGAATGTGTAACTCAGATGCCTCCATAATTCCTTTAGATGTCATTAATTTGATTTGCTGAATTGTTACTTACAGACTCTAGAACAGAATAAACCTCAAAGAAAGAACCATGGTAAGTGCTTTTAGGAGTCAGTTGTTTTTCTGTGCACTAGCACTGAAGAATACTTATGTCTCTTCATATCTTGTCCTCAGCCTTGAGACTTCATTAATATCATTACACAGAAATATCACAGCACTTACAAATGAAAAACAAAACAAAAACAAGAATACCCAGAGAAGTTACTGAGAATGGTTTTGTTACTTAGGTATCACTGTAGTCCAGCGAGTGTCAGAATCAGTAAAAGTGAAGTCAAGAAAAATTAGGTCTCAATGTACCATAAGTACAACAGCAAAACAGTGTACTTTCCATAACTCACTGCCTGTGTGATCATCCAAATTGTCTTAACATCAAGCAAACAGCAGAACCCAACCCAACCTTTTATGCAGTCAGTCAATTTTATATATAGAACAAAGGTGCCATTTTTGCATCCCCAAATGGCACAGCTAACCTCAGCTTTGAAAACTTTCTGTGGTATTTTACTTTCTGTATTTTATTGCCTGGGAGGTAATGTAGCTTTAACCTTACCATCCTGACTGGATCCCAAACAGATGGATTAATCTCAAATCTGACTCTTACTAATGAACTTGAACTTGGAAAACAGTTTGGTCACAAAATGGGCTCAAGCAGCAGCAAACTCACCCTCAGGTACAGGAAACAAGTCAAACAAGCATAAAAAAAAATGCTGAGGGTACCACTTGGGCTATTTATAAACACTGATACATTGAAATTACAGAAGTGCTCCCCTGAGATTCTTGGCCAGTTTCTCCTCTCACAAACAATGATGTCTGCTGTCACTGGAAAAGGTGATGTAAAATGTATTCAATAGAGGAAAGCAATTGGTCCTGAAGAAATTATAAACACACAGGGGATGTGGCAGGGAGTTTTTACTTTGAACTATTTCTAGCTTTATCCCATGGCCTGAATGCCTGTTAGAAGTCATGGTGGTATGAGAAAAAAACATGGTTAGTGGAGATTGCCAGGAGATAGCTCCAAAGGCACATTTTGGATCTGAAGTACTCATGTGGGTGCATCCCTGAGGCACAGTGAGCATGGTCTTGCCCAGAAATTAAGCCTTTACATGGGAATCCCAGCTGTGACACTAGTTTCCCAAGGGTTAAGACTGAGACAGATGCATTGGTTTGAAGACAAGATGTAAATAATAGGCATGAAAAGCAGCCAAAGAATGTGCGAGCGAACAGAAGATGGTAATAAAAGTAGTCTTAGCTGGGAAAGCTGGAAAAGGAATAGGTTACTCAGAAATAATTAAAAATGTGAGGGAGGAAGCTAAATGCAAAATAAATAAATGTTTTCCTGAACATTTAATATTGTTTCCTCCAAAATGGGTGCCGCTCTAGAAACATTCTGCAACAAGAGATTAAATGGGAAAAGCTCCACCGGCACTTAATAAACAGCTACCTGTAGTACTTTGTAGTACCTTTTGTCTTTTTTTTTTTTCAAGAATAGGGTATCTTAGGTCAGAATTTGTGAACATAGATTATGTTGTACATTTTTCATCTGGTTTGCTCTGCACTAAGCTGTAAGCACTAGGGGAAGGAAGTCTTATCTGGTTTGCTACCCGCCTAACCATTATCAGCTGACATCAGGTAAAGAAATGAGCCTGAAAGAGTGAAGGATAGAAGCAGATGCTGGAATCCATTGAGGTCAAAGGAGTCACATGGATGAAAGGAATGAGAATTTTTCTTAAAGCTTCTTTTCAAAGAAGCTGCTCTAGCAGAAGAGCAGGCAGTGAAGCATGTGTTGCCTAGGGATTTGTGCCTCGTGGCTGGATTCTCAGGTGTCTAATAAAGTAGGAATGGTGAGCAGAGTGTTTTGTTGTTGTTGGGTTTTTTGTTTGTTTGTTTGTTTGTTTGTTTTTCTTTCGGGTAGGCTGCTGGGTTTTGCTATATCACAGTGGTTTTGATCTTCGTATCAAATTAATGAAGTGGTTCAAGAATTAGTGGGTTGATGGTGGTGAGGAAGAAGGCGATACACAGGATCAAACACTCAGATACAAGTTTGCAGAAGTCTTTTGTCCTTTAGAAATCCAGCTGAAGCGATAGGACCAAGCTCTGAAAAAACATTATTTCTAGATTCTTTGTGATTTTGTCTTTGATTTTAATTCAATTGCTACAGGTTGAATGAAAAATAAAGGATAAAGAATAAAAAAGTGCAGCAGCCACGTGTCACCATATCTGAGTGTTTTGCATTAAGTTGCTTGTGCTGGAGCTTGATAAAGAATCTGAATTTAACTGCCTGCCCTTTTGGGGTCCTCATAGAAGTGTGAAGGTGCATCTTTCAAGGATATGTTTTTAATGAAAAAAGAAAGACACTGCTGTCAGGGTACTAGGAAACGAAGAAGAAAATACCTGCTTGACTGAGCTGCCCTTTTCATCCAGAGCAGTTTGAGACAAACACACTAAATCAAAGCTGAGCTCCAGATGCCATGTACAGTTGGAGATGGCTTCCTGCCAACAAGTTTCCAAAGCAAACAAGGAAGAGAAAATTTGTGTAGCATGAAGTGCAGCCACACAAGGAGGCAGCGAACAGGGTGGTTCCCTTCAGCACAGAAGGAAATGTTAAGTGCTTTAACACAACATTGTTTTAGCCAGAACAGGGCCTAAAAGAATATTATTTTCAACTTTAATCTTAAAATGTCTGAATTTAACCACAACAGTTGTTCAAGAGTTTTTGGGCTAGATGATATAGTTCTGTGTTTGTGCTGTCCTTTAAGGCATGTCCGAATGCCTTAGAGTGGTTTCTGCTATTGATAACCAAGCTAGCACTGAAGTAAACTCTAGATCAGACTGGCTGGGATCAAACAGCTTCAAATGCATTTGGCAATAAATCGTGAATACCAAAATCTACACATATATGCAGATGGCCATATTGGATGATAAAAAAAAGAGGTAACTTTTAATGTCCAGGCTGAATGTACAAAACCTCTGGAAAGAGGGTGAATGGAAATACCCATAGGTTTAAGATGCTTTCCTTGGCTAGTTGAGTGAAGGAATAACAGTGTTGAAAATAAATACCTCAAAAAGAAGATTTTCTTCCATTCAGTCTGCTTGCCCTGTGTGCTTATCAGCTTCAAAAGCTGCCTGTTATGAGCACCAAAAACAATTCCTCTCTTGTCATCTTCTTAGGTAATAGAAGAGCTGACCGCCCTCTTATTCTAGCTGCCACAGCAGCACCTGGCTCTTGTTCATGGCTCGGAAAGCTCAGTCTTTATTGTTTATAGATTTACTGCTGAGAGGTCTGGTTACAAAGAACAACAAATGAATTATATCAACTCTACAGCAGTCCATCCTGGAAATTTCTAAATGGGATTGCACTTTTACAGCAATGGCTGTGAAGGATTGCAGGCTGAAAATGATGGCTGTGGTTTGTTACAGCAGACTTCTGTGTGGCAAGAAAACTTAGTACAGGATAATAATTTTATGTCTGAGACTGTGATTCATTCAGAGACCATCGTTCTGTACCCTCCTCCGCCTGGTTATCCATTGAGCTAAAAAAAACCCAAACCACAGAAACTTAATGAGAAACAAATGTTGCTGCTGAGTTGATCTGCAAGGGGATGCCAGACTGTAGAAAATGCTTCATTACTGTTTCAGTCACATTTTTTTAATGATAGATAAAAAATTCTGAGTTCTCTGCTAGTCCAGAAGTTTGGGAACATCATCACAGAACTGAGCTCTGTCTTGCATGCAGGCTTGAACAAGAAAACTTGCAAGTGAAAGCACCAGCAATAGTCCCTGGGATCAGAGTGAGATCCTTCCAGTAGAAGATGCCAGCACCTTTGGTCAATAGTGGAGAGGATGTGTGTTACTTACCACACACAGCAGCATTGTTTCTGCAAGCCAGGTATGTATGGCTCTCCAGTAATTGTTTATCGTGACTGTGTGGGAAAAGGGGGATTCCAGAAAAGTGCCAAAGCAGTGTGATTTGTTTCCTTGTGTTGGGCTTCTGTGATCCCCACAGAAGTTGGCAGGATGAATCTTGAGGATTGAAACAACTACTACATGAGACATGGTGCCTCTTAAAGTCATGTGATAAAGGATGTCTTCTCTGGGGTTGTGGCAGTTCTCTTGAATCCCGACAAGAAATCAAGTGTCATTTGCTGGGAAAAATACCCAATATCACTTCAGAGTGACCTGGAAGGATTTACTGAGCTGCCCAACATGTCTCTGAAAGAAGTGTCAGAATGTTTTAAGTTGTGTTGGGCCCCAGCTTTCAGTTCCTGTTCTGTCCCTTACCTGAAAGAGTATCAAACCAGTAAACCTGCTCCAAGTGTTTTACTTTTTTTCTTTTGTTTTGGCTAGACTTGCCATATAGATTCTAATCATACACATATATAGATGTATTACCAGCACTTATATAATTCTTCAGTGCTGTTCAAGACAATTGCTTCTCACTCCAAAAGTAAGTGCATTGATTTGCCATTGTTCGCGCCTGGACATTGGTTCTTCGCTTTCTTTAAAGTCAAAGAGTGGCACACTATTATCTTTAAACTGCAGATGTTGCTCATGTTTTTAGCCTTCTTTTTTTCCTAATGCTACAGAGTACATGCAATTTTAACTTCTGCACATCGATGCCACCTGGCCTTCAAAGTCTCTCTATGATTTATTTCTATAGCTCTGTCTGCTTAAAGGTTGCTTTTCTGTGATGCAGCATTTTAGAGAGGGTTCTGTTACAGTTCAAGATGAACTCAGAATGTGTCTGTGTGTGTATATGTGTGTATATATATATATATATATATATATGTGTATGCATGTTCATACATGTGTGCATTTAAAAGAGCTATCAGTTTCCAAGAATGTAAATATAACCAGAGGAGTGCAAGTATGAATTCAGTGTGTTTCTTCCAGCATAATTATCTGTTTTAGTAAAAAAGCAGCTACGTAACATTTTAGGAACCCAGCAGGTTAAAGTACATTTCTGATTAATTTGTCATGTAAGCAGCCCTGACTCTTCACTGTGAATTGGGGTTTTAATAGCAGCTCCCAGCTGAAATGAATGGTGTTTGCTTGGCTAAGCATCTCAGTCAGCTTTGAAAATTTTAAATGTGGATGTATTCCTGATGGCCTTTTGGGATCTCCAAGGAACAAAACCAACTGTCCTTGCAAGGCATCCCTGCACAGGGGAAGGCAGACAGGTGATGGCACCTGGTAATCAAAGATGCCGAAGTCATCAGTGAGCTCTACAGATACCACTTTGGGAGCTCATTCACAGATATAGCCTGGAGCAGATTGCAAGTCAGTGCCATCTGTGTAATCTCAGAGATGTAAGCAAAGCTGAAGCCAGCTAGATGAGAACATCTAGCTTTTCTAATACTTCACAGCCTTAACCACAATATGGAAGTTTATGCAAGTCTGTCCTTGCCAGATTGTCAACCTCAAATGACAGCTGTCCAAGCAAAGGCTTGCAGCACTGTCTGACGTACTCAGAGAATCCCAGACTTTTGCATCCACCTTCATGAGCCAATAAAAAGGCAGGAGTCTGAACCCTAGATTTCTTCCTTAAAATAAACCAGAAATCCCAGCAGATCCATGACCTCATTGTCAGTGCACAGGCTGACAGCAGAACTGTGGAAGACAAGGAGTGAAAAAGGAACAGATGCCATTGTTCTCCCCACCTTCATGTCCAGCTGCTCAAGGTAGCAGTTCCTTGCTTTCATGTCACTCATTTAGCAGCCACAGACTTCACTGAACCGAATCTATCCTTACTGTCCCTGTTTGGCAGTGTGACAGCATTGCCTTTAGAAGGAGGTGATCCTGCTGGACGAGCATCTCAGAAGAAGCACTGGGGCCCATGCCTTGCTCCTTTCTGTGTAATTCCTTGGATAGGCAAGACAAAATCTAAACATAGCAGTCTTTTCCCTAAAGAGAGATCACCAGAATGATCTCTCTCCCAGAACAGATCTAACACATTGACATCTTGGTCTCTTATAAGGCTGTTCAGAATTATGCTTGAAAGAATCTTGCTAAAAATCTTGTAATCATAGAACCATTGAGGTTGGAGGAGACCTTTGGGATCATCAAGTCAAGCTGCTCACCTAGAACTTGCAATCCCATGACTGCTGCTAAACTACGACAACTAGACCATGTCCTTAAGCACCATATCTCCCTGGGCAATACTTGATAACCCTTTCTGTGAATATCCAACCTGAAGCTCCCCTGGAAGAACTTGAGGCCTTTTCCTTTGGTTCTGTCACTTGTCACATGTGAGAAGAGACCAACCCCCACCTCATTCCAACCTCCTTTGATGTAGTTGTAGAGTGATCATCCGTGTTTTGCTAACAGATGGTACTGAGTCATAGAGAAGCTAGGACTTGACCTGTCCCACACTGTTAAAGCCAAAGGCAGACCCCAAATCCTTACCTTCAAGATCCAAACTTGTGCTTTACTGACTGGTGACTCTACTGCCTCCACAAAGCTATGTACCACTCTGGGTCCTAGGAAGCTAGCATTTTTCTGATTTTTCTGCTTCCTGAAAGTAATGGTACACAGGGTCCACACTGCCCTCCTAACTAAAACAGCTCTGCAGATTAAGCACTGTACCTGATACTACGTATGTTTTGATCCCATGAATATCTGTGCTCCTTCTGTGCCTTCTTTGGATTCTGGGTGATGAAGGAGCTGTGAGAAGGAAATTTACCCAGCCCAGAACTGTATGAAAAAAAAGTCTGTTCAAGCTTGTAGTGAGAGCATTTGGGCTAGGCAGGATTCTGAGGGCACGCCTGACAGCAAGTGTGCATTGTATAATGCCACGGAGAAAACAGCAGCCAAGATAAGCCCAAGTGATGCTTTGCTGACATCGTGCAAAGCTCACTGCACTCACTTTCACACACACAAAACCTCAATTCGCACTGGCTGTGTTGTGCCTAAGGATGTCTCTCTGTGCTGAACTCACGTTGTGCAACATAAGTGTGTGCAGAGCTACCAGCTGCCCCTGGTACATGTGCAGCATCTATCCACACATACATACTTACCTGCAGCTAAGTATCATTCATCACAGCCAAACTCCATGGCTTCTTCTGAGAGTGCAGGCGTAAGTCCAAGCACTGCTTATGCTTGAGTGGTTGGCTCTGTGTTAAGGACAAAGGTAGTCCTTGGAGCATATCTAGTCTTTCTTAGGAGGAGAAGAAATTCACCCTGCAGTTCACTGGGGAAAAAAACATTTCAGCTCTTTCAGAAAAGAGGGATGCTACTCCTTAAGTCTTACTAATTCTCTGGGCAAAAGGCAGTTACAGTGACGATGCCATAAATGGTGGAGGAAGGTTGTAGGTTGCTCAGTAAACTTGAGTTTGTTCTGCACTTACCCTTACTTTCATATCATTGGTGACCCTGTGGCCTTGAGGTCTCTTAATGTGTACAACAATTTAGTTGTAAAATATTAAATCATGTTTTTTTCCTTCAAATTATTATGAGCTACAACCTCTTACAAATACATATCTCCTTTACAGAAGGGTTTCAACAGAGAAGGATGTTTTACACTGTTTTCACCAGCATGTGCCTATCAGGGCTGCCGAATAAAAACATCTGAGCTAACTTGATGCTGAGAAAATCAGACCATGTTTCTTCTTTGTTTACACTGATGACACTGAGTTTTCACGGAGGGGCAGCAAGTTAATTTGAGAGAAACTTTGCTTTTATGGGACAATAGGTCAGGATGTCACACAACACTCTTCCTCTGCAGTTCCATGACAACAGCTGGGTAAGGGGAGATGGCTCTGGTTCTCAAACAGTTAGATAGCAAGTGAGACTCCTTTTCACCCTTTGGAAGAGAAATTTCAGGCTTTTCATTCTGCCCATACTGAATATAAAGGATTGCACAAAAAGTAGTGTCCTTCTGGAAAAGGAGCTGCAGAAGCAGATGGACATCATGGTTTGCATGACCCCAGATGGCTTTAAATGTCCCGCACTCTGGGTCATGTTGTCTGTGCACATTGCTGGTTGTCAGCAGGCCACTGAGACAAATGTTTCCCTCTTCATTGAGGAAGTTCCCCAGACACAGGGCATGTGCAGCCGTGGGGTACTCCCAGGGTTGCTGGCATGCTCAAAGTGCTCCAGCTTGCACTGTAAATGCTGGCAGCAGCTTCAGCTTTCTCTCTCAGGAGCTCAGGCCACTTGCTTAAGCCTGTTTTGGGCTGAACTTGAGACCCCTGTTAGGCTGATAGCTTTTCATGCTGAGTGTTCTATTTCACTTCTTAGGCTGTTGGACATCTAACTGGTGGGACTTGGTAGGAGTGGGTTTGGTGGAAGTGCTGGACCTTGTTGCCCAGCAAGCAGAGGAAGCTTGTTCCTTGCTAAGAGCGTATTTTGGGCCTGATCTGTGGCTGGGGAGTCCTCCAACACACAAACAGAAAATGTAGAGTTGGCAGACCTTTACTAGGCCTGTGCTCTGGTGAGCAAGATGGACATGGCCACCCCTGACAGGTGGCTTCCACTTACTTTGTAGGGGAATGCCTAAGCTCACTCTGAGCTTTGCATCCTAGAAGCCACAGCAGAGAGGAGATAATAAATTGCTCTGGCAGCTAGGGAAACACTAGGCAGCACTCTGCAGGAGAAAAACAGTTGTCACTATCTGGACAATTGCTGTGCTTCCTTCAGCTGTGGGAAAGCCATCCTGAGAAAGGGAAATGCAGACTGGTGCAGAAGTAAAGGGCAATTAGCTTTCTCTTTGGGTTTTACAGCATTGACTGTAGGCTAATTAATATGTTGTGCTGAACTCATGGGTGCATGAGAAGCAGTATAATTGCATGCCCGTTGTCTTCTTTAGCTCTTGAAGTAGGCTACAGGCAAAGTTACTTTTGCAGTCTGGACAGGTATGAACTACAGTGCTGCTGAAAGCTGTTTTAGTGTCTACCCTTCTTGCTCCCTCCTCTTCCACCATCCTGTGAGGAGTATCATTGGACCTGTTCCACAACCTCATGTGTCAGGGGTACTCAAAGGGAGCTTCAACGAGCATGACAACAGAGATGTTCCCAAATTTGTGTCCACAGTCACAGAGATATCTAAAACAAGGCTACTTCTAAATCTGTGAGGGATGGTAAACACCTTTGGGAGCAGGGAATCTTCCCACTAGTCTTAGACATTGATTGCAGAGGAATCCTTCTCTGGCTGTTCCTTATCTCTCCTCTCTGGTTGCAGAGGGATGCTACCTGGCTGCTTTAGACAGGGCAGCAACTTCTACAAGGGTAAATTTAGATGAAACCAGTTGCCTCTTGAAAGCATAAGCTCACATACCTGTTGTCTGGTCCTTACATGTTAGAGATGTTCTCTTCCACTCTGGCTGAAGAGCACATCTCTCCTACTCTTTCTCAGTGGTTGCTCAAAGACTTTCCTGGCACTCAGAAATCATCCAGCTGAAGGAAGAAGAGGAGATACAAGGCTGGCTGAAAAGAGAGGGAAGGAGCTGGTACCCAGAAGAATGGCACAGGAAAGCAGAACAAGAGTCACCCTTCACAGAACTATCTCTTTATCTTAAGTCAGTATGCAAACACAAGGTACAGGTGTTGCCTTTAATTACAGAGACTGTGATTTGGTAGCAGTCTCCATTTGTAACTCTCAAATGGAGGCTTTTACAACCTTTTCCTGTGTTACAGCCTCGGGGAGGACCTTTCAACTTTATTCCAGGGGAACCGATTCAAAAGGCAGGCAGTTAAATCACAAACACTTTTTATCTTTTAAGCTGAACAATATCAGTGCAATATCTTGGATAAAATTGCCTGCAGTTCAAAGAACAGTTTCACTAGAAATGATACAAATTCCCCGAAACAGATGACAGAGTGACACAGTGTGAGTTGTGTAATTGTCAAGTGTTTTAGTTTAGCCTGAGCATTTATGATAATCAGCTCTACTGGGGCTCCTGCTTTTAATATGCTTTTGCAAAGCAATGAAGGAGCTGTTTAGGTCTACAAGATACCTGATACGAATTGCTTATGTGCAGTCACAGATGTTTTAGTTGAAAATGTGTGTGAAAAGCCTGCATATATGAAAACAGAAACAAATTGAAGAGGAGCTAGCAGCTGCCTATATAAGGGAGGGCTTGGCTGAGCAAGTTTTGTGTTTTGGGGAAGCTGGATCTAGGAGCATTTCTCAGAGATGCTATTTTTCTTCTCTCTGTTTTTTTTTTTACAGCAGGCTGGTGCAGCCTCAGCACGAACTGGTGCCTTTAGATCTTTTGGCAGTCCTCAGCTTGCCTGTGCCCTGTACTTTGCCGTGGTTCATCTTACTGGCCTGAGACCTCAATTTACCGAAAGCAGAGAGCAGAAAGTGAATGTGACAGCTGAGCAGTTTCCCACAAGGAGGGTGCAACAAAGCTTTTAAGTTAATGCTCCTCCCAATCTTCCTTGTCCCTCACTGCTGTGCCTCTGCAGGGGTGAAGAACTGCCCTGCCTTCCTACCCTGCCACTTTCCCCACTTCATATGCCCTGTTCAGACTACATAGGTTTTATTGCATTTACCAAATAAAGCCTCTTTTTCTTTACAAAAGATTTTTTTTTTTTTAAATTGAAGGTGGTGCTGCATGAAAAAGGTAACAAAAAAAAATCTTAAAGGGAAACTGGGACTCAGTGTAGAGTGCAGAAGAGAAGAGCAAATCTACTGCCAAAGATTTCTTGGTACTGGCCAAGTTCTTGCAAACCCTGACAAAATAAGCATATGCCAGCCTGCATATGGTTTGGTTTGTGAAAAGGATGAGAGCTCTGATTCTGCACATGTTCATGTATGTGAGCAACTTCTTGCATCTGTGGATTGCTGGCAAAGCTACCTACAATTGTGGAACTTTTTATGGCCAAATTGCCTTTGTTATCTGCTGGGAAATCTTTGTACATTAGTTTCTCCCTGCTGTCTGAGAAGTGGCTCAAAGCAACTTCTGCTGGCTTTCCCACAGCTCTTCTTTGCTCCACTTTCATGTGCTAATGTACTATGACTGTGACAGGGGACAAAAGATAAAGTTGCTTTTGGTTAAATTCCACGTCTGAGTTATAATGAGCTTGCAGACCCTTGCACAATGCAGGTACCAGCCTCGGTGGCTGGGGGAGGGCACTACCCATCTCTGGACTGGTAGCCATGTACTTGATTCCTTGGTGGATATCCTTCAGACCAAAGTCTGTGTCTTGCTCTCACTGAACCTCTCCATCCCTGCTGTCCTCAACTGTCCCTGCAGCACAGATTCCTTTTCCTTTCTGAGACATGTAAGTGGCATGTAAGTGCAACTTGGTGGCAGACTGAGGAAGTGACCACGGCATGACAAAGGTGATGGAGATGACGAGAGCAGTGCTCAATACAATATGTCAAGATTTTATTGGTGTAACTAGCCTCATTTATGTGTAAAACACGATGTCTGCAACAGGAGCAGGCCTAGGCTTCACTTAGATTTCCATGCTAGCAAATGCCCTGTAAGGCCTATGGTGACAGAAACTGCCCTTGAGGCAAGATTCAGCAGCCTGTAGAGTCTGATACAACCTCAATGCCTGTTGCCTGTAAAATGAACCTGTAGTGACTGGGCACAAGGGTCACAGCTCAGGTGGGATTGGTCACGCCTGGCTTAATCATAAACTAAAGCAGCATGTTAGATGAAACCCAGCCCAGCCTGTGAATGGGGATTGTGAGACACCTTGCTCCTGGCATGTCTTCCTGAAGGGGCACCAGTGTGCCACAGGGAGGGACTTGCTGCTCTTTCTTGTTTGCACTTCTGCTCACTTGTTGAATTTTTTTTCTTTATATGTGATTTTCAAAAGGTCTCTTCCAAACATCCCCAGTTAAAAACAGCTGGAAGCTGCGCATTTTGTTGCTGTAGGCAGAGCTAGTCACTCCCAAGGTGCTAACCCAGGCTGGTCAAGTCTGGATGCAGGTCCTGTAGCTGCTTCCAACCCAGCTGTCCAAAATAAGTCCTTTGCATTCTCTCCTGGTGGCTGAATTGAATTAGTGGATAATTTTATAGGCATACTAAACCCTTATGGTAACAAGTCGTGCAGATTCATCTTCCCCTGTTATTCTTCCCCTGTACTCAGCACTGGTCAGACCACACCTTGAGTACTGTGTCCAGTTCTGGGCTCCTCAATTCAAGAAAGATGTTGAGGTGCTGGAATATGTCCAGAGAAGGGCCACAAAGCTGGTGAGGGGCCTGGAACATAAACCTGATGAGGAGAGACTGAGGGAGCTGGGGTTGTTTAGCCTGGAGAAGAGGAGGCTCAAGGGTGACTTTATTGCTGTCTACAACTACCTGAAGGAATATTGTAGCCAGGTGGGGGGTAGCCTCTTCTCCCAGGCAACCAGCAATAGAACAAGGGGACACAGTCTCAAGTTGTGCTGGGGGAATTATAGGCTGGATGTTCGGAGGAAGTTCTTCCCAGAGAGAGTGATTGGCATTGGAATGGGCTGCCCAGGGAGGTGGTGGAGTCACCATCCCTGGAGGTGTTCATGAAAAGCCTGGATGAGGCACTTAGTGCCATGGTCTAGTTGATTGGACAGGGCTGGGTGATAGGTTGGCCTGGATGATCTTGGAGGTCTCTTCCAACCTGGTTGATTCTATGATTCTGTGATCTTGTAATACTTTTATAGTGAGTTTAGAGCTCCTAAAAGCAGTAATGTTATTTCCATGCCACTGTAATAACTTTTCTGTTCCTTGTGTCTGATGTCTTCCTAGTTGATTTCTGGCTTTGTGTATTTCAGCAAGTTATTATAAGGGGAAGATTGACCCAGAAACCTGTTGGCTAGGTGGTAGTGTGACCTGAGCATCTGAGGATGAGCAAGCAAGCTTAGAGTCCTGGGACTAGGAGAAACACAGTGTCTTGCCTGTGGTGAAGGATAAAGCATCTGAGAAAATGTACCTTAATTTTTATCTGAGGTGAAAGAAAAAAAATTGCCTCATTTGAAACACCCTTTTTCCTTCTCTGCCAACAGCTTCATTCAGATAGCTACCCCTGTACTATCAGTCTGTTCTAATGGTCAGGCACTTACAGGCCAAATACTGCAAAATGTTTACATTTTATAATTCTAACACATCTGGAAATTTTACAGAAAAAAATATCTTAATGCTCACTCTAAGGTAGAAGTGAAGAAAATCTGAAATTAATTCTTAAACTCTAATTTTACATCTTGGCATAGCCCAGATCATCCATTCATCTTCAACCATATTAGGCAGTAAAATGTTTAGGTCTCTCAAGGTGGCTCAAGTCCCCACACTCTGTCTGTTCTCATGGACTTAAGAAATACATCAAACTGAGTGTTTCCACCAATATTTGTGGCAGATATACTTCTTGTTACTGAACCCTGTGTGAGTGTGTGGGTGATGCCACTCATTGATACCTAAATATCAGCTACAGGAACTGTTCTTCACTCATCGGTCTTACCCCTGGCAGTCTTCAGCTGCTCCTCTCTTGTTATGTAAAATTGGTGAAGTTCATTCCTTTTTTTTTTTTTTTTGGTATATTCTTTTCATGACTGTGATGGTGGAAACTTTTTTTTTGCATTCATGGGAGAACATGGTGAGGCTATGTGAGACTGTTTCAGAATTAGCTGCTTGTTTGCTTGCTTGCTTGCTGTGGGAAACGTGGTCAAAGCCTCACAGATCAGTGTGATCAAAGGCAAAGCCTCATGGACTCCAGACGATTCAATGTGAATTATGCCAGAGACGTTTATTGATCATTTGGCTCTCAATATATCCCCTCAGGGCACAAAGCACATGCCTATGCATTAGCATAATTAGTCAAAGACAAGTCACTCCATCGGCATAAACCACGCCTTGTTTTTCTTATTAACGAGGTGTCCATTATCTATCCCTTCTGAGATAAGTTAGCCAGCTGCTTGTGAGAACCAAGGTCAGCATCTGCCTGTTATTATTATTCTTCACTCCGTTACCACATGAGACCAACTGCATATTTGCTTGTTCAAAAACCTTAATTTGAATAGAACCATGTAGTCCTACATATTTGCCTTTGCACTAGGTTCCATCCATCCATTTTACCCAAGCAGCAAACACCCTCAAGCAAACACCGCTGTTAAGACAGGGATATAAGCAACTTGAATGACTCATTCTACAAATCAGAAGTGTTCTTTACAAGAAGATGCTGTTTGCAGAGCACTTGTAAATATTTATTTAGGCAGGATGTATTCTCTCTCTTTGTCTATCAATACATTAAGTGTATAGTTGAACTTGAAACAATATGAGCAGATGTTTATTTTCAAAAATATAGGGGAACCATTAGTGACGATGTGGGTGTTTTACAGGGCTTTCCTGTTTATTGCCAGTGTTAGGCATGAATACTGCTCAGAAATCTGCATATCTCATTGGCTTGATGCCAAAGCATCAGCATTTCTAGAAATTTGAAAGAACAGCTAAGTCTTGAGAGAGGCTTGCTTCACATGTGCTTACCTTGCTTAGAGAATTAGATGGATCATTTCAAACAATGAGGACCACTGCAACTCTCTGCTTCAGTGAGAGTCTAGCCTGGGGAAGGGCTTCTGAGTTTTCCTAGTCAGAAGGAAGTTATTCCTTTTATTGGATCAGAAAAGCATGCAGTTCTGTGTGCAGCAATTAAATATTCCCCTCACTGCGCATGAGACAAACCATCACTTTAGATTAGTTCTCTTATAGCTTTTTTTTCCCCTTTGCCATTAGAGTAACTCAACCTTATCCCTGCCTGAGAATCCTTACTTGCTCTATGCCAAAGGAGCAGATATGTGTGTACTTACTGAATATGTGTCATATGCTACCCTGCCACAGAGCATTAGTGAGTAATGCTTTTACACAGACTGCAGGCCTCCTTTTCTATCAAGAGGCAAAACGTCTGTATGTAGGAGGAGGGAAAAGATATATGAATTATGAAAAATTTGTATCTCTGAGATGTGGTTTTGCAGCTGTCAGAATACGTGTAATGTTTGCAGCCTGTTATTGCCATACACAAAGTGGTTCCATAGCCTGAGGAAGAACAGATTTGAGCTGCAGAAAAGGTACCCACGTTGGTTTTCATGCCCTTTCTACACCATCACTGTGCTTCAGAAAGCACGAAATTTCACAGAATGGGAAGAAGAGGATGCACGCAGCTTCCTAGCTAGTTGTGGAAGCAAAACGAACAGTGCTAGTCAAACTAACTTGACCCAAAATAATGGCTGGATATATTGCTCTGTTTTTTGACGTCCTTCCAAAGGAGACTGGACACCAGTCCCTTGGTCTTGTTGTGGATCCTGATAAAATCTGGTTTTCTCTTGCCTGACATGCACATGAGAGTAAGATTGGAAGGAAGGGGGTACATGAATTTCAAAGCACAGTTATTTTTTTGTCCTCTCCTCTCTAAAAAAGATGGTCATTACCAAGTGTCTTGAAAAATTTGGGGGTAATCTCATTAGCTCTTCGACTGCTAATGCTCTTACATGTCAGGTCCTTGTGAACTGACATTTCTTGCTTTCTGTTTTGTCACCATATATGATTCTTGCATTTTAGATTTCACAATCGCAGTTCCCATTGTGACAGTTATGAATTAAAGATTATTTCATCGGTGATTTAGACTTGAAAATAATCTTCCTGTTTGGAGAACTCTCCTAGTTTTACTACTTTTCCCATTTGAGGCAGAGGTTAAATCTGGGATAGATGGTAAGCCATAGGAAGTCTCGTTCAAACCAGTGGGTGTCTTCTGCACAGGAGAAAGAAGAAACCCTACAGAAGCATAACTGCTGTAATTCAGTAAGTGCTAACCTTACATTGCATATGTTGACAGTTCCTTACCACTGGAGGGTCAAAGAATCAATTGCTGCCAAGAGTTGTTGACAATTTAAGCTAATGAATAAATTTAAGGTCATGATCTCTTCAACTGCACTACTTGGAGAGTGAATTTTACTGAATGCATAATTTTCTCAGCTTCACTGAAGAAGCAACATAGAAATTGGATTGCCTTCTATCATCAGAATAGAAGCACAGGATATATGAAACCACAATCCTTGATATCAAAGAGACCTAGAAAGTTTCACCCCAACCTCTCAGTACGTTTCTGGTAAAAGAAAATGTGAAACAGAAGAGCAAGTAATGAAGGTACCAGCCTTAAAAATACTTCTTTCCGAGTGCTGAGGTTTCATTTTAGTAGCAAATCTGACCCAAACTTTGTCCTGTCTATACACAAAAGATCCTATGTTGAATCAAATGTTGAATGGTGTGGTCAGCAGGAGCAGGGAGGTCATTCTGCCCCTGTACTCTGCACTGGTTAGACCACACCTTGAGTATTGTGTTCAATTCTGGGCCCCCCAGTTTAGGAAGGACATTGAGATGCTTGAGCGTGTCCAGAGAAGGGCAATGAGGCTGGTGAGAGGCCTCGAGCAGAAGCCCTATGAGGAAAGGCTGAGGGAGCTGGGATTGTTTAGCCTGGAGAAGAGGAGGCTCAGGGGTGACCTTATTGCTGTCTACAACTACCTGAGGGGTGGTTGTGGCCAGGAGGAGGTTGCTCTCTTCTCTCAGGTGGCCAGCACCAGAATGAGAGGACAGAGCCTCAGGCTGCACCAGGGGAAATTTCGGCTCGAGATGAGGAGAAAGTTCTTCACTGAGAGAGTCATTGGACACTGGAATGGGCTGCCCGGGGAGGTGGTGGAGTCGCCGTCCCTGGAGCTGTTCAAGGCAGGATTGGACGTGGCACTTGGTGCCATGGTCTAGCCTTGAGCTCTGTGGTAAAGGGTTGGACTTGATGATCTGTGAGGTCTCTTCCAACCCTGATGATACTGTGATACTGTGAAATTATGCTCCAATCTATGCAGCATGTAAGGCTGTTAGCAAAAGCCAGCGACACTTGATTTTCAGTCTTGCAGCTAGCCCAGCTGCCTTGCAATTGGGCATGTGGCATTCTGCATGAGACTTAGTAGAATGCCTGTTCTCAACTGTCCTAGATTGTTGTACTTAGATGTAATGAAACCCTATTTTAAAGCAGTTGTGTACCACCTGCGGTCAAGGTACCTCTGTGGACCTGTAAACTTCTTCTTAGAGGATATGTTAAAGCAGTCTACTGCCAGTATGCTTCTGTTTGATTTATAAGACTGAAAACTCCCACCTGAAAACATTAAAATGTCCACAAATCAAATTTGAAAACTTCCATTATAAGGAAATTACCATCTTTATGCCCTTGTACTCCCTCAAGTCATCTTTAGTAGCTGCCTTAGCAACTTCACACGCTCCTTATTTTGTTCAGCCTAGAACAGTGTGAACTCATACCGAGAGTATAGTGCACACATTTCGTTTCAGGATCACAGTAAGATGCAGGAAAAAAATCCTGTCAGTGCAAAAGTGAATGGCACATGGAGGCAAAGAATCCAGGAAAATCAAAACCATTTTTATTCCCCTAACAGTCTTGAAATGTGCCATATAGCATGTATGCAATAAAGATAACATCAAATGCTTACTTTCTTCTCAATACATCTGTCTGTTAGCATCCAGACTACAAGAAGTTTCTTTTGCTTCTCCAATGACATAATTGCTAGTGCTCTTCACATTCCCTTATATTAACGGGTTGAAAGCCATGTATCTGTGGCCTTCTAATGAAGCCTCTGGGTATCTTATTGTAGCCTATAATGCTTTTACTTTAAAAAATCCTTTCAAACTGATTTCTGTGGGTGTTTTTGGTTTTTTCCCTTGCAGAGTGTATGTTTCCTTGTTTTTATGGGACACCATATTCCATCTGCATAATAATTGCTCAGAATTACGAGGCAGTTGCAGTGCCTAGATTCAGAGGCCACTCACTTCTGGGGTGGGGATGCCTCCAGTTTTATATATGCATATATACTTTTTGTATGCATATTTCAGCAGTGTGAAGATGGGGTTCGATGATATGCAATAAACTCAAATGTATCCAGCAATGTCTTGAGTACATTATACGATGTTACTTGTATATAAACTTCTGTCTGTTTCAGATGTCCTTGAAGCATTTTAACAGATTAACTTTTTGTCAGTAGACTTTATACTGGATTAGCATTCTTGTCTAAATCCAAACATCCATGCAACAGCTTTTTTCCATTTCTCCTTGCTTCAGCTCATTGCCACCCAGGAACATACACTGTAGTTCTTGTAGGTTTTGAGCTTTGTGCTTCCACTTTCTTTTTGCTGTTTGCATTCACTGGGCTTTTGTCAGCTACAGCT
Source organism: Pogoniulus pusillus (assembly GCF_015220805.1). Lineage (NCBI taxonomy): Eukaryota > Metazoa > Chordata > Aves > Piciformes > Lybiidae > Pogoniulus > Pogoniulus pusillus. Next base: position 24,179,054 of record NC_087268.1, on the reverse strand, counting down.
GTCTGCACTGAACCTTGCTCTGCAGCTGATGTCTGTCATGTGCCTTTTCCTTGGTTGCCTTTCTGTGAATGTGACCTCCTGTCTCATGTTAGACTTCTGCACCACTGAAAGCCTGGATTTTCTGAAGAGCCTAGGGCAGCAGCTCCTTATTGCCAATGTGTGCCATCCCACATCATATATACAACATTCTTGTCTTCCTGATTTGGTCTTGCCCAGTGGAGTCCAGACAGAGAGCTAAAAGTATTAGTAGAAGTCCTGCCAGGGGTCTGGGCAGGAAGGTTCTTTTGCAGAAAGATGTCTCTTTCTGAACCCTCATTGCAGAGATGCCTCATCAGAGGTACTGGAGTTATGGCACAGGGCTGAGGTTATCCATGAACAGTCTGGTATTGAGGCAGAGAGAGCTTGCCTGTACTAGAGCACAGAACAGAAACAGAGCCAGTCCACCTGATCTCCCAAAAAGGGGAAATACAAGGATAAGGACCAGAATCTTGAGGGAGAGAAAGCCCTTTGGGAGAATAGCTGGATGTCTCCTTAGTTCCCATGTATCCACAGGAAGGTCCTAGAACTGAGGACAGAGCCAACAGCCCAGCTAAGAGGCTCATTTTCCATGTTTTCTCCACTCTCTTGAGCATTTTGTTTCGATTTCAAGTAGTGTAGCATAGCAACCTATACTACTTCTTCAGCAGCTGCTGTCTACACAGCTTCTGATCTCTGATCAGACCAAAACAGGTCTCACAATGCCTCAAAATATGGACACCTTAAAATATGTGTCTCCTTAAGTGTCTGGAGAGTTTGCATGGACCCATTCCTCAATTTGGAAGAATTTCCCTGGCCCTCTAGCTGCAGATTCCCTCTGCCCCAGTGAAACTACACCTGGAATACTGTGTTCAGTTTTGGGCTCCCCAGTTCAAGAGAGACAGGGACCCATTGGAGGGAGTCCAGTGGGGCGCCATGGGGATGGCTGTGAGACTTGAACATCTTCCCTATGGAGAGAGACTGAAAGACCTGGGGCTGTTTAGTCTAGAGAAGAGACATCTGAGAGAAGATTTCATCAGTGTCTACAGATATCTGAGGAGTGGGTGTCAAGTGGATGAGGCCAATCTCTTTTTGGTGATCCGCAGCAATGAGATAAGGAGCAATGGGTACAAATTTGAACACTTTGACATGAGGAGAAACTTCTTTACAGTGAGAGTGATGGAGCACTAGAATATGCCCAGAGAGGTTGTGGAATGTCCTCCTCTGAAGACTTTGAAAAAAATATTCTGGATGCATTCCTATGCTGACTACCCTTGGTGATCCTGCTTTGGCAGGGGGGCTGGACTCAGTGATCTCTGGAGGTCCCTTCCAACCTCTAATGTACTGTGACTCTGTGAGATGGACAAGCTTCCCTGCTAAGGTGTCCCTCTGTACAGATGTTGAGAGCCTTGCTTCCAGGAGAGCCATTCTGGAGACCAGCTCTACCTGTGCTGGGAACCAGACTGCTCCAAAGCACTGAGGCAGCTGATTCTTGTCCCTGTTTCTCTTGCATGCAACTGGACAATGAATCAAAGGTATAGTGCAGTGAAGCCATTGCAGAAAGACAGCTGCTCACAGAGCTAGCCCAGGCAGCAGAGAGATGCTAATGGTAACCATCCTTAAATAGCCCGGGGAGGAACAGCTGGGGGGAGGACGGTGACTGCTTCTGTTTGCTTGAGGAGAATAGAAACCTGTGGTTGAAAGTGGATGTCAAGGCCCAGGTGTGCACCTCATTTTGGAGGATGGCTACTTTGCAGTGGCCCAGCAATAATTTTACTGGCAGAATCAGGATCTGCTGTTTGGCAATAAGGAGCATGTTCTGGGTGAATGTTATTCACAGGTTGGAGGAAATGTTTCTCTTCTTGCTGTTGTGTGCCATATTTATGAAATGAGATGAGCATTGGAAGATACTTCAGGGGGTGGAGGCATAACACTGTGCATAGGAATGTTAATCTCTGCCTCTTCAGTGCCTGATATCCCTCATACCTTTAAATGTATCTTTTTCTATAGTTTACACTTTCTTTTCATTAAATCCTTGTAATCTCTGTATGTACTTAAACAGTATTGAGACACTTGTTTCTGAGAATCAGATATTGTGGAATGCAGAAACCCTGGAACAAAAGAAGGTGCATCTGAAACACATCAAGAGCACATCAAGAAATACAGGATATGCAGAAAGACTGTTATAGCTTCCTTCTCATTTCTGCACAGTTCAGAGTTATAACCAGCAGCCCCAATGACTGTCCCATGAAGTAATTAGGTCTTCCCCAAGTCTTAATGGTGCATGCAGATATTGAGACATCTGCTCCATCTGTCAAAGTTCCACCAGTTGTCTTCCCTTCCTGGTGTCACAGAATCACAGAGTTGTCAGGGTTGGAAGTGACCTCATAGATCTTCCAGTTCCAACTTCACTGCCATGGGCAGGGACACCTCACACTAGATCAGGTTGCTCAGAGCCACATCCAGCCTGGCCTTAAAAACCTCCAGGGATGGGGCTTCCACCATCTCCCTGGGCAACCTGTGTCGTGGAGGGCCTGTAGGCCCGAAAAGAGGCTTATTTGTGCCTTGCCTTGCCTGGACATGTCTTTCTGCCAGGACCCCTGGTTGTAAACAGGTTGTGTAAGCCCCCACACACCCAGCTCGTGTCTCCCTGGGGTAAGCCCATGTGATCCCCATATTTGGGAAAGTCCAGGCAAGAGCCTTCTGCCTATTATGGTAAGATTTGGCTGACTGCCAACCTGATTGGTCACTCTAGTGGCCAAAGAGGCCATTAATCTTGGCCCACATTCAATAAATAGGGGTGCACAGGTAAACAATGTGCTCAGACCCCTGCACAGCTCAGCTCAGCTCTGACTCACCTGCACGGTGCAGACACAGCTCTGACCCTCACTTGCAGCACTCAGCTGCTCAGACCCCCACGCTCAGATGCCATTGCATAGCTCCAATGCTCAGAGGCTCAGACCCTCATGCTTTGACCCTCAAGCACAGCTTAACTGTCTGCATACCTTTCTTGCAGAGCTCATTTAAGCCTGCACATATATATATATAAGGAGCATATAGTCTCCAGTCAGCTGTGCACATCTGCATGCTATCATGTTATCAGGACCAGATCCTGCATTGCCTTTACCTACGGAGCTCAGACTCCCAGCAGCCGTGCACACTTTGCATGCCTGCTGCCCATCATGGTAAGAGCCATTGCCACTGAGATAACCAGGAAGCAGACTCTGGATTGTCTGCACACACACACAGCCTGCTAGCCGGGACAACCGTGCCAGAGACAGCACCGATATTCTCCTGCTCCTGAAATCCTGCCAGCTGAGAATTCCTGGACACAGCATGCAGAAGAAGCCAGCAGCACCAAAGGCAGAGATCACCTCTTCACCAGGAGAAAAGGTTAGAGAAAACCTATTTCCCCAGAAGCTGGGAAGATTTATCCTTTCCCCTCAAGCCGGGAGGATTCCAGCCTCAGAGTCCACAGGCAGAGATCCTAGAGTAATCTGGACATTAGACACAGGCTGTGACACTGCCCTGGAGGGTGATTAATAATTAATAAGAATTGTGAGTAAAAGCTTCAATACCTCTGTAAATATTTCTTAACTCTGCCATAGAGCAGAAAGAATTTCAGCCTGCTCTGCTGGGCAAAGAGCATAAATACTTCAAGCGGCATTAAGCTGTGGGGAAAACTCCTCTCTCTGTTTATAGTTTGAATGTTTGCTAGTTAAATAACCAATTCCTGTACATGTTTTATCCTATATTGTTTTCATAACCGTGTGCTGACCTTTAATATTAATATACAGTGGTTGGGGGTGGCGAGAGTTCAGAATATTGAATTTAATGAATCTATATTTTTATATAAAATTATATCACCCCAATTAATTTCTCTCCTCTGCCAAATAGGCGTAGGCACTGAGAATCCCCCTCTGCAACAACCTGTTCCATTGTCTCACCACCCTCACAATGAAGAACTTCCTAACATCCAATCTGAACTTACTCACTTCTAGTTTTGCTCTGTTCCCCCCTAGTCCTATAATTACCTGACATCCTAAAAAATCCCTCAGCAGGGGATTTTTTAGGATGTCAGGTAATTATAGGACTAGGATAGGCCCCCTTTGGATATTTGAAGGCCACAATAAGGTCTCCTCAGAGCCTTCTCCTCTCCAGACTGAATATCCCCAAATCTCTCAGCCTATCCTCATAGAAGAGGTGCTCCAGCCTTCTGATCATCCTCATGGCCCTTCTCTGGGCATGTTCCAGCTCATCCGTATCCTTCTTGTAATAGGGGCTCCAGAACTGGATGCAGTACTCAAGGTGAGGTCTCACCAAAGTGGAGTGGAGGCAAGAATCCCCTCCCTTGGCCTGCTGGCCACACTTCTCTTGATGCAGCGCAGGATAAGATTGGCATTCTGGGCTGCAAGTGCACACTGACAGCTCACGTTGAGCTTCTTGTCTCTCTTCAGGGCTGCTGTCAAGCCAGTCATTATCCAGCCTATATCAGTGCTTGGCATTGCCTCAACCCAGATGTAGGACTACTCTTCAAATTGTTCAGGTGAGGGGATCCAGGTAAGACACTTGGGACTATGTTTCTGTCTGGCGCTCCACCTTGCCTGATGATCAAGCACACAGACAGAATCACACAAACACACTACAAAAATCGTTGTAACTAAAGAGGTCTGGCAGTGTATGAGGTTGCAGGAAAGCAGGCTAGACACAGTGTGGGACAGTTAGTGGCACAGCTCTGAGTCATGGTAGTGTAAAATGACAAGGTGGCATGATCTCCCTAATTTGTCAGTGACCTTTTGCAGACCACTCACATCACTGCAGCTTGAGCCAGCTCTTCTGAGGAATCCTGTAACATACAGCTCTGGCACTAGGGCTGATGTGCCCTGAGTCACGGCACTTGCAGAATTAGATATGCAATTGATGAGAGTTTTGTGTGTGTGGAATGGCACACAAGTTTTCTGGGCAGAAATTCTCTGCATAGGGGGTTCTGAATATCTACATATCTGAATATGACACAGCTCATCTGTTTCCTCAGCCTCAGAGGTATTAATTTTCATCTCTAACTCTTTCTTGATCCTGAGTTTTAGCTTTTGGTCAAGCTCAAATTAAATATAAGCAAAATCCTCTATTACTCGCCATTGCTTGCAACTATGTCAGGTGCTACATGAGGAACATCTGTTGCCTCTCTGTTTTTTGAGGTGGACATGGGTCACCACCTACACAGGTCTGTAGCTAAAGGGACAGCAGGAGCCTGCTTGAGCTCTTCCATAATAGGACTGTCCAGTTACAGGCACAAGTAACCACCTGTGGCCATAACAGTCATACAGAAAGGGTGGGCAACTAGTTTCTTGTTATTCATCTCCATATTCCCTTCCTGTGCTATTTGCCATCTGATTTCTCTGCCTTTGTTTTGTTATGTTTTTCTTTCCTTTCCCTGCTGAGTGTAGATTATGTACCATTTGGACAAGACATCTTTAGAGCTATACAGGTGATCTGTCATTTATTCCACACCATTTAAAACTTTGTTGACCAGGCCATAAAGGTTTGTCTTTCCTGTAAGTACTGAAATTACAAATATTGGAATGAATAGACAAATGAATGTCTGGGATACATTACCATCACTGTCCTCACCTTTCTGCATTAACTTCTTGCTCTGTCTTCCTCATGTCCTCATTAAACCCTTATTTCTGCAACTGTAGCAATGAAGGGGAAAAAGATTCTGAGACCCATTTATTCTCCTCAGAAAGAGAAAGCAGGCTTATTGCAAAAAAGAAAAATAAATCATCTTGTCTGCATCACTAAAATATAAAAATAAACAGAAGCTTTGTTCTCCATCACTTCTCTTTTGAGATCTGCTTATTCTCTTAGCAGTTTTTCTTTCAAATGAAGTTGTATTACTAAATGGATGATTGAGGCAATGTCTTACAGATGGATTATAACACAAAGATGTTCTTGATTATGCACACTACCTGAGGTGGAAGGAAAATGCAAGGTCCAACATCACCTAGCAACAAAATATGTTCATACCTGATGTAGTCAAAGAAGCACACAATCACAGAAAACATCCATGTGGAATAGACCTCAGAGGTCACTCAGTCCAACTCTTGACCCAACACTGAAGGATCAACACTAAACCATGTCCCTGAGTGACAGGTCCACATGCTGCCTAAACCCTCCATCTGGGCAGACGACTCCAATGTTTGATGAGCCTGAGGTCTGTTAATCGGTTCAGAAATCCTGTTCTGTAATCCATTAAAGAAGTTTTGTGAGAATGAAAATAGAATAGTAGAGGGAGTCTTTGAGACACACAAGATGTGATAAGGGGAACTTTCCTGTGCAGAGGTTCAGTTAACGTGCTTGAATTTGAGAAAACTGCATTTCAGAGTAACATCTAATTCTGCGTTGGCTGTCTGACCTCACTGGCTGTCTTGTAAGGTCAGCAGAAACCTATCTTGTGAATCTGTGTTCCTATGCTTCTCTCTGACGGCTCCAGCTGAACATGTCACAAAAGCCCCTCATGTACTGGAAGGTTCATGCCACAGTCTGATATGTTTCAAATATACCTCAGCTGAGTCCCAGTGATTCAGATGTCCCCTCAGTAGTAGCATTTCTGTTGGGAGAAAAGAATAACATGCAGCTCAAGCCTCTGTACCTGTAGCTCAGTTTCTTGGTTTTCCAATTCGAAAAGAAGAGGGGAGAGTTAACCAGGTGGCTTTTGTGAGGATGGGGAGAATGAGATGCAGCTGTAAAGTATTAAGAGGAAAGAGCCAAAGTACCAACAGACAGTGAGCACGGGGGTGGTTTGATAGGCATAGCAGCAGCTTTCCTGGAACAGCATGACATTTTATGAAAATAAGAAAAAAACCCCAACCTTATGGCTCCCTTACCACCATCCCACCAGCCATAAACTAGACCTCACAGATGAAGTGCTGCTAGAGTTCCTCTCTTTCTTCTACACATACTAAAACATGATTGGATGCTTTTACTTACGGAATTTCAGCATTGCACACCAAAAAAAGAGTAAGAAGAAAATTGTAAGAAAGGTGGCTGGAGGATAAGAGTTTGGGTTATTCATTCAGATAATCCAGATTGCCGAGACAAAATGGAGATATTTGCTGACATTTTGTCCCTAACACCTTGTAACTTTCTACTCAGTCTCACCCTGCCTGTTGTTTGTTTTGGCATCTCTTGGCATGTAGTTGTATTATTATTTTGCTGTAAACCACTGGTGAGATATAGAATGGTTATTCAAGAACTGCTTAGGTTGTGGGAAGATTTCTTCAAACAGTTCTTTGGAAATTGAGAAACATCCTACCTAACTGCAGCTATGAAGGGTTTTTAACCATGATAGCAAGGTTCTAACTACCCATGCAATAAATCAGTCAGTTTAAGGTATCTTGGAGAAACACAAAGAATTATTACTGGTCATGTTGCTTTTTGAAGCTCTCTTCTCTCTGTCACTCATTACAGAGAGAATCTGGGGACTAGCTGCATTTATTTCCTTAGCTAGAGTAAGTTCCCTTTGAACACTGTGTGACCGATTCAATCCTAAATCAATTTTTCTGGACTTTGTTTTCTTTCTCCAAGCCCAAGCCCACTGTTACTGCCTTTGCCCTTTCCCCTCACTGTGTACCTTGCATGAGGATAGGTGTGCATGTTTTATTCATATCCTGGTGTTATCCTTCTACCAGTACTGTTCCACCTCTTTGGGTTTTTTTTTTCCTTCTGCCCTCAAGTCAGTGTACAATATCAAGTGCATCTGTTGTTTTATTGATTTATGCAGTGCTCTGAGACTACTCTACAGAACCCTTTTACAAGCAGGGAACACTTCATTTATAACTAAAATACTGGGACCTCTTGCTGGAACGCAACAGCCATGTAACACTGCCGGTAACGCAACTCAACAGCTCGCAGAGAGAAACTGAAAAATACCATATCTAATTGAAGCAACAAGGGATTGCTAACTACTCTGGGAAGAATGTAATTGCCTATGCTGGAAATGGGCCAAGATACTAGGGTTAACATTTCTGCTCTTACAAAGCACATGCTGGGACCTTTAAATGGCTACTGCTAATTATGATTACCCTGACTAACAATGCTTAAGCCACTTTTTACTACCACATCACACCATCAACTTTATTATTATTAATGCATCCTTCAGATTGCTCTTTTTTTTTTTTTTTCAGTCTGCTACACAACAGAGTTATTCACAGAATGCTAATAAATCTGTACCCAAACCACTTTAAATCAGTGGACTGGGCATGAAAAAAGTTCAGCAAAACTCCCAGTGCATTCAATTTATAGCAAAATTTGAAACTGTCATAAAATACAACTTGAAAAGAAAAATAGTGCAAATGGGTAGGTGGATCTGGTTTGTGAATTTAGCTCTGCTGTCCTGATCCTGTAAAGAAATAATACAGATAGAAAGCTCTCCTCTGCTAGGTTGGACAGTGGCTAAAAAAAAAACCTTTGCAAATTTTGGGGGATAAGGTAGCATATCTTGTGTCCATCTGAATGTTAGCCATCAGTTCTTTCCACCACATGTGAATAAATGTATCTGTGTATTCCCCAGGGAGGCTCATAACCAGAGGAGTCATTGCACCTTAAAATTTGAATTTTTCAATTGCATTTAGACTTCTATGATCAAAATGATTGCAGTTTCATTAACTACCAGTCAGGTTTGACTGACGAAAGTTTGACTCATAATGTCTAAGTTTGAAAGATAATTGCTAATGACACACAGTGGATGTCTTTGTGTGTTCTTAGTCTATTTCTCTATTAACCACCATTTAATGATGTATTGCATATATTTGAATTTAAGTAAGAATCATAGAATCATAGAATCAACCAGGTTGGAAGAGACCTCCAAGATCATCCAGTCCAACCTATCACCCAGCCCTATTCAGTCATCTAGACCATGGTACTAAATACCTCATCCATCTTGAACACCTCCAAGGATGGTGACTCCACCACCTCCCTGGGCAGCTCTTCAGGTGTAAAAGCTGTAGTGGCAATTTTAAGTAACAGCCTGTGCAGAAAGTAGCCACCCAGAAGCACAAGAATTGCAGGCAGATGAACGTTTGAGCGTATGCCATCACCAAGCTGAAATCTGCAGCTCCCATAACTTTTACCCAAAGTTTCGCTGGTCGGTTCCTGTGGCAGTGGGCTCCAGAGCTGGCAAGGTGGGAATTCTGTGAGACATAGGACGGGAACAGTAAATCCCAATGTCCTGTTGTGTTGTGGAGCCCTCGCCAGAGCTTGCATAGCAGCAATTCCAGGTTTTAGAGATTTTTAAACAGTCAGGAGGGTGGCACCTCCAAGTAACACAGTTTTGCCCAAAGGCAAAGCTTCAGAACTTCTCTCGTTGAATCACACGTCAGCAGGTGCAAAGCAGAGGGACAATGACAGATATCCAGTTACTGACACTGTGAGAGTATGGTCTCAAGATTTTTTTCATTTCTGGACTGGTTTGAGGTTTCTATAAAGCAGATGTTCAACACGAAGCATGCAAGCATGCAGACTGGCTTTAATGGGACCACTCCCATGCTCAGAGTTTAGTGTGCCTGTAACTACTTGAAGGGATGAGATTGTAAATTTTAGTGTTACGGGGGTGTCAGCAAAGGCTTCTGCTAAACCAGCAGGAGGGGGGGCTGGGTGCTGACAGCTGCCTGGATGCATTCCTGTGTGACCTGCTCTAGATGATCTTGCTTTGGCAAGGTGGCTGGACTAGATGATCTTTCAAGGACCCTTCCAACACCTAACACTCAGTGACAGCTCTTCCAGTGACTCACTGCAGCATCTTTAACAAGTTCCTATGAACCCAGATCAGTTCCTGTCCATAGAAGGAGCATAATGGAGATGCACACTGTCATGCTTGGAAACCAACACCAGAAATAGTTACTGGCTTGTTTTCCTGAAGATGCTGTCACAGTAGATCAGGTGATTTAATAGCAGGAGTTCTAACAAAGTAAACTATCTCTCCCTACAACCATTGCCTGTCTCATATCTTTAGCTGATTATGTCTACAACAATACTAGAAATACTCAAAAGAGATCAGCCCCCTATCTCACCCTTTTGCTCTGCTGTTCTCAGGGTACCAGTCTGTTGTGGAGGCAGGCAATTAATGTGGCTGAGTCAGGAATTTTATAGAAAAATAGAGTTATTGTATTTTCCCCAAAACCCGCCCCCAAAACTAGATACAGAAATGAATTTAGTGTTAATTACCAGATTCGGTTCATTTGAGAAAATCTGCAGGATACCATAGATAATTTGACTATTTTGGAAGTCAGAAGTTGGAAAAGGCTTTTTAGCTATTAAATTATAGCCTTTTTCTTAATAATAAAGCTGATCCAAGCAACTCACAGTCAGGCTGGCTGAAAAGGGTGGACTGCTGCTCATCTTCTGGGCTTCTCTTTCAGAAGCCGCAGGAGGGTCATTAAGACCTTAATAGCGTTAATGGTTGAAGCAGTCCTCCGGAGCGCTGGGCTCTTTCTGTAGAACCTATCTAGGCCAGGCGAGGGTGGTGAGAAGTCTCAGGCAGGTACGAATGCTCAGGCAGGCACGATCTCTACGGCAGGAACCCCAAGGCGGGAAGCCCCCCAATCTTTATACCCTTCCTAGACAAAGAGCAGAGTTACCACTTCCTTAGGCACGAAGACCACAGCCAATCCCAGCCTGATTCTCAGGCGGGCACTGCATGGGGCACTCCTCGTGCTGGAAGGGCCCCTTGCTCCCCCCCTTCACACCCTCTAGGGCCCGGGGTGGGAGGGCAGAGAGAAAGGTATTTTTGTGCCTTTTTCCTCTCCCATTCAAACCACAGAGGGAGAGGAATTTAGGGGTATGCATGACTCCAGGACACAGTCAGAAATGTAAATGTGTGCAGGTAGCATCTTCCCCATGAGTGGGTCAAAGCCTATGATACTATCTCATGTACTCATAGACTTCCTAAGACATGAGTTTACTTTATATGTGTGTTTTTATAAAGCATTTCCCTCATTTCTGCTAGTTAGGGGAGCTCTATGGTGAATAATAGTCATTTATTTGCAGAATTTATATTACTAGTAGTTAGAAGGATGGATATTCCAGTCTGCTGAAGATTTTGAAATCTGATTTGCTTCTGAGAAGGAATAAATTTGAATGTTCTAAGCCTTCACGAAGAAGGACTTTGGAAAAAATATTTTTGGTAAATACAGAGAGTTCAACAGAGTCCAACATTTTTTGTTAGTGTTTAAGTGTTTTCCTGTATTAAAATATATAATAAAAAGTAAACATAATTGGAGAGGAAATATATTTGCACAATTAATGAGGCATTTTTTTTATGGATACAATAAACAAATAAATAAACTGTTGCTTAGTCCAAAAATGTATCAAATCAAAGTCTCTTTTTCCATTTCTTTTGGGAAGCATGCTTAAGCCAAAAAATATTCTCAGTCTCAAACACACAGGTATTCATAAGCCTTCCTCAGGTTGTAGAGATGCCATGCTGTTAAAATTCTGTTCTTTTAACTGCTAGGCTGAACATGACCTAGGATTTCCTAAGATGCCATAAACATACAAACTCCATCTTTTCAGGCTTAGTTTCAGATTGCACAGATAGCTGTTAGCTCTCCCAGCACTGGCACACCGCTGGTGGATGCTGCAGGCTGCTAAGAACAGTGGGACAGTAGCAGTGTCCAACTGCCTGAGTGTGACAGTCAGTGTGTCTGTGGAGGTTTGTTGTCACGCCTACTGCACAACAGTCAGCTTCTGTGCCTGGTGCTTTGAAATGCATGTAAAGTATCCTGTAAAAGGTTGATGTTTTGGAGTAATATAGCTGTTTGGCCATCAATTTGTGCTGCTGCATGCAGGTAAGATGCTTTTGGAAGGTGCTGTGAAGTTCAGTGATCATCACTGATGTGGAGCTCTCCAGAGAAGAGCTGAAGTTACACCAGTGCTGACTTGTGGCTGACCCTGGCTGATGAAGCTAATTTCTTAACTGACATGTGGGAGAATTTCTCCCGCAGCGGGGCATGAGCTGTAAACACGAGACCTTGTGATGGGAGATGTCCTTGGAGTCTCGCAGGCTCCAAGGAAGCTAGGCTGTGCACTGTGAGCAACTCACGCACACCTGCAGAGGGCTGGACCTGCCGGCCTCTGGGGTGGACACAGCTCCAGGAGGCTGACCCTGCCAGCCCCCTGGGGTGGAACCACGGGCTGTTTTGATAAGGTATAACCTATCTGTGCCTTACACATAACTTTGAGCCAATCTGTACCTTCCACTTGTAGCAATCTCAAACTAAGTTAGTTGTGCACGCCTCTTCCAAGTAGCATATAAGCTGCTGTATTGCCTCAATAAAGTGTACTGATGCATAGCAAGCTGCTGAGTCGACTCTTCAGTGCCCCGATCTCGCCTCTCGCCAGCCTCTGGACCCCAACACTGACATACTATTAATTTAATACCGTTTTTCAGTTGGATTTGCCAGCTATTAGGAACTTAAGTTAAAAATGTCTTTTAAAACATACTGAAAAGCTTCTGTTATTCCTACTGCACCACTTGCAATTAGGGTGCTTTATGTCTACTTACTGAGAAAAGTAGATTAGAAAACCTCACCTGGATGCGTGAAGTCCCTAGGAAGCAGGTCATGGCCCTAGTTTATGTCAACCATTCCTTAGTGAGTGAGGTTAATTCCTTGATGTTCAGTATGTGTTTTATTTTATCTCAGTAACTGTCTAGAAAATATCAGATCTCATTAGCTCGGTACTACAGCATTAGAATGCATTGGACACTCCGGAGACATCTACTGCAAGAAAAAGGAACAAAGCAACAAAATTAAGACAGATTATACAGTGTAAGTCACAAGATATGGAGTGTACAATGTCTCTGTACTTAAACTAAGATATTTAGTTGCCAGCTGAGTAGATTACAGTCTAGTCCAAAAATCATAATTACTTGTGGGGATAAATTCTGCATTAGTTCGGTGCAATAACAGCTACAGAAGTAAGAGGGTGAAAATTTGTCATCTGAGGTGGCTTTTTGTTAGTCTAAATGAATTATTAACCTGACAACTTCCCATCAACAGAAAATGTAAGCATTTGTATGAATTGCATTTTTAAAAAGCTGTTTACTGTATTAAAGTCCATTCAGTCTCTAGGAGGAGTTTGTCATCCTTCTGGAATGCTGGTGAGAGTTAACACATTACAGAAGCATGCAGACCCAGAAGGCAGCATCAAAGATACCTGTCCTCCCAGAGGGACATGGCTTCAAGTTGGCAAATCCCAATACCAAACTGATGTAATCCAACCATTTGAAAACCACGAGATAAGCAGAGATTTCTTACCCACCCTATTTTTATGTTTGAAGTTTTGCAAACAGGATCTTTACATTTGCAGCTAATGTTTTCATTTTTCAGCTCCAAATAATTTTGGAGATCAATACCTAGTTTGTAACATTGCTTCAATATCTGCTATTAAAGTGCTATGAAGTAAAGATTATGGACTTTAAAATAGGTCCATGGAGCAGTCACCACGCATCTCAGCATGGTAAAATCATCTGCAAATGCCTTTTGCTTGCAACTCCACTATTTGCAAATGGTGCTGGCATCAGGGGATAGCTAGCAGCCCAAAGATCCAAGTAAGTCCAGAGATCATCTCTTCCACGAAGTCATGACTCAGGATGCTGTGTAGGAGCTAGCAGGAAAGAATATGCCTTGCAAAGAGTCTGTATAGGATCCTGCACTGGCTCTGATAGTTACTTAGTTTTGGTGGTGTCCCAGAAGGGGAGAAGTTACCTGGGCAGCTGAGCATGTACCCACATGTCCCTTCCTGACCTGAGACATGGGACACATGAGGATGTGAGCTTTTCCTTTTGTCATCACCAAAGGTTGTCTCATGGGTCAGGGCTGCACTCCTGGGAAAGGACAACACAAGGTGTTTGTGGCTTTGTTCTCACAACTACTCAGGGAAACAGGAGGTGGTCATTGGACTAAAAGGCTCTTCAGTTGTTTCCTTTCATGTTAGAGGGAAGACAACTACTTAACAGAAAAGGGCTGCTTAGGAGCTCTGCTCCTGTGATTCTGTCCAGTGAACTCTCCTTTGTACCGATTCCTCATGAATAAGTTGGTTGATGATGTAAGGAAACCTATCTGTTTGTGTCATCAGTATCTTATCCAAGCAGAAAACTCGTTCCAAATCCAGCTATTCTTGTGTTTATAAAACAATACTGCAGAAGAGCATGCCAGTTAGCTCATGTTTGGATTGGGATATGCAAACATCTCTGGAATTGAATCATAGATTCAAGATCAGAAGATACCAGGAAAATAATGTAGACTGTCTTTTTGTATAGCACAAATCAAATAAACTCAGATACTCTTTTCTTACAAGTCCCCAAGCATCTGCTTGTATCTACAAGACGTTTTTTAAGAAACAAATTAAAGTAAGAATCATACATGGTGAGGAATCCATCAGAACACTTGTTAATTATTTCCATAGGTCATTCTCCTAATGCTTAAAAATGTGCCTCACTTACAGCTTTAATTTGTCTAGCTCCTGGATGCATTTTAACTCCTGGAGTATTAGATAGTTGTCTACACAAAATGTTTTTCCTGTATCTGGGCTCTTGTATATATGGGCTCTTGCTGATCATGATAGATACATTTCTGTCCTTTAAATCAAGTTAATAAATAGAGCTCTTTAAGCATCTCCCTAAGTTTTATGGAGGACAAATTGCTCTTGTGGCCCTCCTCTGAGCCTTTTCCTGTTTTTCAACGTCATCCTTCCAATGCATCTGTCAAGCCTAGACACACTGTCTACATCTAGAATAGTAAATTAAAAATGAAACAATTCTGGCTGCTTGAACTTGGTTGCCTTGGGTGTTAATTCTCAGCACAAGCTTTGATGTGGGTTTGGGGTTAGCACAAGCTGTTAACCAAGTGTTCCCAACAGGTAGCTCATCTGAAGTCACTGTAGTATAGAATTTAAGGTAGGTTACAGGCATGGATATGGACTGTTTCAAGCCAGCCTTCCTCAGTGCTACTGGGTAGCATGAGGTATTAGTAATTTTCTGGTAGAGATACAGCAGTTAGTAGCCTGTGATGGCCTTACAATGCTTTCATTTTGTATTTCTAAAGGCATTGTTAAAACTTGATTATGTATAATACTTATCTGAGCACCCTTTATGATTGTGGGCAAGCTTTGCCACATAAACATTCTGCTTTCATCACCTCAGCATTTTAATTATTTTTTTTCCCCAGAATTCTTCCAAAAGTAGTACTAATAAAAAGATAATGAATAGTGTTGTGTCAAAAAAAAAAAAAAAAAGTCTTTCTGGGAACTCCTAGGAATTTTGGCATTTCAGTAGGAGAATATTTTGCCCTTCACCATTAATGTTTGGGGTACATCAGATATCTTATTGGCAACCCATTCTTTTTGTTACACTGATTTCACATAACTTCATTTTACAAGCGGGTGCTGTACACTTCCTCCACAAAGGCCTTGAAAAAGTCTTTTTTTTTTGGCCAACCTATCTTTGAGAGAGAGAGAAAATAAAACCTTTCACAGTGGTATGCAAGGGCCATGGAGATAAGTGAAATCCAGCCAACTCTGAATTTCAGCCCTCTAGAGGTTTTTCTCTGGCACTGAGAGAAAAGTATGTGAACAGAAAAATGCTCCTACATTTGTAGAGAATCATTTCTAGTGCTAATACAAACATGTTTGTTGCAGAAAAACCAAATTCCTGGCTTCAAATGGAGCTAATTTTTTTCTCAGGTAATTTCAAGATTCAGGCTATGTTTTCCTCATTCATTATCATGTGGTAGGTGCTTGTGTGTCAGCTTCATAGTTGACTTGTTAAGTCAATGCATATTTCACATAATCTGCTGATAGCTTTCAAGAAAGGAGCTAGGATGTTCTGAGGTTCTCAGTGGCTGTAAAAATTGTTCACCCCATCAATGAATTAACTCAGCAGTGGGTTTCTGTATCTCTCTTAATGTCAGACCACAGAATGATCTGTAGGACCAGGATCAAGAGGAGTACATGTGGGGATAAAGTCTGTGTCTTAGATTAAACTATTTTTACTTTACAGTGGGATTACTGTATTTTTGGTCAGCAGACAGGTGGCAAGTTTTTAAGATTTAATTGACTACAGCTGCATAATCATACTATGAAGTGTCTCAGTGAAATGTCTCAGACTGTGTCTAATGTAGGCTGTTGTCCACTTCAGGAGATAGTAATTTCTTAATCAAGATTTCAGTCAGATAAAAAAATAATCTACAATAACATTAATTCTATGGTTGTGCTACTCATTTTTTTCTCACATGTTGGGTCATGACATCTTGGGTGTGTACAGAGGGTAAGGGTTTAAAAGCCAAGGCAGGAAAATGTTAAAAAGAGGATGGTTAAGTGACAGTGGTGTAGCAGTGATCCCTCCTCTAGTATAGAGAATCAGAGATCCATACATTCCTTTTGCTACTGGAAGAAGCTCTGTTCCTCCAAAATGAGGAGGAACTATGTCACCTGTGGTCAGTGAGGAGCAATGGTCTTCTGAGCTGCAGCAGATGTGGAGACATTGTAGGAAATGTCAATGAGACCTCCAAAGCAGAGGCACTGTGAGGCTAGTCTGAGAGATCTTCAGCTCAGCTGTGTTTGAGAAGCCTTGCCATTAGATACCAAGTATGTCTTTCTGCTTAGCAAATTATTTCTTTGCAGATCCCAAAAAGAAAGAATGAAACCATGTGTGCAAATAAGTCTACATATGCCAGAAAGCATCTCAAATTTTGCTCCATGCCTCCTTACCTTACTCTGCAGGAAGTTTGTCTGCTTCCTCATTCTACTTCTCTCTTTTTTTTCCCCTCAGCTTGGCAGACTTTTGATATCAAAGGTTTCTGGAGATTTTTGCTCTCCTTTCCATTCCCCACCTATCCTACCTGCTCTCTCCTCATCTTCCCCTCTCCATAAAGCGATGCAGAAAAATACTGCAAAGAAGGTAGTATCATGTAAAGATAGAGAGCCCCAGTGAAAGAGGCTGGAAATTTATCTTCTGAAATTTGTGAGTATCATAGAATCATAGAATCAACCAGGTTGGAAGAGACCTCCAAGATCAGCCAGTCCAACCTAGCACCCAGCCCTAGCCAGTCAACTAGACCATGGCACTGAGTGCCTCATCCAGGCTTTTCTTGAACACCTCCAGGGACGGTGCCTCCACCACCTCCCTGGGCAGCCCATTCCAATGGCAAATCACTCTCTGTGAAGAACTTCCTCCTAACATCCAGCCTATACTTTCCCTGGCACAACTTGAGACTGTGTCCCCTTGTTCTGTTGCTGGTTGCCTGGGAGAAGAGACCAACCCCCACCTGCCTACAGTGTCCCTTCAGGTAGTTGTAGACAGCAATGAGGTCCCCCCTGTGCCTCCTCTTCTCCAGGCTAAACAGGCCCAACTCCCTCAGCCTCTCCTCACAGGGTTTGTGCTCCAGGCCCCTCACCAGCTTTGTTGCCCTTCTCTGGACACCTTCCAGCACCTCAACATCTTTCTTGAATTGAGTGGCCCAGAACTGGACACAGTACTCAAGGTGTGGCCTGACCAGTGCTGAGTACAGGGGAAGAATAACCTCCCTTGTCCTACTGGCCACACTGTTCCTGATGTAGGCCAGGATGCCATTGGCTCTCTTGGCCACATCCTGCCCATTGCAGCTCTGATAAATGAAGGGTGTTTTGTATGGTTGCACAACTTGGCTATATTCCAAGGACAGAACAAGAAGCCAAGTTAGAGTTCTTCAAGAGATCATTTTCAGGCTCGTTGAGTGTTCCTACAGAAGAGATCAAATTAGCCCAGGTTTTAAAGTTACTTTTGGACAACTACAAGGTCAGTCAGACTCTGGGAAATTTGCAGAAGAAACCAGCATTGTTAGCTGTGCCAACCTTTTACAATTGTCTGTTTCACCTAAACTAATTAATCTCTTCTGCTTTTGTGGCTGACCTTGTCCATGGTCTATTGGTACTTATCAATAGTGGAACACCTCAGGATTTAGTGTGCATGTATGCAGACATCCAGGAGGGTACACAAAACCCTGTCTGAGAGCTTCTATAATATGATTGCATCTTACTGTCTGCAGAGGTGCAGCTCGCTCCAACTGAATCAGGAGAAGCTGCACTCACAGCACCATGTCAGCAGGTGGTGGCTTTTTCTAGACATTACTGGGGTTTTGTTCCATTTGAGGGAGCAGAAAGAGAAAACTGCATTGTCATGCTGGAGGGTGATTTTGCATTCTTTTTGCCCGACTAGTGATCCACCCCTGTGGCTGGCTCAGATCATACCCCTGAGTGGATGCAGCTTTGCAGTGCCAGTGCTGCTTTTGCAAACACCAAGCTAGCAAGGATTAGTACTAGGCCAGCCTCTAAATAAGTAACAAACACTCTCTATTGATCCCTCTGCCTTCCCAAAGTCAACAAGAAAGGGAGTAAAGGAAAGAGACATATGTATTGGAAAGGAAAATTGAAACAGCTTGAATGAAAATAATAATAATAATAAAATATATGCAAATACATACAAACACAATATTGAACCCAACTTCCTTTGTGACAATTATGTCAGTGTCACCACTGATGATGTGGCAGGCACTCAGAAGGTCCCAAATTGGATTCAGTGGCAGATGGGAAACAAATTCAGGAGTTGGATTTTGGAAATGGATTCAGGAACATACACATTGAGATCAAAAGCAGAAGAGATAAAGTCCTCCTTGGGCAATGGCCATTGAAGGGCACTTGACCCTCATGATCCTCAGCTTTATACTGAATATGATATATAAAGAATGGGTTATCTTATTGGTCAGTTTTGGGTCACCTCTCCTGTCTGCCCCTCTCTGCAGGTGTGACCTTTTACTTTACAGCACCCTGTTGTGGTGTACAAGTGTCCTTGGTCTTCATATGAGCAAGCAGAAACAAGTGCCTTTCTGCATACCAATCCTGGGTAGTAATAATGAACATCAAGCATTGTTTTACCTCTAGAAGCAGATACTGTCAGCAAAAATACACTATTCACTTCAGAAACTGCAGTCACTTAGAAGAGACTGAGCTGGAGAGTAGAATCACAGAACAGAATTACTTCTGTTCCAACTCAAACCGGGACAAAAGCCTGCAGGCAGTTTTGATGGGTTATAACTCAGTTGTTTTAACAATTAAATAGCACCATCTGCAGGCTCTGTACACCCCACACCAGCATAACAAGCGTGTAAGTGCCTCAGTTCTACTATGCCTTCGGTTGCAATAGCAGGTGCAATATGTCATTTAATCTACTGATCCACCTCCTGATGGTGGTCTGGGTAGATGTGCTGGCATGTGCAGCTACAGACACAAGCGCAGTGTGCTTTGGGCTGCATTGGCTGGTGCTGGTCTGTGCAGGCAGGGAACAGGGCCTTGGGATGGTCACCTCAAGGTAGGCTGAGCTGGAAGGATGTTTAAGTAAGACTTCATAGATGAAGCACAGTTCAAGGTGCTATTTTCATATAAGTCTTCATCTTTGGTTGTAGCTGCTCACTGGCAAACATCAATATTTTTTTTTGTTTTGGCTACCTTTGCCCATTTGTCCAAGGTGAGCAGGAGTGCCCTGTCTTGGTATTGCAGCTGACCTGCCTCTTCCAGGGAAGACAGTGAAAAGTCCTGCTCCTGCACTTTACAGGTGAGAGGCAGACTCAGCAAAGAGAGAAAGTGGACGAGACACAAACCGATGTTTTAACATTGATAACTTTCACTTTAAATCACAAACTTTTTTTTCTCTCTAAGCCTTCTGTTGCTGGTACACTAAAATGCCTGCTGAATCCCTGGCTACTCCTAAATCATCAGCACTAGGTTGTGAACATTTTGCTGCTGATACTTTTCTCTTACTAATAATATATCTTATAGGAATCCTGTTAATAGAACCATGACTGGGTTTTTTTTTCTCCTTTTTTAATGCTGAAGGTCTACCTATTTATTTTCAACAAGGCATTTTCCTGAAATCCATCTGGAGATTTTTACCTGCTGCCCAAATGCATCTTTCCAACAAACAGGCAGAATGAATGCAAGTATAGTACATCCTCTGAGCATAATAGCAATTGTTCCCCTAAAGAACCCCAACCAAATAAACCCAAACACTTCAAAGAGGTTGAGTACTTTAGAAAAAGATGGATGAAGTGAGTATCTGTGGAAGAAGAGAAAAACATCTATGGCTCAATGTGAGAGATGCTTTGTACCTGGCCACTGCTCTACAGTATCACAGTATCACAGTATCATCAGGGTTGGAAGAGACCTCACAGATCATCAAGTCCAACCCTTTACCACAGAGCTCAAGGCTAGACCATGGCACCAAGTGCCACGTCCAACCTTGCCTTGAACAGCTCCAGGGTCGGTGACTCCACCACCTCCCCAGATAGCCCTACTGTGACCTCTCACCATTTTCTTAGTTTGTGCCCAGAGCAGCAGCCATCTTCTCCTATGTTTGAGTGATGTGGAGTTCACTGCTATTGCTGGGACACTTCTCCAGGTGTTCATAGCAAGCCTTCAGCAGATCTGGAAGTGGTGTCTTTGTCCCTTGTAGGCTGGCCCAATGGCCACCATCACCATGCCTGCCTTCTTGCCCATTCTGGCTACCCAGGAGTCCCACAGGGGGCCCAGGCTTACAGCGGTGCTGCTGCTTGCAGTGAGGGCAGCTCTGATGATCTATGTCCAGGTCTCTACACCATTGTTTTCTCAGTGATGCCGCCTGGTGATCAAGGTCATAGTAGCCTGGACGTTTCCGATGATGACCTTAATGGTGCCTATTTCATGGGTTCTATAGGTAGTGCAATGTGTAGTGGATGTTTTGCTGCCACAAGAGATGACTGAACATTAACTGCTGTCTCAAAAGTGCCCTGTGACTTCAGACACTCCCAGGATTTGTAAGTTCAACTACAAGGGACTATAACCCTTCTGTTCAAATCAGTATGTAATAAAAAACCCCCAATAATTCTCTAGTACACTGGGAGTCATATGCTCTTAGGATGCATTATCATCCAAGCTTGTGATCTTGTGCAGTTGGGTGAATCAGAATTATTACTGTATGTAATGACAATATATCAGATTGAGCTCTTTCTTGGATGACCTCCTCGCCTGAAAACTAAATGAAAAGTTTGTAGCAGAAGATGGAAAATAATTTGAACTCAGTATTGGCATCCTAGTTTGGCTGAAGGGCAAAGGAAATATTCATGTACTGTACAGAACTCTGGCATCACCTTGCATAAGGCATAGGATGCAGCCATGGGCACTAAGGCTCAGGCAAGAGGAACTCAGGAGGAAGAGGGATGCCATGGTGGTGCTGCAAATGCTTCCATGCTGGCAAGCAAAAACATGAAAGAGCAGACAAGAAAAATCTGTCTTATGTGCTTTCACCCTATGAAAAAGAAGAGAGATAATGAAAAGCCTTAATTGCTCCTGAGATGAATCCTGGGAGGAGTTGCATAAGGAGTACCTGAGAGAGCAGGAATGAGGTTTGACAGTTGGTCTTTTCCAGCCATTTTCAGTCATAGTACTGGCCAAGTACAATTGTTTTGGTTTGAGGCTAGTTGGAATATTTCAATGGGAGAAATGAGGTCAGAAAAGAAAGTCATGATGGTGTCTATATCATTCACTGGTTTGCCGAGTGGGATAAAAAGTCAAAACATAAATACTGTTGAAGCACTTTCTCCTGGGACATTGTCCCATTCATGTCTCTGTCTGGACTCTGTGTTGCTTGACCTAATCACTTTATTTTAACCCCAGCCTGCTCTCATCCTCACCTCTAATTTCAGCAGTTAACACATGAGCTACAGGTTTCTGCATTGTTTATGTGTGGATTCTGAGATAAGAAAGGAGTTGGAAACAGAGAAGGGGGGGATTAGCCTTGAGCCTTTCTGGGCAGTTTGCTTTGGGAGGGAATCAGGAGTTCTGTATTATTTCTAACTTGTATGTAATTGTAAATACTTGTATATATTGCGTATATGTGCTTGTAAATTTTGCAGTGCTGTAAATATAGCTTCATCTTACTTCCAAAACCATCTGAGTTAGTCTGGGTAACTTTAAGTAGTGAGGAGGGGAAGTTCCTAACCCATTAGAGTAATGCAGCCAATGCTTTCACTAGGAATTGGACTAAATGCCATATATCTAAAGAGCCAGTGCCCAGTTTTGCATACCACTGTTCCTTCATGCTGGGTGAAAACTGATCAGTAAGTGTGCAAATGCTGAAGAATGGCAAAGCTTGTTGACATCAGAGAACCTCCGTCCTTATTCATGGATGGCTGTTTGCTTGGCTGCCTGATGTGAGCTCAGCACTGTTTTCAAGAGCCCCTTGGAACCATGGGCAGCCCTCATCTTCATCTGCTTGTGATTTCTGATCATGAGTGTGATAGCAGCTGTAGATCAGCATGCTGTGTACAGTCACCTGGTAGCCATCTTCTGCACGTTTTTACAGCCTAAATACGCTGAGAAGGAGATAATGACTTGGATTTTAATCTGCTGGATGCAGTGCAATTACAGCAAGGACTCAAATGGGTTTTAGTTACTATCCATCAGCTCCTGCAGAAATTGCAGATCTTCCCTGGGCAGCTGTTTGATGTTATTGGCAGACAGGAACTCCTCCAGCCTTGTATTCTCCATCACATCAAGATCTCCAGCCTTCATTGTTTGAGGCCTGGATTCGTCAGGGACGATCCTTCCTCAGGCCAGAGCTGGAGTGGGATACTGCAACAAGCTTTGACCTGATAGATGCTTTTGCTCAGGATAAGTGCTGGTGCCTTGTCCAATGCATTAGTACTGTTTGTGGGAAGACAGAAGCAGTGGATAGACTTAGCCCACACATAGCAACCTATTCCCTCTTTCTACCTCTTGGGATGCCTGGGTTCCCTCACTGGCCTGAAAACTTCCAATTTGTTTCCCAGGTCATTGCAGGTCTGCAAGGACTGCACTGGAACTTAAGATATGTGTTTCCACTGCACAGTCTGGATATGCAAACAAGACATCTCTGTTTACTTATTTGTTCATCTGAAATGAGACTTTCTCCTCTATGCACAGTACTGATCATAGTTTGAACTCTACAGCAGTTTCTTTCAGCCCATAATAGATTAATTTTTTTTTTCTGGAACAAGGGAGACATTCAAGACTTGGATACTTCTGCTTGTGTGCTGGTTTGAGGCTAATTGGAATATTTTAATGAGACAATTTAGATCATTGGCTGTGAAAAGAAAATAATGATGATGTCTGTGTAATTCATTGGTTTGTGGAGAGGGATGAAAAAGATAAAATGTAAACAATCTTCCCTCACTTCATTCTGGGATGTTGCCCTATTCATTTCTTTTCATAGAATCATAGAATCTACCAGGTTGGAAGAGACCTCCAAGATCAGCCAGTCCAACCTATCCCCCAGCCCTATCCAGTCATCTAGACCATGGCACTAAGTGCCTCATCCAGGCTTTTCTTGAACACTTCCAGGGACGGTGCCTCCACCACCTCCCTGGGCAGCCCATTCCAATGCCAATCACTCTCTCTGTGAAGAACTTCCTCCTAACATCCAGCCTAGACCTCCCCCAGCACAACTTGAGACTGTGTCCCCTTGTTCTGTTGGTGGTTGCCTGGGAGAAGAGACCAACCCCACCTGGCTACAACTTCCTTTCAGGTAGTTGTAGACAGCAATGAGGCCACTCCTGAGGCTTTTCTGATCTGATAGCTCTCCTCTAATCTCAGCTAACAACTAACACCAGCATTGCTGGTGTTTGTTTTTGTTTGCCCATCTGAGACAGAGAGGGAGAAAGGGGGTAGTTTTGAGTCCTTCTGGGCAGTTTCCTTTGTCTGTGAGGGAGTTTGGATTTCTGTATTATTTCTAATTTGTATATAATTGTAAATACATTGTATATATATGCTTGTAAACTTTGCCATGCTGTAAATATAGCTTCATCTTACTTCCAAGCTGTCTGAGCTAGTCTGGTAATTTTCAACAGTGGGGGGAGGAAATTCCTAACTCACATCAGCTTGTGTACCACACTAGGCAAACATGAGCCTGCTCGGGTGCAGAAGGTGAGAGCAATGTTAAAGTAGAACTCAAAGTGAGTCCCACTGGCTTGGATGTAGCCTCATTGTAACCCGGTTTTCCACCTTCCAGAACAGGGCTGGCTTAGACACAGATGATTTGCAGGCGATACAAATGACCTTGGGCACTCTGCATTCATCTGTGCCTGTGTATAGCCACAGAATGGGAACCCACAGGAATGGAGAGTCCAGTTCTTGGGTCACCACTCTACCTGTAATGAGCAGAGACTTGTGGAATGTGGTATAAAATGGCCTCACACTGGAAACAAACCTTGCTAGAGAATCTAATCACCATTTCTAGTCCAAGTAAGCAAAATATACTTTCTTTATCAAGGGTTTGAATAACAATCCATTTTCCAGTTAGGATCCTCCATAGCACACCCTGAGTAGCTGAAGAAGAAAATTCCTCAAAAAGGAATATTCTGTTGCTTGCAACTTCATTAAATGCTACCGGAAAAGATTGTTGCCCATTTTGAAGTAAAAATATCATTACCAGATTGTGATAGAAATGGAAACTGCCAATGTGTTGCAGGAGGGTTAAAACAAGATGAGAGGGTTGTGCAATATGCTGTTATGGAAAACGAGCAAACTTTACTTTTAGTTCCAGCTCACCAAATGATTAGAAGTGAAATAGAGCAGAGATCTTTCTGAAATGGACCTCAGTTTATGCTGAATATTCAAAAGGCAGAGCTGTGAAATTCAAGCACCTCCAAAATGTATGGTTGGGTTCTCCCTTCAGAAATGCCCAATCACAAATTCTTTTTCCTTTGTAGTTTATGGACTGTGATGGTGCTTTAGACCTTGCCAAATATAATATTGCAGGAGCATAGAATTACATGTTCTGTAACTTGAAAGACTGAGAAGGCTGAAAATATTAGCATTTATTTCCTGTTGCACTTGAAAGAATACAAGTTTCTGCATTCATGGAGCTAGAGCAGGAACAGGGAGGAATTCAAACCCCTAAACCCAATGTGAGTTTTGGGGGGAAATAAAAATTTAAGAGGAGGCACCATTTCAGTGCTGTGCTTGTTTTTGCTGCTCTCCATCAGGATTTCATATTGACTATGAGCTAGACAGAAAAGAGAGGGCTGAGATACCTAAAAAAGGGTCTGTTTGATTTGGGTCAATCTTCCCCCCCCCCCCCCCCCCCCCCCCCCTTAGCAGCTGCCCAGCTGTGGTAAGGCCTAAAGCCAACTCTGGCTTTAGATCTGCGTACAGAGTAAGCTTTTTGAGTTGCTAGTTCAGGGTGCCTGCCAGCTTTGGTGAATGCCTGCATTGGAATTTCACAATTTCACTCACTAGGAACAAGACACCAAGAAGTGAGAAATATCAGCTCTTGCTTAGTGGATGCAGGAGTCTTGACTCAAGCTTGCCTTCAATTCTTGTTCTGGGCTGTGAAAGGCACAATAAAATGACAACCAAAAAAAAATTCTTCTTAAAGAGAAATTTAGCAGGTGTGGGAGGCATGTGAGCTGAACAGTCAGTGAATAAATGTTGTCCACGTTCTACACTACATTTAACACATTTTCATGATGCTAGAATTCCAGGCATTTTTTTTTCTCACAGAATTAGGACATACAGACCTGGAAGTCAGCTAAAGTTAGTCATGTTGGTTAATGCACAATAGACCAGTTCAATAGGATTTTAATGACAGGGTAACAGAAAAACCCATTTAGAAAAAAAAGAAAGGGACAGAGTTACAGACGAAAGCCAAAGAAGCCAGATAGTAGCAGTAAAAGGCAAGACACAAGGGCAAGCTACAGTGGCAGATATTAAGGTTACAAGAGGCAATATTGAAAAATCTGTTGTTATAATACATGCATCTATTGGAGAAGAGAGCAGCTAAGCTCCTCTCCTGCCTCCCTAAGTGCAGTACTTAAGATCTACTTTTACATAGGTATTTAGAATTGTAGCTACTACTTGGGCAATGTTGATATTAATGGATTCAGGGCCCATTGAAGAAGGCTGAAGCCTGTCTGCTTCTGAGGACACATCCAGATGCCAGCCGTGTAATCCACATCCAGCGAGGAAGTACAAAGGCTGGACACCATATGGAAGCATGATGGAAGAAGTGACATTTCACACATGGAGTTCACGTGTCTCATACCCCACTGCAAGCACGCAGGTTTTGTCTCTGTGAGAGAGACAAAATCCAGATGTCGCTGTCTGAGGTGCAGCTTGAAAAGAGGCCACAGAGCCATCAGTCCACATGCAACAGCTTTGCTGGAGCACCTTGCCTTACACTGTTCCCTTTGCCTACAGGGCAAGACCAAAGAATCAGAAGAGGGAATTAATTTTTGGTGACGATATTGAAGGAACAGTGGCTTTTATATGATTAAGCATAGATTTTCTTTGCCTGCAAAGACTTGGGCACAAATATTCACATTTTCAGTGGAAGAGCAGAATGGAAATAATGGACTTGAAATGGTCCCGCATGAAAAGGCTTGAGTTATGGCTACAGGTCATGCAGAGAGATACACCATTTGGGGGAAAAAAGCTAAAACTAACCAACAGATACTGCTGTGTGTTCCTAGCTGCTCCCTGAAGAAACACTGGAGATAAGGATGAAGGGGAACAAGCAGGAATACAGGAGACTTAGAGACATCATCTGGAAGCTGGCAAAACAGCAACCGTTTCTGAAAGGTGACTGAATGAGACAAGACTGCTTGTATGATCGAAAAAACCCTGCCATTAAAGAAGACATGCCCATCAGAACGGACAACTTGAGTCCCACCCGTGTGTCAAGGTCCGGTGGAGCAGAGATGAACAGTATCTCTGTCCAGAGGAGCTAGACCAGTTCTTATGGATTCCGTGTTGTGAAATTAAGGTGCAAACGACACCATAGATCACCATGAAACTGTTTATTAAAGGATAAGGTTGGGCAAAACGGAGGGAGAGAGGGGAGAAGGGGGAGAGAGAGAGAGACGGGTGCATGGCCCAGGGAGAGAGAGAGAGAGAAAGAGAGAACGATGGAGAAGAGAAGAAGGAGCAGGGAAGGAAAAGAGCTGTGATCATCTTACCCTCAAGTGCAGATGGAGGTGAGAGAGAGAGACGAGTGCGTGGCCCAGGGATGATCTTCGGTGGAGTCTGTCAGAGGTTCTTCGGGTGGTGTGCAGCTCTGGTGGTCTGGTGGTGGTCCGCCCTCGGTGGTCCGATGGAGGTGCCACACTTTGGCAGGCATTTCTCCTGCCTTTTTATCCAGTTTTCTGCTCAGTGTCCGGCTGCAGCTCCCCAGGGCATCTTCCTGTGTACTCTCCTGCTTCTGCCCCCTCCCTGGCTGCACCTGTCCATGCCCTGAATGCACATCAGCCTTTTCCCCTGGGGGTAGCTGAGATAAGATGTATGCATCCTGGGCATTCCAGCCAGGCTGAGGTCCAGGAGTTTCCAAGGCGTTCCCTGTTGATTTGCATCCCTGAGCTTTGGGCCAAGCCCCGAGTCTGAGTCCCGGGAGTTAACGAGATTAAGGAGAGACGATGCAATCTTCATCTTTGTTGATTAAGGAGAGACGATGCAATCTTCATCTTTGTTGATGAACGAGAGAGAGGATTTAGACTCTCACACTGCGGAAAGCTGTTTTTCAGTACCTGCTACTGGTGATACAAAACTGGAATAAAGGGCTGTAGCTGATTTTCTTTCATGAGTTCTGTGAATACTGAATGTGAAGAAGTAACAAGCAGAATTTTGAAAGCAAACTTTTGGCAGAAGAAATGTTAGATTCGTGTGATGTGAGGCTTCTCTGAAAGAGATGCTGGTGTGGACTGGAGATTCTCCAATTTGTCCAGAGGGGAAATAACCTTCTGCTAGCAGGATTAAAGGGAGAAGCTTTAAAGTGTAGAAAGGGGAGGAAGATATATCCTCAAAAGACAAATTAGTAGAGGATAATGAAACACCAGAGCTAATGTTACATACAGAATGAAAGGAACTTTGTTCTTGAAATTTGCTTTCAGAGTCTGTTTAGGGTCTCAGCTGTGTCCACTTTCTAGAGAGGCCCAAGGGCATGCAGAGAGCCAGATAAGCAGATTGCTGCACCACTTTTAGGTCCAAGCAAATGGTTCAGACATCTCCTAGGTTGCTACTGATAAAGTGCCTTTTAATCAGGCCAGTGTACTTTAGAAACCATTTCTACAAAGATCTTCTAACATATTAAAACACAGATTAATTGGCTTACTCACTCACTGCTTTCAGCAAAGAACTCAGGCTCTGGAAGTTATAAATGGACATTTTATGCTGGAGGTAAGACACTCCCTAGCCAGACCTCTGGCACACTGTTAGGATCCTCTTGAGAGTTTGGACTTCTGCAGCACAGACCTTGGACAGGAGACTTTATTCTCTTGGAAAGTTCTGTTTTCAGAAGATTTTCCTGAAGATCTGCATTTCTCAAACACAATGTTCTTTTCTACCAACATTTTATTTAAGGTGCAGATATCTGCTTTACACAAGGGAGACTAAAATGTCTTACAGAAGGGCTGAATGATAGAAATTCAAACCAGATTGAAATAAATCCCGCCTAGATCTCCAGCTGCCTTTCACTTCTCAGAGGGTTCTTCCTGCATTGCTTCACCTGCTGCTTATGACTCTAATCCACTTAAGGTGATTTACTGGCCTGTTTTGTGAGCCAGGACACAATCCTGATACTCTCAAAGACTGGAGCTGTGTTTGAGATGTTGTTAAAAGCACAGATCAATCTCATTTATGCTGTCATATGAGGTCCATTTATTCAGTATGGGATCTTTCATGGTTATGTATCATAATGAAGTAGCTGTGCAGGATAACAGATTGTAGGGCAGGTGTACCAAACTGGGCTTGTTCTGGCAGTGGTGTTGAATTTGGCAAGCAAAGAAGGAACCATTGAAATATTTGGGTAGTGCAGGCATGCTGCTCAGGGGCTGTTTCTGTAGTGCTTGTGGTACATTTAGCACAATTTGGGAAGCAACGCACTAAAGGAATGTGATACAAAATTCTGTGTGCAGTGAAGTCATGAATAGTTAATGTAGTTGAATGGAGAATGGTAATTCTGTTTCATGGAAAAGTTTGATATTTGCTTTCTTTCAGATCTGGAATCAAACCTAAACATCCTGCAGTTCTCCACTCAGTGTTGCAAGGAGATTGGGCTCTGGCTGGGCTGTGCAGTGAGCCATTTTGGAAATATTGATGCCAGTGTTCCTGCTGCCAGGAGCTGCAAGACTTTGCATTCTGAGGACTAACAACTTTCTTTATGCCTGGCTGCTTAAATATTAAAAAAAAACCCCACCCACAAGAACAGTCCAACTAGCCCAATATTCTGCCCCTCTTGTGATCTGCAGCAGATGCCCAGGAAGATAAAAATAAAGCCAATGTATCCTTAGTACTCTCCCAGGCTCCAATAACCTAAGAATTAGGAACTTCTTGAGCCAGAAGTGGCATTTTTGTCCAAGTAGTCCTCAGTGCATTTGTCTTGGATACATTTAGCATCTGTGACATCCTGTGGCAAGGATTTCTATAGCTGATCTGCAGCTGATGTGATGAACTCTTTACCTCTGCTATTTTGAACCTGCTACTGCCTGCTGTTCTGGAACAGCAACTGTGTTGATGGAAGAAGAGAAGATCTTGTGGTATTTGACATGTATGCTGCAGAGGCCAGCTCAGAGTCAGGTATGTACCTTCTGTTTACATAGTTCAGGCAGTCTGTGGTTTGCATCTGAACACAAAAAAGAAAGTATTGTAATTTGGATCTACAAGCCATTGTTGGAGGAAACTTCAGAACATGTATTGCTTCTATGGCTTTTTCATTCTTATGGCTCAGCCAGTGGAAATACAATCATAGAATCAACCAGGTTGGAAGAGACCTCCAAGATCATCCAGTCCAACCTATCCCCAGCCTTATCCAGTCAACTAGACCATGGCACGAAATGCCTCATCCAGTCTTTTCTTGAAATCAAACTAAGGTGAAAGAGACTAAAAGAAGATAAAAGAAAATGAGAGGAAAGAAAGGAAAGGAAAAGAAAAGAAAAGAAAAGAAAAGAAAAGAAAAGAAAAGAAAAGAAAAGAAAAGAAAAGAAAAGAGAAGAGAAGAGAAGAGAAGAGAAGAGAAGAGAAGAGAAGAGAAGAGAAGAGAAGAGAAGAGAAGAGAAGAGAAGAGAAGAGAAGAGAAGAGAAGAGAAGAGAAGAGAAGAGAAGAGAAGAGAAGAGAATGCAGGGGAAAAGAAATTCAACCTACAGTAATCTACATTAAAAGTATTCAAAGAACAGTTGACATAAATTTGTTGACAGTATTCAATGGAGCATTAAAGAGTTACCTAATTTTTTTTTTTTATCATGTCACTAATCAGTTCCTCTGCCACTAGAAACTAAACCAAAGGTTTTTTTCCCCTGAATATAAACCTGTGCCCTTTTATTAAGGCAGAAACAAGACTCCACAAGGAAATGCTGTGGGAGACTGTGGGAAATTCTGGTTCTGCTGGATGCACAGGATATTGTCCAAGCAGACAGGGAAGGTGAAGAGACCATCTCTTCCATGTCATGGTTAGCAGGAGGTCACTGTTGCTCCCTTAAGGCATTCCAAAACTACTATTTGCCATTTCCAAAATAATGGGACTGGCTCAAAAAGGTTTTAAATAAGCTTCTTAATCTGTTGGATTTTTTTCACGAACAAATGCTTTCTGGACTTCTGACATTTGCTTCTTTCACATTTTTGAGCTTTTATCTGCAATTTCAAGGCCTATAAAAGGACATCCCTCTGTGCCACTCTCTGTCAGATTAGACCTTAAATTATGAAAAGAATATTATAATATACATATTCTAATATTATAATTTTATCTCCATTCTGATATATATATATATATACACACACATATATATCTAATATATATATATTATTATATTATAATTTTATCTCTGCTCTGTGCTCCATGCATGCTCAGAAGAAGCAGATATGTATTGCCTTGGGCCTATAGTCCAGGAGTGATGTTGGCTATTCTGTGTTTCACTGACTCCAGTGTTCTGCAGCCAAGACACCACTGAGCTCTAGACAGTGGGACAAGGAGGCTCCACTTGTGCATAGAGGTCAGCCACACGAATGCTCTTCATTGCAACATGCTAAACCTGGCTTTTGGGCAGAGGACATGCTTAACTCTAGAACAGTGGCACTCAACCAGCAGATCTCCAAAAATGAGCTGTTGCAGGTATTTTCCTATGGTACTCTTTTGAGAAATGTCATCAAGCAATTTTAAGCACAGGGAAAATGAGCCAGCATCTTGCTGCAAATGCTTGTTGCAAATCAGTAATCCACATCAGAAACAGCAGGGATGTGCCAAAACCTTTCCGAGGAACACAAACAGAAAATTAGAGCTAGTATTTTGCCACGTTTTATCTCACCTCTCAGAACTGCTCCATTTTCCTATGATGGCTAGCCATAGAAAAATGAAAAAGTGATTGCAGAAACAGCTTAGTGGAGTGGGGTGAGAGGTTATTGAACTACTTGTAGTCGATGCAGAAGTTAATCTGTGGCAAAAAGTCTCCCAGCAGGAGCATGTTTGTGAAAATCACTCATACCAACTAATTACCAAAGTTCTTGTTGCAGCATAATTTTCCTGCTCTAAGTGAAGGAAGAAAAAAAAACCAGTTACTACATTCACCACAGACTCATACAACTCTTACATACTTGCAAATGTGTTGGGGCTGGTTGTTATTTTTTAATAAAACTGTTGTCAGCTCACTGCTGCAAAACAAAACAAATGTAATTAAAAAAGATAGGAGTGTATGAAAGTGTGTCCTGGACAATGAAATGGAGAGCTTGCTAGCAGCTGCTAAAGAAGGGAAGCATGTCATTAAAAGAATTCATCACTTTAGCTCTGAGTTGACAGGGAAATCTTGATTAAATGACAATTTCCTACTTAAAGAAGGAAAGGAATAAATCAATAGCATTGACTAAAATACACTTTATCAGAAAAGAAAAAAAAATGTTAGATGCTATCTCTAAACACACTGCACACAATGCCCATGCAGTCAGAGCAATAACCATGGCTGTAAAAAGAGACACGTCCTTTGCAATGAGTTATTCTTCTGGGTGCTGACTGCTGTCATCTTGAAGAGGCTAGATGGTTACACACACCGATTTAGGAGAGTTCATTAATGTACCACCCTCATCCTTTTCCTCTTGTCAGCTTGTTCCCCACCATAACTCTCTTTAAACTGAGTACTATTTCAATGAACATACCCTCTGTGTACTATAGTATGCATCTGTAATTTAAGTACATAAGCCGAGGGGAATATCTTGGTGAGCTGAAGAGCCCTGCCAGGCTAGCTTTTTGATGAATGTTTCAGTAGTGTTGGCTTAGGATATAGATATGAAAGCATAACTCGTTAGTACTGGTGAAGCTGAGGAAATCATCCTTTGATGATAGTTTTAGAGCTCCAAAATGTGGGCTTTTGTTTTACTTTGTGTTGGATTTGGACATGGAAACTCAGTTCTGGGGCCCCTCAATTCAAGAAAGATGTTGAGGTGCTGGAACATGTCCAGAGAAGGGCAACAAAGCTGGTGAGGGGCCTGGAGCACAAACCCTATGAGGAGAGGCTGAGGGAGCTGGGCTTGTTTAGCCTGGAGAAGAGGAGGCTCAGGGGTGATCTTACTACTGTCTACAACTACCTGAAGGGGCATTGTAGCCAGGTGGGGGGTGGCCTCTTCTCCCAGGCAACCAGCAATAGAACAAGGGGACACAGTCTCAAGTTGTGTCAGGGTAGGTATAGGCTGGATATTAGGAAGAAGTTCTTCACAGAGAGAGTGATTGGCATTGGAATGGGCTGCCCAGGGAGGTGGTGGAGGCACCATCCCTGGAGGTGTTCAAGAAAAGACTGGATGAGGCACTTAGTGCCATGGTCTAGTTGACTGGCTAGGGCTGGGTGATAGGTTGGACTGGCTGATCTTGGAGGTCTCTTCCAACCTGGTTGATTCTATGATTCTATGATTAGAAGATGCAAAATATGGCTTAGCTACAAGATCTCTGACATTTAGGCTCAAGGGGCAACTGGGGAGACCCTAGTGGGCAAATGCACAGGTAGGTGACCCAACTGCTAATTATCTAATTCCTTGTCTTGGCAAGGCGATCATTAGACAGAGGAACAAGTAAATAAGCTGGTAGGACTCAGCACTATGCCTTTCTGCTTGGCAAGAAACATGCCAGTAGAGTTCTCACTGGGTTCCTTTGGGCTTCAGATAACTTCCTGAAATGCTTTTGAGTGTTTAGGAGACACAGTTATTCCCTTCACATAGGAAGGAGACTACATTTCCTTTGGCTAAGTAGGATCAGCCCTGAGCTTCTCCTCAGACACAGCAGGAATAATGCAGCTGAGGGGGCATATATTAGAAACATTAATGATGTCATATAAAATAAATCAGTGGTGGAAAAGATGGCTTGCTATAAGTGTTAGAAAAACTATAGTGGATTCCTCTGAGATTTCGAAATAACCAGAAAAGAAAGCAATCAATATATGATTTAATGCTGGCCTCTCACCTGGAAAACTATAAGCAGAAACGTTGAAAAGGGAATGGTAACATGAGCTGGTGGAGTTAGCAGAAACTCAAGGATCATGAGTGCTGTGGAAGGGCAAAGACTCTGCAGCCCTCAAGTAATACCTGTGGGCTTCAGGAAAAACAACAGGACTTAGAAAACACCGACAGGATTAAAAGGAAATGCATTGCCACTTTCCTAAAGAGAAGAGGATGCTCAAGGTTAAGCATATACCTGCAAGGTTTTGCTCGTCTGAGGCTTTAAGTCTCTCCCCAGTGTTGTTCCCAAAGCCTATAAATGTTAGAAATCAAGAGAGTTGTTTCAGTTGGATTAACTCTGGCTAAGCTTCAAAGCCGATCCTTTATGATGACACAGATCTCGAGACCCCACTGTAGTAAACCAACAGTGACTACACTTGTTTTGTGCCATCCTGTTTTAAATTCTTTACACAAAGCCATTCCTCTTCTAATCTTTTCCCCACCAGGAGGATTCTCAAAGCACTGACCTTTTAAAAGAGGGTCAGTTAATTATCAGTGGTCATTTAACCTCCTGTGGAGTCCTTAGCTTAGCTTTTGTGCCTCTGTGCTGTCTGTAACCATGTTCTTTAATGAAATAATCAAAATCAGACATTAATAACACAAGTAATAGCAAAACCACTGCAGTAAAGTCTACATTAGTACTATTTCTCTAATAATCTCAAAGTAGAGATACTTTAGGTAGAGAAAATTCTGCTTCCATGGAAATTAGTGGCAAGCCCCCAGATCGTTGCTAGTTCGGTTTGTGGAAACAGGATCCTGCTTCATAATTCAGGAATGAGTGGAGCAGTGTTATCAGGGAACCTTCTGAAGGCAGGAATAGCTGTTTCACAGCACATATCTGCTGACAAATCTCCACCAAGAAAGCAGGTAAATTTTCCTTTTTTTTTTTTTTTTGGGGTGAGATTTGTTTGAATGCCTGTCAACAAAAAGAGTGAGAGGGAAAAACATGTGTCCTGTCTTCTATTGTTATGCATCCTTTATGGTTTTACTGCTTAGCTGCTATGTGGAGAAAGACAATTTGCTACCTCACATCTGTCTGTTGAGGTGAAGCTGTGGAAAGTTCCTGCTTTCAAAATGAGAGGCTGCCCCAAATGTGAACGATACCCAGAAGCTCATACAGCACTGCAAATCTTCTCTTGCTAGAGAACCTGTTAATTTGTGCTTCTTCCTTCTCTTCTGCTCTGTGTGTGTCATTTTTGCTGAAAGTCTTTACAGGGAGAAGCAGCAGAGTGACCAGGATTAACTAGTATTTACACTGAATATATGTAAACTGAAGGAGTAAGGTCAAGATGAATTAAGATCACACTCTCTGTACTCTAAAAGCTGCACTCTGTGTGATGGCTTGGCTTGGAAATGCATTTTTCATTTGTCTAATTGGAAGATATGTTCTAATATTTTCTGTTATTAGATGGAGAGGCTTACATTATGCCACAATTAGAAGGGAAAAAAGGACAGCTTTAGAGGCTCAGAAAAGTATGCATCATATTAATCACAGATTTGGCTTACAGAAAGAATTCATTTCCTAATTATCCTTGCATGATGATGAATTATATTTTTTTTCCTTGTCAATGTATAAATATATATTTATATAAGCTTGGAAATGATGAGGGTTGTTTTGTGGAAGAATACATCTACATTTTTAGGAAAGGCAATCCCTGTTACTGAGGGAAAAAACAACAATCTTCTCTTTCATGATAATACCAAGAACAGAAACAACTCTGAGAGCAGCACATTATGTCAACTTACACATTTATTTTAAGGCATGTTTTTGTTTGAAAAGCAAATAAGTTGTAAAGGAACTTTGACAGAGGCTCTTTTCCCAAATACCT
Organism: Pogoniulus pusillus; assembly: GCF_015220805.1. Classification (NCBI taxonomy): domain Eukaryota; kingdom Metazoa; phylum Chordata; class Aves; order Piciformes; family Lybiidae; genus Pogoniulus; species Pogoniulus pusillus. Next base: position 24,143,648 of record NC_087268.1, on the reverse strand, counting down.
TATTTTTCCAGAAGAGTGGATCAACCCCTTCACCTCTGTAAACAAAATGAGACCCTCTCAGAAGTGTTTTTAGGCTTTTGAGATTCATTAGACACAGTTACCTGATAGCAGTACTGACGTATTATGAGCTGGTGCTGAAGGTGATTACTTGAAAGGCTTGAAAGCAGGAAAAGACAACAGGAAGGGTAAAATGCATTACAAGTTGTGAAGCAAAGATCTATGTAGAAGGTTGTAGTTTGACACTAACTGGAGCTCCAGTGTATAGTCCTTAGGTGTTTTTCCCCCTTAGGTGACAGGATTACAGGCCACAGTGTCCTGGAGTCCTGTATACCCCTAAATTCCTCTCTCTCCGTGGCTTGAATGGGAGGGGGAAAGCCGCCTGGTTCCCCCCCTCACCTGCCCTGCAGGCGTGAAGGAGGTGAGCAAAGGGGTCCTGCCCGCACGAGGAGTGCCCCGTGCAGTGCCCGCGCTGGGATCGAGGCGGGATTGGCTGTGCGCTTTCGCACCCAAGGTGTGGTAACTCTGCCCTTTGTCTAGAGAGGGTATAACTATTTGGGGTTCCCGCCTTTAGGGGTTCCCGCCTTGGAGTTTGTCCCTGCTTGGAGTTAGTTACTGCCTGGACATTCGTGCCTGCCTGAGAGCTCCCCCACCTCTCTTGCCTTGCTTGGATGCAGAGAGATCTTCAAAGACTGCTTCACCTGTTGACACCTTTTGTAAGAGCTGAATACCTCAGGGGTGATCTTATTGCTGTCTACAACTACCTGAAGGGTGGTTGTGGCCAGGGGGAGGTTGCTCTCTTCTCTCAGGTGGCCAGCTCCAGAACAAGAGGACACAGCCTCAGGCTGCGCCAGGGGAAATTTCGGCTGGAGGTGAGGAGAAAGTTCTTCACTGAGAGAGTCATTAGGCACTGGAATGGGCTGCCTGGGGAGGTGGTGGAGTCACCGTCCCTGGGGCAGTTCAAGGCAAGGTTGGATGTGGCACTTGGTGCCATGGTCTAGCCTTGGGCACTGTGGTAAAGGGTTGGACTTGATGATCTGTGAGGTCTCTTCCAACCTTGGTGATACTGTGATACTGTGTGATACTGTGAAAAGCAACACAGAGACAGACCTGTCGCGGAGGAGAAAGTTTGGGGGGGGGTGGGGGTGGGGTGGGTGGTGGTGTTTGGAGGAATGATATGCGAGGCCGATGTTTATAAAAGGTATAAATGATTTAATATTAGATACACTAGAAATCCCCTTCCCCAAACTTATTTACAATTATCCCACGTAAGTTCATTATACGCGGTTTGCGAATTAAATCACAGAATGATTTGTGTACAGGAAATCAGGAATTTAGCAACAGTTTATAAAAGAATTTAGAAAGAGAGTTTGTGGCTTGAAAATGCCAGGATTTAGGGAGAGAGTCTGTGATTTTTTTAGAGAGTTCACTGAAGCTTGAGCGATTATTCAGTCTTTAAATTAAGTTCTTGTCAGTTACTCACTGTTCAAATGCAGTTCAGAAAAGTTTCAAAGTCTTTATGGATTTTAAGGCGCGTTGTCCGAGGCTCCGCGGGTCCGGTCGAGCTGAATGCTGTCTCCCGGGGCTCGTAAGGATCGGGCCCCTGCCTGGAACGGTGCTGTCTTGAGCTGGTTGTTGCGATGTGAATGCCGCGGGTGTGTGCGTGTGTAATCAGCCATCAGGGTATCGAGCAAAAGAGGTGCAAGAGCAGGGTAGAGAGCGAGGGGCTCAGTTAAGTTAAGTTAAGGTGCAAGAGGTGCAAGTGGGTATATTTTTTATAGTGTTTTAGAAGAGATGTGTTCAACTTAGTCAGACTTGCGTTAGCTTTACAGATTGGTACAAAGTTATAATCAACTTATACAATTGGCTAATCCTCACCATAAACAACTTATGGAACCACCCAGGGGTCAGCCCCCAGCAGATGTTTGTCGAGTGGTCACCATGTCTGAGAATTCGAAGCCTTTTTCCAAAACATAGCCACGTTTATGTCTTTTGTTTCTCCGAGGGAGAGATTCTCCCAAGGCCTGTACGTCTGCTGGTGCAGCAGCTACGTCAGCACAAGTAGATAGAAAATATTGTTTTGACTTTTTCGATGGAAGGCCTCTGAGCCACAATTTTGTGTATAAATGAAAATTCTGCAATAGGGCAAAAGGGCTCTGATCCCTTCCGTGACAAGACCTCACCAGGAAGCCAGCCTGATCGTGAGTTATTTTGGCTCAGCTCCGCTTTATTAATAAGAAAACCGCTATAATTTAATAGCTAAAGCCTTTCCCAACTTCTGACTTCCAGAATACTCAGATTATTGATGGTATCCCTGTAGATAATTCTCATGCGACTGAATCTGCTAATTAAACTAAATTAATCTTTGTATATATAGTTTTGGGGGTGGGTTTTTGGGAAAATAAAATAACTATTTTTGTATAAAAATTCCCGACTCGGCCACACATTAATTCCTGCCTCCACAACACACAGGGAAGGGAGATGGTGAATAGAACATGTAACTTGAAACTGTTAGGGCTTTCTTTGGTGGTCATTTGAGTTTGTCACACTCAAAGTTAGGGCCCAAGGGCTGGATCATTAAACCTGGCATTGTGGCTGTGGGCGTAAGCTGAAGACTGTGTGACCTGCTGTGGCTTGCACTCCTGATGTCCAGCTTCCCAAAAGCCCTTTGAGAGGGACTTATGAAGGTGTCTGTGGGGTGAAGATACACACACCTCATGGGTTAAAATCAGGCCATGTGGCATTGAGACAGCTGTAGCTGATGATTCCTGAAGACAGAACCTGTGTGCGACAGTAAGAGGATCAGAAGCAGAGCTTTCAATCCTTCACTTGGCCTCATCCAAAAATCAGTGGGTGGCAGCCCTGCAGGATTCATGGGGGCAGAGCAGGTGCCAGGGACAGGCCAGATGCCTGTCTCTCTGAAAATACCCACTTTCCCAAGGCCATCTGATGTGACTGTTTAGGATTTAGAACTTTAAGCACAAATCTTCTGAATGCAGGACTGAGTCTGCACTGGAGCTGATTTTATTGACTAATTCTATAATATTCTAAAGATGTGAGAATGAGAGGCAACCTGGCAGAGACTACCCCATTGAAGGGTGGCAATGGGTAGGAAAAAGGGGTTTTGAGGTTTAGGCCCACACTGCTGGCACTTAAGACCATGCCTCTGATTGCTCCTATTCCTCCTGTAGTGAGATGAGGAGGGGAACATATAACTGAAGGCTTGAAGGTTAAGAAAAGGATAGGGAGATCACACTCCTTGGTTATGGCCATGGATGAAGAGGAGGCTCAGGGGAGACCTTATTGCTGTCTACAACTACCTGAAGGGTCGTTGTGGCCAGGAGGAGGTTGCTCTCTTCTCTCAGGTGGCCAGCACCAGAATGAGAGGACACAGCCTCAAGCTGCACCAGGGGAAATTTAGGCTGGAGGTGAGGAGAAAGTTCTTCACTGAGAGAGTCATTGGACACTGGAATGGGCTGCCTGGGGAGGTGGTGGAGTCGCCGTCCCTGAAGCTGTTCAAGGCAAGGTTGGACGTGGCACTTGGTGCCATGGTCTAGCCTTGAGCTCTGTGGTAGCGGTTTGGACTTGATGATCTGTGAGGTCTCTTCCAACCCTGATAATACTGTGATACTGTGATACTGTGAAAACACACTCAGTCAAACAACATCAACTTAATGTAAACAACACCACTATTACCAATTCTACAATCAAATCAGAGTAGGATAGTGAGAAATACAATGAGATCCTGAAAACACCTTTCCTCCACTGCTCTTTTCTTTCTAGGATCAGCTCTGCTACCAATTTCTCTACCTACTTCCCCACAACAGAGCAGTGGGGTGGTGAATGGGCATTACACTCAGTTCACCATACATTGTCTCTGCTGCTGCTTCCTCCTCAGGGGGAAGACGAATCACACTCCTCTGCTCCAGCATGGAGTCCTTCCCATGGAAGATAGTCCACCAGGAGCTTCACCAATATGAGCCCTTCTTGTGGGGCTGCAGTTCTTCACAAACTGTTTCATAGAGGGTCCCTTCCATATAGGTTGCTCCAGTGTGAACTTCCCCCACATTCAGAGCTTTTTGGGGCACATTCATCTGCTATGGTGTGGAGTCCTTCATGGCCTGGTGGACTCCACCATTAATAACCTTCATGGGCTGCATGGGGATAGCCTACCGTCTCACCAAGACTGCAGAAGAATTGATGCACTAGTGCCTGGAATATCTCTTCCTCCTCCTTTCTCACTGGCTTTGCTGTCCTCATAGTTTCTTTCATGTCCCACTCTCCTCCAAGAACTTGTTCAGCAGGTTTTCCCTTCCTAAATATGCTATTGCAAGGGAGCTCATTGGCTTGATCTTGGCCAGAAGTGGCCCTGACTTGGATCTGGGAAAGCTTCTAGAAGATTCTTACAAGAGCTACCCCTGCAGCCTCACTCCTGCCACCAAAACCCCGCAACACACAGAAACTCAGCACATGGGTATAGCAAATACTTTAGAACTTGGAACTACAGCTCAGCATGCTCATGACAAACTAAGCAATAAAACAAACTGGTGTGAAATACACAGGGTGCTACTAAATAAAGAAAGGTGGAAAGTTCTGCATCTCCATAGACATAATCGACTCACTGACAAAACAGAAGACAGAGTACAGCTGGCTAATGGAAAAGAAATGAGATTTCAGTGACATACTGGTAGCTGGGCATACTCCACACCATTATCAAACTGCTGTGGAAAGTGCAAACCTTTTTCTGTGTGAATAAGCAGAATATGTAGAACGAGTAGGGTGATTTTTCCCTTGTTCCAGCTGGAAGAGCTATTTCAGAAAGCAGGCTGCATCCTGGCCTTGCATGGCTCTTCAAAAAAACTGAGGGTAAAAATTAAAAATAATTTAGAGGAGGGTGAGAGTGATCAGGTCAAAGGAATTATATATGTGGTGTGTCAAGAAAGGCTCAAAGACTCTGACTGTTGCCACCCTAAGGAAGCTTGAAAGAGGATGTCAAAACAGCATCCAACCGTGTGAGTGTAGCTACAAAAAAGACAAAGAAATAACTGTGGACCAGACAAAAATAATAAGGTTAAACAGCAGCACAGGATAATGAGTAAAAAAACAAACAAACAAACAACAAAACAATATTGTAACAGTTGTGCTAAAAAATACAGATACGTAGATACAGATTGTCCATCCATACAGATGCTTAAAAAAACCCAAATTAAACAAAAATCTATCAGAGGAATGATATGGTGGTTTCTTCTTGAAATTAGGACAGTGTTAAGAGCAACTAGGTCATCAATTTCTGTGCCTTTGTATGGTCTGCAGAAAGGGCAGATGTCAGGGCATCTAACTTGTAGCTATAGTCCTCTGTTAACTGTATAATGAACTAGTTGAGACTGGACTCCTTTGTTAGTCACTTATGTACTTAAATTGAGGCACCAAAGTGCCTCAAACAATAGTATAAAACACAGACAGATTTCAGGCACAATTCTACACTGCAGATCTGTTATGTTTGTGCCCTGGCACCAGGAAAGCCTGCAGTGTTAGCCTGCTTCTTTAACATGGTGTAATAAGCAGAAGCACAAATAAGTGATGTACAGGAGAGGAAATACAAGCTAGAGCATCCCAGCTGGAAAGGCTCTGGGGATGGGAAGCAACTTGTATGTGGAGCCAGGCTGACCTGCTTCCCCAAGAGAAAAAAGAATCCCAAATAATCCCAGCGAATCTGGAAGAAGATTTGGATTATATTTAGCTGAGCCTGATATGAAGTATTTCCAGTGCAGCATGTCTGCAGCCTCGGAGAACCCAGTCACCTGTAAGCCACAGTGCTTAATCCCTTTCTCACAGCTTAGCTTTATTTTCTGTGAAACAGAGAAATAATGAGCTGCTTCTAGTCACATCTTTTTCTGGTATTTAGTCATCAAAGCATTTCCTGCCAAGGGAATCCTCCTCAACTCCAGCAGCCTTAGACCACTAGTGGCACCTCAGCAATGCAAACCTGGTGGTAGATGAGTAACCTGGTGGTAGCTAAGTAAATAAGCAATTTACCTCGGTGGGGCTCCTTCCTATTTGCTTGTCAGGAAGAAAACACATCGTTGTAAATCAGTTTTTTCCAACCTCTTCTCTGACAAAGTCTCCGAGTACATAACTTGACTTCCTGATTCAAAGACTGCATTTGCTTTTATGAATCTGTCTCATGGCCAGGTCAGGACATGGCTAAGATAGGACACGATGAGAATGTTTTTCAAATATGATGCAGGATGGATTGTGGATCAAGCTTCAGGTGTGTTCAGCTCAGCTCATCCTTGGACATGTCTGTCTCTCATCTGCTTCAGCAGTTTCTCCCTTCTGTGTAAAATATGGCTGCTAACTTCAGTGATCTCCACTTCAGCCTCGTTAGCACTCACCACAAGAAAAAGGATTTTATTCAAAATTTCCTTCCTGGGTAGCCTTCCTTCAAGTACCTTTACCACTGATTTAGTCAAATAGAGGAGATAAAAAAGAGTGAAAAGGCACTCAGCATTTCTGTTTTGAAGACACATTATTTTTGTGGCTTTCAAAATAAATGTTATTAATTGTTTTGCTGACTTCGATGTGAAAGATTGTCCTTCATAGAATCAAACAGGTTGGAAGAGACCTCCCAGATCATCCAGTCCAACCTAGCACCCAGCCCTGTCCAATCAACTAGATTGTCCCTTTGTTCTATTGCTGGTTGCCTGGTAGAAGAGACCAACCCTCACCTGGCTACAGCCTCCCTTCAGGTAGTTGTAGACAGCAATGAGGTCACCCCTGAGCCTCCTCTTCTCCAGGCTAAACAGGCCCAGCTCCCTCAGCCTCTCCTCATAGGGTTTGTGCTCCAGGCCCCTCACCAGCTTTGTTGCCCTTCTCTGGACACATTCCAGCACCTCAACATCTCTCTTGAATTGAGTGGCCCAGAACTGGACACAGCACTCAAGGTGTGGCCTGACCAGTGCTGAGTACAGGGGAAGAATAACCTCCCTTGTCCTACTGGCCACACTGTTCCTGATGCAGGCCAGGATGCCATTGGCTCTCTTGGCCACCTGGGCACACTGCTGGCTCATCTCCAACTACTATCTACCATTACTCCCATGTCTCTCTCTGCCTGGCTGCTCTCCAGCCACTCTGTCCCCAGCCTATAGCTCTGCTTGGGGTTGTTGTGGCCAAAGTGCAGAACCCTGCACTTGGCCTTGTTAAATCTCATCCCATTGGCCTCTGCCCACCCATCCAGCCTGTACAGGTCCCTCTGCAGGGCTCTCCTACCTTTCAACAGATCAACACCTGCTCCTAGCTTGGTGTCATCTGCAAACTTACTGATGCTGGACTCAATGCCCTCGTCCAGATCATCAATAAAGATACTGAACAGGACTGGGCCCAGCACTGATCCTTGGAGAGCACCACTAGTGACTGGCTGCCAATTGGACGTGGCACCATTCGCCACCACTCTCTGGGCCCAGTCCTCCAGCCAGTTCTTAACCCATATCAGAGTGTATCCAGCCAGTTATTGACCCATATCTTTCTTTGATCTATGCTTGCCCGTAAGCTCAGTTTAAACTGAGAACGGAAGGGGTAAATGTACTGCTCTTTCTTTGGGCACATTATAAAATCCTTTGAAAAATATTCCTGCCACAAAGGAGCAGCTGTGGTAGCAGTGCAGCGTATGCACAGCAGCATGTTTTACACTGGCAATTTGGGGCAGTCACCTGGTTCACTTTTGGTTAATGATGCTGACTTGTTACCTGACCCACTCACACCATTGCATCAGAAATACAAGGTGCCATGGGCACTGTGGTGGGCAATCATATGGTATGCAGAGAGTGGCAGTTGCCAGTCTTCCTCACATCCACTTGAATGTGGCAGAGCTGCTTATCTCCTGATTTGGCCAAGGGGCCTTGGAATTTAACTCATGTTCTGTAGCTGGTCCTCTTGATGCAACATTACTTCTGTTTCAAAACACTGCTGGGTGTTTACCAGCCTGGATCAGGTATTAGCAAGCACAACTTGCTCTTGACCAGGCTTTGATGTGACCTTAAAAACCTGGCATGATGTCACTGACAAGTGATAGATAACCAGGGAAGACAGAGGTGGTTCACCAGTCTGTAGGAAGTGCTACAGATTATGTCGGTGTTGACATTCACCATGGTATGTATTATTGTTTGCCTTTTGCTAACACAAAGGTAAGGATGGCAGACAAATAGTTATCAAATGGGCATCAATTCCTTCAGAAGATGTCTTCAGGTGTAGGCTATTCCTGCTGTTTTTTACTTTTGAATTACAAGAAAAGTCTTATGCTTGTTGTAAGCATTTCTATTTCTTTTTGCATTTTCACTTTCTACTACGTTCTGCTGTTTCATTCTGCTCCTACTCGTCAGATTTGCCTAACAATGTGTAATGCAACAGTAGCTCACTAATTTGCAGTGATGATTAGAAAAGCTTTTGAAAATAATTAAATTTTCATATTAATAAGGGGATAAGCAAATGGAAATATGCAATCAGTCAAAAGGTTTGATCAGCTCATTTACGTTGTCACCCCTGATTTGCTGTTTATGACAATGCTGTGTTTTCTAGCTGCTGTGGTAAGGCGATTGATTCTTCATGGTATGCTCGCTGGCCCATGCGCTGTAGCTAGGAGAAATGATGCTATTAATAGGAAACTGCAGTACCTTCCATTAAATCTTAGCTGAGAGGTGGGGAGAGGCTGCCAGCTTCTGTTGCAGATTATGAAGTGTGCAGTCTAGCAAGTGCATATTAGCTAGATGCAAGTGCAAATATATTGCTACCTACGCCAAGACCATTAAAATGTATGGACATTTACTTTTTTTGCCACTTCTGCTGCCATAACAGAGGAATAAACATGAGTCATTTGGTGAAGCCACAGCAATAGTAAGGGCTTCTGTCCATACTGTCATCATCAACTGTGGTAATAATTGTCATTTAACAACCTAATTGCAAGTTTCCATCTTTGAGCAACAGCAGCATCTAAAATATGCTTGAGCTAGCATTATAAATGAAGGCAAAGCAGAAGCAAAAGGGACTGTGTATATGGAGGGACATTTCCTTTCATGCAGAGACAGGCAACACTAACAAGTCCCTGTGTGATCTGCTAGGCTTTGCCATCACAAAGCCTACCAGACACAGCCACACTAGTAGCCTCAAGCATTAGTGCTGGACCATCACAGCAGCATTCTCCACCACCTCCCTGCCACCAGCAACTGATGCCTTCCTGCCATGCCACCAGAACAAGCTGCTTTTGGTCCAGGCCACTGGAATTCCTAAAGTTAGTTTATCTGGCACTGGATTTGCATAGCTGTGGGAGCATTGCACCACATAGGACTCAAATGGCAGCACCTGCAGGAGTGGTCTGATTTATCACAGATGATTGTTGAAAGTGCACAGGTTCTCAATTGTACCTTGGTAACACCTCCAAACCCCGCTCTGCTCTCATGGTCAGGATGGGATTCAATCCAAGACAACAGAAATGAAAACTTTCCTCTTTAAAAAAAACCCAACAACCCTGACCCCCAGAAAAACCCAACCAGATACTAAGTTTGCTTCACAGAACTACTGGTTGCAACATTGTTTTAATACATTAATAAAACCTGTGAGACTTTGAGCTTGATCTCTTTGCAAAGGAGTTGTTGGAGGAAGCCTTTAAACCTCTGCCCCCAAAGGGAAGAATGAAAAAAAAAAGTTGGATGCAGCTCTGCAATGTTAAATAAGGTTACTATTTTGCTAGCTTATTCTTAATCTTTGAATATAAAAAAGGTTAATGGGATCATCAGAAGATCAAATGTTTATATGGCAGTGGTGGATTAACCTTTAGTACTAACTTGGTTTCTTGCAAATGTAAACCGTATCCGGTATGGATACCTGATAACTACACTATGGTAATACAGACAACAGTTCAAGCCTTCATTAACTGAGTGCTACATTAGGGTGATAATCATGTAATTTGCAGTCATTTCAATCCTTCTTTGTTGCTCATTACAACACAAGAAAAAATTACATATTCAAACTTAAGAAAAAGATTGAGTGAGGACTAAGAAGACTGTTTAAGCCTGCTGTGTGAAGTTGACCTTGATATAATTTCATTCTGCTTTGTGGCAATGGTATTACAGCTATTGGGGAAGATTTCAGTATAAAAATATGATTTAGGTGTGCATCTCTATTATTTACCTAGAAAAATCTTTTCCTTCAAGTTGTCTCCAAAATATATGCTAAAAGATTGAGATTTCCTCACCTTCTTCCTGCCTGATTCTGAAGTATAAGGTGGCAGTTTTGTGCTTCTTTATAGCTAAAATGTAGCTTTAACATGGGATCAGCCACCAAAGGAAGTATCATCTGAAGAGTATCCATCATGCTTACGAAGCCTCCTGATCTGCTCTGGCCTTTGCAAGGGACACAAAGCCAGATAATGCAGTTGTCCCTCCTCTGTGCTTCCCCAGACTCCAGTTTCTGTGTTTGTTCCTGCAGTCCCAAAGAACCAAACAGCCTGTGCTTGCCAATCAAGGCTCAAAGCTGCTCTCAGCTGTGTCAGATTTGTGAGTTTGCAATCTTATAACTCTTGTGCTGCATCACGTTGGCTTGCCCTTCTAGAGTGAGAGGCCCAGAGTCAGTGGGGTTTCATAGGTTTGCCTTCCTCTGGACCTTCAGCCCATTGTTTTCTTCACAGTTTTTTGTTAAAATGTATACTTGCTGTAAAGTTGGGGAGGAAAAGAAAAAGAACAGGGCATATATACATGGGAAATATTTGAAGAATGACATTTCCAAGGGGTTTGTTCTACAGTGCCTTCACCCAGGCTCCGTTTTGGGCAGCCTCACTCAAAGTATGCCCGCAGCAAGGCAGTCCCGGAGAACAGATGTGGCTGAAGATATGGTGGAACTAGACAGGAAGAATCTGTTTCCTTCTCTGTCTGGGAGGAATTTCTGCTGAGGCTGAACTGAAATGTCACAAATTACGTTGCAAACAACTTTGTAGTTAATTGCAAATTGCAGATTGCTTTATCCTGGAGTAGAGGTAGTGTGCTAGTTTGAAGCAGGGAAGAATGTTTTGGTGAGAAGAACTAGATCATAGGCTGTGAAAGGAAAACAATGGTGATGTCTACTCCCCTCAGAGTCTTGCTGACACAAGAAATGTAAACATTAGATAACACTCTCGCCATTTTGTCTTCACTTTCTGGCTGGGCACTGACTGAGCTGCATCTCCTTAACCTCACCTTCCACTCACCTTTGCTTCTTAACCTCTTGGCTGAACCTCTATTCTTCTTTAGGACTGGGGTAAGGTTGAGAGGGGCAGGGGGAAGGTGCAGGGGTGGTTGAGAGCCCCTCCTGGGGACTCAGGTTTCTGGGAGGGGAGTTGTGTTTCTGTATTACCTTTTACCTTGTATATTTCTGTCTATAAGTGTATATACTGTAGATATCTGCTTGTATATTGTGCCAGCTGTAAATAAATAGCTTCATTCATTTTCCCAGAGCTGGCTGAGTCTAGTCTGGGTGATTTCTAAAGTGTGGGGGGGCAGGGAACACCCAAACCATCACAGGTAGACTTGTGGCTTAGTGTTAGTTTACAGACTCGGGATTATTACTGTTATGTTTTTAACTATTTGATATTTCAGGGGAAAAAAAACAACCTTCCTTTACATATATATGTCGTAACACAAAGAAGAAAGCAAACCCAAAAAAAAACCAAAGCTAAAAAACAAACCCAAAAACCAAAACAGGGACTTAACTTCTGAAAACATCAGAAACTGGGATAATGGTCTTGAAAAAAAGATGGTCATGAACAGCAGAAATGCCATCGAGATTAATTCTGTCATACTCTTTGGCTAAAAATTATCCAGAGAAATTGAAGTACAAGACATGGAATTTTATAGCTTTTGTTCAAATTCAGTCAGTTATCATATTACAGAACTTTCACAAGTATTTAAAAAGCCTTATTTCATGTACACTTGTTAATTTCCAAGTGTTAGGACATATCTTTAGCAGATGAAAACTGCCCCAGCATGAAGCACCTAGGGAGCATACCCAAGAGGGTAAAGTGAAGAACGTTTGTGTATATTTAAATAGTTCATCGTTCTCAGCTCTGCATCTGATGTCAGGGCAAATATTTAGCTTTGAGTTGTACTAACTTACAATATTGGGATTTCTCCAGAGGAAAAGTATTTCTTAGTGAAGATATCAAAACCAGTTCCCAAATGAGGTTAAAGAAAACATAATCTTTGTTTTTCCTTTATGTACTCAGGAAACTCTGCCTTTCAAGAGACCAACTTTTGTGTGTGTGTATGTGTGTGGTCTAGTTGCAACCTTGAAAAGGTTGAGTTTGCACAGCAAAAGATCCACTGAGGGCTTTTCATACTGCTTGTGGGTAACTCATGCCTTATTATCCCATAATAACCCAAATAATATTTATAATAAAGAGAAGACTCGGAGGGGATTTAATAAATGTTTATAAACATCTGAGGGCTGGTTAGGAGGTGGGGAACAGGCTCTGATCCTGTTATAGGAGAAGGAGCAATGGGTGTAAGTTGCAGCACAAGAGGTCTCACCTCAACACAAGGGAGAACTTCTTTACTGTAAGGGTCACAGAGCACTGGAACAGGCTTCTCAGGGAGGCTGTGGAGTCTCCTTCTCTGGAGGCTTTCAAGGCCTGTCTGGATGTGTTCCTCTGTGAACTGTGTAGATTGTGTGGTCCTGCTCTGGCAGGGGGGTTGGCTCAATGATCCCCTTAGGTCCCTTCCAACCTCTAACATCCTGTGATCCTGTGATCCTATAATGTTCCAAACACTCTAGAGGAGATATTTTCAATCTTTCAAGCAGAAGCTGGTAAGGAAGGTTATGTTTCTCAGCTCCCCAGGTTGCTAGTTTCCACTGCTTTGACCCCTGCAAAAACATTGTCTTCTGTGTGGCCTTCCTCATTATCACAGAGTTTCATCACACCTCAACAGTATCTGACTAACGATGTCATTCTGAGGTTTTAATGAGCCTTGGACATAATTTAGATCTTAGATAAAGATTATGTCAAAGGTACTGGTAACCATTTCAAATATGACTCCATGCTCTTTTGAGAATCTCTGAGGTTCTTAAGATGCCTGAGGACATGTAATTGATGTATATCAAACTTCCTAGTGAATGTGGCTGTAGATCTGAGCATCACACATTGTTAGCAGACAGCAGAACATCACCTGGTGTGTATCAGCCTACACCTGATGATTGGTCAGGTCATATCATCTTGCAGGTGAAAATTAAATAATGTTGTAGACCTCAGCTGGTGACTGAGTGGGCACTGCTGTGTGAGCTTACCGAAATGGAGAATCACCCAGGACACTAAAGGAGCACAACATGTCCTGCCTAGTTGAAGTGCACATGGAAAGAGAAGCCTACAATCAGCTTGGGAATTTAAAAAAAAAAATCATCTACTCACCTGACTTACTCAGGTTTGGCTCAGGCAGCTACTCTTTATCCATCCTTCATCTTGTCCAGCTGCTTAGTTATCTTAGGATAGATGTATTTGTGTCTTTTGTTAAAGATAAACCTCTGAACCATCATCGTATCAGAGGGACACAAGTCCTTATTATTAGTATGGTTGCTTTTGAAGGCTCAAGAACGTACAGAGAGTTAACTGTCCAAGCAATAGGTCCAACTATTCCCTGTCATCTTCTGAAACAGGTTTATAAGCCTTCATTTCACATGGGTCTGTGCTGGGAAAAGTACACAGCAAGTTTTCCTGAATGCTTTCCAAAGGACAGTGACAGGCACTTAACCACTGAACAAGTATTTGGTCAACAAGATATTTCCTCACCTTGATTTCAAACACATATGTCAAATATTACTTCAGAATTCATTATCTTCTGTATATATTATATTACTTTGAGTATAAGGTTATTTGCAGTGGGAAAGCCATCTATTTTAGCTGACTTTATGATATTGGAATATTTGATTCTAGAGTTTCTTCTTTCCTAACATGACCACAAAATCAGGCAAATTACCAATAATGTAAGAAAGAATCCTACCATAACTCTCTTCTTTCTCCTGAGTTACTAGTCTCTCTCACCACTTCTGATGGTATCCAGAACAGAGATGCACTTGGATGGATGAAATATGTATAAATTAACCCTTCTCCGTCATTCTTCTCACCTTTCTGATTCAGAAGGAGCAGTTTGTAACAGTTACTAGCATCTTGCAAGACAAACCAGAGGATTTCTAACTATTAAGATACCAGGTGAGGATTCTTTCAGATATGCAATGTCTTTATTACCTAGATCTTGAGCTTGATCTTTTTTTGCAGGAAAATATCTGAAGATCTTTCTCTAGCATTTATTTTAGAAAGTTATCTTTTTAATTTTTTTTTTAACCTCCAAAAAAATGTATGGTTTGTTTTTAGCAAAAATATATCTTCCCTCTCCAAGATCTGCTGCAAACATTTTGTATGGATATAGGGCCAGATCTAGAGCACATGATTATTTAAAAGGCTATGAAATCATAGTGTCTTTACCAGAATTAATTGCTCTATAGACACCTCAGAACTGCTGGCAGTCATTGCACATCTTCCTTTTGGAATTCAAAGCCAAAATCCCCCACATCCGAGCATTTCAGCTGTGAATATACTCTCCTAACTAAAGTGCATATGTTCATGTCTCCTGCCTGAAACCTACTAGAAGCCAGGTGCTTGGCAGACCACAAGTCCTCTGTGGGACCTCATGTGGTACCACATGTGCACACACCAAATCTGGCACTCCACAGAAACCTTCAGTGGCTATTCTGCTTTTAAAAAGTGGGCAGAGGAGGAGTCATCATTGTTTACCTTGCATGTAAGTTATAACCATTTCCCACTACAGCATTTGCCTGTTCTCAGCCTGTGGAGTCAAATTCCTGACACAGTGCCCCAGCCAGGCTGGCCATAACGTTTCCTAACCATGACCATTGTTGGTCTCTAGTTTGACCCTTATGGAGCTGCTCATGCTTGCAGACAGTCATGATACCCAAGGAAATCTAACGCAGGATTTTCAAACTATAATGGATCTCAGTGTTTAGCTCACAGGAATGAAATCTCAGTATGTAAATCCCTTAGGTAATTGAAAATAGCCTGTTTCTGGGCAGTCTGTGTAAGGGGGACCATAGAAAAGAGAAGGGAGTCTTGATTCATGTGTCCTAATTGCCTTCACTTTCTACAAATGTGCAGGTGCATTTTCCTGCCAAATTAGTCACCAATACAAAAGTATTGTGTTAGAGCTCACATACAGAGCTCCACATAGTGATGTGCATTATCACAGCATTTTATTGGGAAAATGCAAACCCCGAGATGGCTGATGAAGTAAGCTCAGTCATGGTGTGGTCAGCAGGAGCAGGGAGGTCATTCTGGCCCTGTACTCTGCACTGGTTAGACCACACCTTGAGTACTGTGTCCAGTTCTGGGCCCCCCCAGTTTAGGAGGGACATTGAGATGCTTGAGCGTGTCCAGAGAAGGGCAACGAGGCTGGTGAGAGGCCTTGAGCACAGCCCTACGAGGAGAGGCTGAGGGAGCTGGGATTGTTTAGCCTGGAGAAGAGGAGGCTCAGGGGTGACCTTATTGCTGTCTACAACTACCTGAGGGGTGGTTGTGGCCAGGAGGAGGTTGCTCTCTTCTCTCAGGTGGCCAGCACCAGAACAAGAGGACACAGCCTCAGGCTGCGCCAGGGGAGATTTAGGCTGGAGGTGAGGAGAAAGTTCTTCACTGAGAGAGTCATTGGACACTGGAATGGGCTGCCCGGGGAGGTGGTGGAGTCGCCGTCCCTGGGGCTGTTCAAGGCAAGGTTGGACATGGCACTTGGTGCCATGGTCTAGCCTTGAGCTCTGTGGTAAAGGGTTGGACTTGATGATCTGTGAGGTCTCTTCCAACCCTTATGATACTGTGATACTGTGTGATACTGTGAAATTCTTTAAATGGGAAGATCTGTTGCTTAAGTTTATGTTATTTCACCATTGCTGTGCTATACCAGGATAGCAGCACCTTTGAATTAAAAATAACAGTAACTCATGGTGAGTGCTTATCATTCTGGGAGGACCAAAGGTAGTCAGTGAGTTTAGGGAACTTCACTAAGAGGATAAATCATAACACCTTATGGGGAAAGACAGGAATAAAGGAGTAATTTCTTCGCTATTAATAGCCAAGCATAAATAATGAGGGAGTTCAACATTCACATGATTTCAGCAACAGCAGGTAATTAATGGGATTGTAGGATCAGATTGAAAACGTGCTAGTGGAGGTGACCTGATTCAATCTTCTGCCTGAAGTGAGGTAAGTTATAGAATAAGACCATGTTGGTCAGGGATTTGTCCAGTTAGGTCCCTCCTGACTCTCTCTTCAGGAAGGGAGACTGCACAACTTCTCTGGACAGTCTTCTGCATTGTCTGACTGTCTGCATTGGGGAAAAACTTTTCCTTATATCCAGCCTGAAACTCTCTTGTTCCTCTTATGTGTATTTGTATTTCATTCTCCTTTCCTGTGCTACTGTGAGGAGCCCAGCTCCATTTCCTCAGTGACTCTGAATAGGCACTGGGGATCTCCTAGGTGTCCTTGAAGTGGTCTTCTCCTCAGGCTGAGCTAGATCATGTCTCTCTGTCTCTCCTCACATGCTAAGGACTCCAGCCATTACTGCCCTGGGGGCCTTCCAAACTCTCTTTCCAGTTTGTCCATGCCTTTTCTACATTACAGGACCCAAAATTCGATGTGGTATCTAGTTACACTTGATGAGTGTCACACAGAGAGGGATGATAATTTCCCTTGTTCTATGTGCCACATTTGCATTTATAAACACAGGTGCTGTTGGCTGCCTTTACTGCCAGGGCATGCCAAAAGCTCACCTTCAGCTTGCTGCCTGCCACCACCCTAGGGCTTTTCTCACAGAGCTGCCCCATAGTCCCTCCATGTTTTTTTTTCCCTTTTGGTAAAGAAACCTAGATGATGACCTTAAATTATGCCCCTACCTTGCAGATGTTTATCTTTTTCCACTATCCTGGGTGGAATAGAAGCTGTCAACCTAACATGTGCTCCTCATAATAGGTTAATTTAGTACCCTCGACTTCACCGCGATGACTCATGAGTCACAAGTTGCTCATGTGCATAAATGTTTTCAAGATCACGCCTGGAGCACGTACCTGGGTTTGAAAGGCTTTTGATTGACAAATTTATTCTGTTCTCCTTTCTTTAAATATTCATTTGTTAGCTTAAAAATCTACTTTTTCATGCATTACTCATTAAAATATGAATAAAGTTAGTTATAAAAGGTCTAACCTAAAAAAACAAAACACCACCCCCCTCCCCCCCCCAGAAAACACCTGCTTTTTTCTCAATTCTTTTGCAAGCATTTAGGAAGAGTGTTATTTTCATTATATTTTAGGGATACTAATGATTAACAAGGTTCATTATTAGTGGTGTATGCTGATATTTTAGTACTTTGAAGATGAAAAATTTTGGCTTTTCATCAAAATGATTAAACTGTTATCTCTGTCCACTTAAAAAACCCTTTATGAAAGATCGTTTATTAGTAATAAAGGATTAAGCTGCCTAGAAATGATGCAAGAACATCTTAATTTTCAGTGCCTAATAAAGCAGAGCACGAATTCTTATATTTCTATTTTTGACCTTGCTTTTTATTCTTGAATCTCTATAATCTGTCTAAAGTTCACTTCAGCTGGTAGCTAATTCAGCCCTTATATTGTGCCTTCACAAGTGCATCCTCACACCAAGCACTGTGAAAACATAATATGCTGGGTCATCTTGGTGAACACCTTTCTGAGTTTGATGATTTTTTGATTTATTGAAGTAAAAGTTGCTGACAGAGAATGATTCCAGATTAGAGATTAATTTACCCAGGGAATCTTTTGCATTAGTACAGAAAAGTGATGGGACCTGTTTTACTGCCAGATAGATGCCTTTGGTTTGAAGATTCCTTACCTCTGAGAATGAACTCCCAAGTACAGAATGATCTTTATTCTTGTTTGATGACAAAAATGGGACCATCTTCTTCCTTTTCTCCTCTTGTCCTCTTTGTAAAGAGTTTAATTTAAAACTATCCCATTGAGGAAGGAAAAGGATTTTTATTGAATCATTGAACAAGGGAAAAATGCCCAGTGGTGGCTTACTGGAGAAGTTAGCTAGAGGTAGATATGCTGTAGATATTGGAAGTTACTTCTTCCTTTTCCTTCCTTCCTTCCTTCCTTCCTTCCTTCCTTCCTTCCTTCCTTCCTTCCTTCCTTCCAAATTCCTTCCGAATTCCTTCCTTCCTTCCAAATTCCTTCCTTCTGAATTTCTTCCTTCCTCCCTTCTGAATTCCTTCTTTCCAAATTCCTTTCTTCCTTTGGAATCCCTTCCCTCCTTTTGTATTCCTTCTGAATTCCTTCTTTCAGAAATCCTTCCTTCCTTCTAAATTCTTTCTTCCTTCTGAATTCCTTCCTTCTTTCTAAATCTGTTGGCCTTTTCTTATTCATAAAGTGAAGTGCATTGCAAAGAATGGCAGTGATATGACTGCAAACTCTGTTTCCTGACAATGGTGGCTCTGTAAGCACCTGCCTGTCAGCAGCTGGCTTACAGTTGGCTCTGTAAGCACCTGCCTGTCAGCAGCACTTTAATGGTGAGGACATAAATTGCTGTCTGTGATGCTGTATGCTGGGTACAATGTAAGTTCAGAAGCACACGTTGGAGCACGGTGCCTGACATTGCTGTATGTGGCCAAAAAAAAAAAAAAAATCAATTATTGCCTTTCTCAGTGTTCTTTTGTGGGAAGGAGAGAGCTAGCAGGCTGTCAGGCTATGAGCAGAGAAGATCCTCCCCCTCATAATCTTGGCTATGAATCTGTGACATCTCGTTGTACCAGCATGTTTGTTATTCATCTGTGCTTGGGTTGAAGACGATGTGATAGGGCACTCATGGAAACAGCAGCAGCAGCAAAACAGCTCCCTGTATGCTAAGCCTTGGGCTTTATGACTTGAGGAAACAGCACTACATTTAGCTCTAGGGCTCCCACCTTCCCTTTGGTGCTGTGGAAGGAAAGTTGAAATCTACTTGGAGTTTCAAACCTATGAGGGCTTTGCCACTATTTGAGGTCTTTCAGCTGGAATTAAAAGCACAGTCTTTAACATTTCATGATGCACTTCCAAGAAAAATGTTCTCTGTTTAGTGAAATAATTAAAAGCCTGCATGGTCTCTGCAGTAAGTGACTATGGAGGGACGAATGAGAGTGCTGTAGAGGAAATGTGCTTGCTTTAAGCAGCATTACATCAACCAAGTGGGATCCACACGGGAGAACTGCTAAAAATCTATCATTTAATAGAGCTGCACCATTTCTAGACCCTTGGGGAGAGCTCAGTGCTACTTTACATTTCAGACACATGGGAGGTTGGGTCAAACCAGAGTAAATCTAAAACATATCCCTCCTCAGGGTGCTTATATCATTCTAAATAAATAAAAATTCCCACAACTGAGTATAATATATCAGAAAACCACTCCTCTGTCAGCCTTCAAGGTATTTCTGTCAGCTTCTGTGCTATTTTAAGCTCCTATATTGGTGGCAAATACTTGGCTTGGCATTGAATCTCAGTGACACAAATGCAGCATTTCAGCATCAGACACTGGTGAAAGAGAGGGCAAAGGAGCTGCAACACTCTCTCCTCCATGCAGGGAAAGTGTTTATTTTAAATTCCTTATCCAACCACCCCTGCAGCACTCTCTGCTCTTTTGAATGCAGACGGGCTACCCTTGGTATAAGATCATATGTGGAGGGCACTAAAATTGTGCCAATGGCTTCTATGAAACTCAGGACAGCAACAGGTGCCACTGTGAACAGAAATGGAAAAGTGTCTAAAAATGCATGACAGTGGAAGAAGAGGTGAGTCATGCAATCCAAAGGCTCCCAGTAGTTTCTGGATCTATATGAAGACTATCTAGATTATATAGTGGTGAGCTGTAATCATAGAATCATAGAATCAACCAGGTTGGAAGAGACCTCCAAGATCATCCAGTCCAACCTATCCCCCAGCCCTATGCTGCTTGCTTTCCATCTTTGCCTATCCCTATGTCTAGGTTAATAACAGACAGTATGTTCCAGAGTACATATATCCAACTGCAATTGTTCACCAGGAAAGCAGCTTCCCCACAAAAGCTACTTCCAAATGTATTATGGATGCTACTGTGACTGCATAGAGCACAATGAATTTCTTGAGCAAACACCTTAAACGTGGATGTGGAGAGAAATATGGAAGGAGCAAAATTCCCAACACATCTTATTGGAAAAACAACTCTGGAAGCTGCTGAGGAGACATTTAACTTGCTTAACTTGCAGAAAAGCTAGACTTCTGGCAGAATGGAAATCATCCAGTTCTTCTTTTAAACACACCCTGCTTGGTCTACAAATTGCACATGAACCCACAAAGATCCTTTCTTCTGCTCCAGCAATTGCTCTTAAGTAATCCAATGATTTAATTTTGATTCCACTCGTGTGTGATCACATTAAAATTTCCATGAAGTAAAATGAATCCTTATGTGCAGCAGTGCTCAGTGCTGTTGTCATAACCAAGCCCAGGAAGGTTATGTTTCACATTCACCAATATGGACAGAGGAATCGAGTGCACCCTCAGCAAGTTTGCAGGTGACACCAAGCTGTGTGGCACAGTCAACTTGCTGGAGGGCAGGGATGACATCCAGATGGACCTGGACAGGCTGGAGAGGTGGGCCCAGGCCAACCTCATGAAATTCAACAAGGCCAAGTGCAGGGTCCTGCACCTGGGTCGGCGCAATCCCAAGCACAGATACAGTTTGGGTGGTGAATGGCTGGAGAGCAGCCCTGAGGAAAAGGACCTGGGGGTCTGGATTGATGAAAGCTCAACATGAGCTGGCAGTGTGCGTGTGCAGCCCAGACAACCAATTGTGTGCTGGGCTGCATCAAGAGAAGCACGGCCAGCAGGGCAAGGGAGGGGATTGTCCCCCTTGACTCTGCTCTCATCAGACCCCACCTGGAGTACTGTGTGCAGTTCTGGAGTCCCCTACAGAAGAAGGACATGGAACTGTTGGAGTGAGTCCAGAGGAGAGCCACGAAGATGATCGGAAGGCTGGAGCAGCTCTGCTATGAGGACAGGCTACAAGAGTTGGGGCTCTTCAGCAAGGAGAAGAGAAGGCTTCGAGGACACCTTGTAGTGGCCTTCCAGTATCTGAAGGGGGCCTACAGGAAGGCTGGGGAGGGAATGTTTACAAGGTCTGGTAATGACAGGATGAGGAGTAATGGATTTAAACTGCCAGAGCTGACATTTAAAGTAGATGTTAGGAAGAAGTTCTTTACAGTGAGGGTGGTGGGACACTGGAACAGGTTGCCCAGGGAGGTTGTGGATGCCAAGGCATGATCTCTTGTACACTTTCCTCAGTATGCTTTGCAAAGTTTACATAGAATCATAGAATCAACCAGGTTGGAAGAGACCTCCAAGATCAGCCAGTCCAACCTAGCACCCAGCCCTATCCAATCAACTAGATCATGGCACTAAGTGCCCCATCCAGGCTTTTCTTGAAGACCTCCATGTCCTGAGGGTTTTTTTAAAGCCATGTTCTGTCATAGCCTACAATTTTTGTTTTGAGTTTAGTAGCAACATGCACAATAATTGGACTGCAGCAGCATATGATGATGACTTTAGGTCTGCATCACCTCTTTGTCACGAAGACCTCTGTGTGACCTAGCTTTTGTAATCTCTAACTTCCATGCTGCTACCAGCTCTTGTGGGATGTTAATCACATATTGTTTCCCTGGCTGTAATCAGGGGAGTCTAAAAATAATTACCTGTTCCAGTCATGGCTGGAAAACGTGACTGTAAAATGGCCTACACAATGACTGAAGCATTACTCTTAAAGCCAGCTCTATGGACAGACTTGGGGAGGGGATTTTCCTTACAGGTTTTATATAAAGTCCATGATACTTGGTGCATTGTGCTAGTTTGAGCCTAGCTAGAATGTTTTGGTGAGAAGAACTAGATTACAGGCTGTGAAAGGAAAACAATGGTGATGTCTACTTCCCTCATAGGCTTGCTGAGATGTATAAGAACAAGAATCAAAACAAACATAGATAAGGCACTACTACTCCTGCTGGGGAGCTCCGAGCTGCATCTCTCTCTCTCTAACCTCACCCTCTGTTTCTTTGATTAATCCACTTTGCTTCCTAACCCTCTGGCCGAACCTCCATTCTTCCTTGGGACTGGGGTAAGGTTGAGAGGAGGGGAAAGAAGGTGAAAGGGAAATTGGGAGCCCCTCCTGGGGACTCAGGTTTCTGGGAGGGGAGTTGTGTTTCTGTATTACCTTTTACCTTGTATATTCCTGTATATAACTGTATATACTGCAAATATTTGCTTGCATATTGTGTGTAAATATAAGCTTCATTCAATTTCCAGAGCTGGCTGAGTCTAGTCTGGCTGATTTCCAAAGTATGTGGGAGCTGGGAACACCCAAACCATCACATACATCAGTCTTTGTGTGCATTTTGAATGGACAGGACATTGTCCAGAACAGTACATTGGTATAATATATGAAGCACTCATTTTTTATTAAATATTCGGAACTTTAAATTAGGCAACTGTTTTCCGTGCTGCCTCTGGCTATATTCCCACTACTGGCATAAGCTATGACAGGTGTTGATCTATTGGAAGGTAGGAGAGCCCTGCAGAGGGACCTGTACAGGCTGGATGGGTGGGCAGAGGTCAATGGGATGAGATTTAACAAGGCCAAGTGCAGGGTCCTGCACTTTGGCCACAACAACCCCAAGCAGTGCTATAGGCTGGGGACTGAGTGGCTGGAGAGCAGCCAGGAGGAAAGGGACCTGGGGGGTACTGATAGACAGTAAGCTGAAGATGAGCCAGCAGTGTGCCCAGGTGGCCAAGATAGCCAATGGCATCCTGGCCTGCATCAGGAACAGTGTGGCCAGTAGGTCAAGGGAGGTTATTCTTCCCCTGTACTCAGCACTGGTCAGGCCACACCTTGAGTACTGTGTCCAGTTCTGGGCCACTCAATTCAAGAAAGATGTTGAGGTGCTGGAACATGTCCAGAGAAGGGCAACAAAGCTGGTGAGGGGCCTGGAGCACAAATCCTATGAGGAGAGGCTGAGGGAGCTGGGCCTGTTTAGCCTGGAGAAGAGGAGGCTCAGGGGTGATCTTATTACTGTCTACAACTACCTGAAGGGGCATTGTAGCCAGGTGGGGGGTGGCCTCTTCTCCCAGGCAACCAGCAATAGAACAAGGGGACACAGTCTCAAGTTGTGCCAGGGTAGGTATAGGCTGGATGTTAGGAAGAAGTTCTTCCCAGAGAGAGTGATTTGCCATTGGAATGGGCTGCCCAGGGAGGTGGTGGAGGCACCGTCCCTGGGGGTCTTCAAGAAAAGACTGGATGAGGCACTCAGTGCCATGGTCTAGTTGACTGGCTAGGGCTGGGTGCTAGGTTGGACTGGATGATCTTGGAGGTCTCTTCCAACCTGGTTGATTCTATGATTCTATTCTATGATCAAAATCCCACCTCTCTTAACTGTAGGGGACAATTTGTTGTTTGCATGCAGAAGATAATTCAATAGCTTTAGAGGGAAAGTTCCTTATCTTTTTTTTTTCAATAGCAGCACTTTCATGGCTTTGCAATTCTTCACATAAATGAAGTTGTAAGGCTTATTTCTAATCCAAAGAACCCACGTGTGCTTTTCAAAACTCAGTTCTTAGGTAGGAATTTTAGGCTTTCACAGAAATACTCCATTCATCTTGATTGTCTAGTGTCTGTGACCCATGGTAACTGCTTTCATAGAATCATAGAATCAACCAGGTCCGAAGAGACCTCCAAGATCATCCAGTCCAACCTATCACCCAGCCCTATCCAGCCAACTAGACCATGGCACTAAGTGCCTCACCCAGTCTTGAAGACCCCCAGGGATGGTGCCTGCACCACCTCCCTGGGCAGCCCATTCCAATGCCTCCTTTGGCATCACAAGACCAGGTGGTATGTCTTACCTGCACTTGAAATAGTCACATGACATTACTCACAGAGTTGTGCATGCCTTAGCCATGCTCACCCAGAAGAGAAACTAGAAAGAGAAGCATTTTAAATGGTTACTAGGTATATGATTCTATGTATATGGTTCTAGACAATGGATAAATATCCAGAAATTTCACAAATATTAGCTAATTTTCTAAAGCATAAGCATACATCTTTCTTCATCCAGCTTCTCTGAATGATTTCCTTCACCAGACACCCTTCAGTCACCATAGAAGAGCTCATTCCCTTACAGTGAATTCAGAAAATTTGATCTTTCTGGACAAACTCTTACTATAGGCTATCTGTTGAGGAAGCAACAAAATAAATATATAAAAATTAGTGCTTTAAAAGCCTGTAAATATTTACAGGAGTCATGCCTTACTTTTAGCTGTTCTCCTTATCTCACTGCCTGCTTCTCCTGACTGCCCTCTTCTACTCTTGTGGTGAACACTCTTTTCACAGTATCACAGTATCACCAAGGTTGGAAGAGACCTCATAGATCATCAAGTCCAACCCTTTACGACAGAGCTCAAGGCTAGACCATGGCACCAAGTGCCACGTCCAATCCTGCCTTGAACAGCCCCAAGGACGGCGACTCCACCACCTCCCCGGGCAGCCCATTCCAGTGTCCAATGACTCTCTCAGTGAAGAACTTTCTGCTCACCTCGAGCCTAAATCTCCCCTGGCGTAGCTTGAGGCTGTGTCCTCTCGTTCTGGTGCTGGCCACCTGAGAGAAGAGAGCAACCTCCTCCTGGCTACAACCTTCCCTCAGGTAGTTGTAGACAGCAATAAGGTCTCCCCTGAGCCTCCTCTTCTCCAGGCTAAACAATCCCAGCTCCCTCAGCCTCTCCCCGTAGATCAAAATATAGTATTCATAAATTACTCCAGAATAGCTCCATTTCTGTATGTTTTCTACCTGGTGCAGCCAAAAGCTTTAAGATATAATCAAGATTGTGTCTTCCATTGCAGCAGCCTGACTTATTTATGCAGCCAGTGCGCTCTAGCCACAAGGTATTATTTCAGTCAGTGTACCTAATCAGTACACAATCTGAAATAAATTAACCAATCTAAACTCATTAAAGACACCAGTGCAAACCTTAAGAATATTTATGAATTCTTAAGATCTTTTTCTTTCCTCCAGATTAAATGTTTGCTATTTGCAAGCACTTTCTAAAATCTTCTCCAGCACAGGTATTTGGTTTGCTGTTGATACAGAAACCCATTTTTCTCCTGCTGTCAGATAGTCATGCAGGGAAGGATAACAATAATAATTCCTAATAATAATTTGTTATTTTTTTAATCATTAATCATATTTTTAAAAGCTTTTTAAGAAGTAGTCCAGTGTAGAGTAAATGAGGTATTTGTATCAGGTAGTGCCCATCTTAGTGTATGAGTAATGAATAAAGTGAATGCTGTGCAAAGTCACAAGAAGGTGATCCTTTAATGTGCATAATTAGGTGAATAGTTGTGAAAACAAAGTTGATTACCAAAAATCAGCCCAATTCACCAGGTTCTACCATGGCAAAATGGGGCTACATTTACCATTTATCAACATTGTTCCTGAATTTTGTTGCTGCCAAAGTTCTGTTTCTCACACTCTGACGTAAAATATGTTCACATTTGAATACAACTCTGCTGGAAATCAAATTGCCTCAGGTTCTTTACAGAAAATATAAAAGGCTCAGGTAGATGTTGTGTCAAGTTTATCACCTTATGGTTCTCTTGCCCAATGAGTATAGCACATCAAAAGACCTTATCACAGAGGAGCTTTAGTGGCAAAATATTTATAGTTGCCAGCGACTCAGAAGTAAAAAGTGTGTGGAGGCTGATAATTCTTTCTTGATCTGACCTTTCAGGCTGTCCTATTTGTCTTAATTTCTTATCAGAAAATCAGTAAACATCTGGAGTGTTTTCAAAACATGACTTGTCCTGAA
The DNA here is from genome assembly GCF_015220805.1 of Pogoniulus pusillus. Classification (NCBI taxonomy): domain Eukaryota; kingdom Metazoa; phylum Chordata; class Aves; order Piciformes; family Lybiidae; genus Pogoniulus; species Pogoniulus pusillus. The sequence continues at coordinate 24,117,692 of NC_087268.1, read as the reverse complement.
ATGTGGTTCGTTTGTTACATTCATAGATTAAAAATGGTGTTTTCTTTTCCCTCTTCCTGTGTCCTGATGACCTCAGAATCTTCCCATTGAAAACTTTTCAAGTTAATATCTCCCTACAAAAGTTTTAGTTTACTGGAAACAGCAAAAAGTACTTTGCCAGAAATGTCCCAGGTGTTTACTAAAAAAAATGTGTAAAGAGGATAACGTCCTATAGTTTTTAGGTGAGACAGACTCAGCGATTATCTCTGTGTTTAAGAGATGAACATGAAAATTCAGAAGTCTGTGGGTTTTAGTTTCTGTAGATTACCCCAGGATGCATATTAATTATATATTTTTAATACAACACATTATTTCACAGGAAATATTAGAGGAACAGCCATCTTTTGTCCTTGTGCTAGCTGTATCTCGGTTTTCTTTATGCCTCTTGTATTAACATATGCATGAAAAATTACAATCTTGTCTTGCTTCTCACCCCACAAAAAAACCCCAGTACTTCCACACAGGAAGAAGAATAGTTTAACGCATAGGAGATAACCTAGAGTACTCTGTTCAGATTTGGAACCATCAGTACAAGAAGGACATGAATGTGTGGAGTGGGTCTAAAAGTGGGCCAAAAAATTATCTCAGGGCTGAAACACCTCCACTGTAAGGACAAAGAGGGATGAGAGCTGAGGTTGTTCAGCTCAGAGAATGAAAGAATCCAAGGAGATGTTACTTAAAGGGGCCTATAAGAAAGATGAAAATGGTCTGTTTAGCAAGGTCCGTTGTGATACGCCAAAGGACAATGGTTTTAAACTAAAATAAGTTAGATGCAGAGTAAATATAAGGAAGATATTTTTAATATCAAGGGTGGTGAAACACTGGAACAGGTTGCCCAGAGAGGTGGTAGAAGCCCTATCCCTGGAAACATTAAAGGTTCAGGTAGTTGTATCTCTGAACAATCTGATCTAGTGAGAAATGTCCCTGCTCACTGCAGTGGGGTTGAACTAGCTGACCTTTAAAGTCCCTCCCAAAACAAAACGTTCTTGGATTATATGAAAATCAGTTGGGTGATCAGAAATTTTCAGAGCATAAGGGTATTCCCAGAGTATATATATATTTAAAAGTTTGTGAAGTCATTATAGAGAAAAGCTGAAACTTTGCTTCATTTTCCTTCAGCATATAGATCATACTAAATGCTGACACTCTTTAAAGACACAAACAAAAAGTAATTATGTGAAACTAAAGGAAGTGTACAGTCAGAGTTGAATAGCTCACTGATTTGGGCATTAAAAATAAGTGTACATAAGCTTGGCAACTGTCGCAGAGAGGTATTCTGCTGCCTACGCCGATTTGTGGCAGAGGGGAAAAGATTACTTGGTGCAAGATAATATTCTATAAAAGTATATATTTATTAACTTCAATATTCTGAACTCTCGCCACCCCCAACCACTATATATTAATATTAAAATGGATCTTACATGGTCATGAAAACATTCTAGGATTAATATCCAACCATAACTTATTAATAACTAGCAAACAATTCAAACTATAAACAGAGAGAGGATTTTTCCCCGCGGCAAATACCACTTGGGGTCTATACGCTACTTGCCCAGCAGGTGGGCTGAAGCTCTTTCTCCTCTATGGCAGGAGGCAATAGATATTACAGAGGCATTAAAGCATTTACTTACAATTCTTATTAATTATCAATCACTCTCCGGGGCTATGTCACAGCCTATTACTAGTGTCCAAACTTCAGGGGAGTCTTTGCCCATGGACTTTGAGGCTGGAATCCTCCTGGCTTCAGGGGAAAGGAGAATCTTCCTGGCTTGTGGGGAAAATGACAGTCTCTGACCTTGTTCTCCAGGCAAAGGATGCAATCTATGACTTTGTCTCCTGGCTTCTTCTGGACACTCTGTCCAGGGATTCTTAGGCAGGACCTTCAAGTGCAGAGGGAGTACGTGCCATGCAATCTGGGCACGGTCTCACGCTGGCTAGCAGGCCAATCACGTGCAGACAAGTGGAGTCTGCTCGTGGTTAACTCAGCGGCAGTGGCGCTTACCAGGCAATGATAAGGCAGCAGGCATACAATAGGATGCATGGCTGCATGGGAGACTGAGCTCCGTAGGTAGAGGCAGGCAATAGAGGATCTGGTCCTGACAGCTCACCACAGTGGCATGCAAGTGTGCACAGCTGGCTGGGAGACTATGGGAGATTCTGTCTCCGTAATAACAATGCTGGTGAGTCTAAGCCTAATAATGAGCCTGAACGTGAGTGTGAGCGGGAGAGTCCGAGCATGTTGTTTACCTGTGTAACCCTATTTATTAAATGTGGGCTGAGATTAATGGCCCCTTGGCCACTAGAATGACCAATCAGGCTGGCAGTTAGCCAAACAATGCCATAATAGGCAAAACCCCACAGGCCTGGACCTCCCAAATATGGGGTCTAGCACTAGGCAGGCATGAGCTGGGGATGTGCGGGCTTACACGACATGTTTACAACCACATAACACAATCGGGGGTCCTAGGAAGGCCAGACTTTGTGGCACCAGGTCTGTTGTGCCTGTTTGTGCTCATTATGTGCTTACCTCTGGTAAATGCATGTCCAGGCAGGGCAAGGCATAAATAAGCCTATTTTCAGGCCTACAGGCCCTTGTGGTGGAGGGCCACGTAGGCCCAAATGGCTGCATTTACAAGTCTATTCTTGCCCAGACATGTTTTCCTCCTGAAAGGTGTTTTTCTACCTAAACCAGGGGAAAACAAATCAAGTGGACAAAGGAGCACAATAAGCCTGGCGCCTTCAAGTCTGGCCTGTCTTGCTTGCAAGGTTGAGGTAAACCTGTTGCATAAGCTCATGCGCCTAGGGTGTGGGCCCACCTGTGCCCTCTCCATATTTGGGGGTACTGGACCTGTGGACCCTACCTTATTTGGCATGTTTGGCCAGATGCTTATTGGACAGTATTGTGGCCAAAGGACCATCAATCTCGGCCCACATCTCATATATAGGGCAATTCAGTGTTCCTGCCACCCTCCTCCACCCACCGCCCCTAGCCTCTTCACCGCCTGGGGCCATTGCCGCTGTATGTTTCCAGCCCACAGTACTTTGCCCTGGTCCAGGGGAACCATTGATCAAGGTGCTCCCGGTCAGCCGCCGCTCCAGCCCATCGTTCTCAGCTTGACCATGCCCGTGGAGCCTCCTCAGACAGCGTGCCCCAATAATACCCGAACTGAACTATTCATATCCACAAGGGTCAACAACATGGCTTTTGCTACATATATCTGGGAGCACAGAGACTGTGACTCCAACTAGTGAGTAGCTGAAAAATCTCGATTTGAACAGCTTAGAAACTCCAGTGACTTTACCAGTGGCCCTTTTATGCCACAAGACTCTCTATCCAAACCTTTTCAAACCTCTACTAAATTCCTGAATCCTGCTGTAAATAGACATTCTGTAAAATAATTTCACAACCCCGTACAAAGGACTTGTGTAGGTTAACTGTATATAAGTTTGGGGAGGGGGGAATTCTCTTTGTATATACTATTAAATTATTTAAAACCCTTTTAAATTCGGCCTCATATTTAATCCCCTAAAACCCAAACAAAACCCCTTCACAACAGCCCTCCATGACAGCAACTGATTGGAGGGTATCATTGGCACACAGCTCCTTGCATTTCAAGTGATATATAACTATGGCTTCATCTCACTCACTTGAATGTCGTTATTACATGGATACATTGCTGCTATCAAGTGAACGAAGATTACTGATCCACAAAATTTCTGTCTTTCATTACTTATTTCTAAGCTGGGTGATTGAGATGGTGTGATTATACAATACTACAGGTCTGGACTAACCTGTGTTGGTTCTTATAAATTACTTGCCTGATTTTCTTAAGTGAATGGTTTACCTTTGTGTGGGTGTGAATTCTATTTCCAGCCTTAGTTTATTTCAAATGATTGGGTTCATCTGATTTTGTCATTATGGCAAACATCATAGGTGATTACAGAAACATACAGTATCGAAAAGACCAAGGCAAAAAACACCATTAAAAAAGAACTACTTTCCCTTTGATCAACAACCAATAGAAACCTGCTGACTTATTTCAGACATTGTAGCTCTTTTAATTAACTTAGCACTGGTTCTGCTATTATACAGAACTAAACCACTGCAAAAATGTTAAGGCAAAAATAAACACCTCATTTAAATCCAATATGGAAAAAAAAAAGTGTTTACAGCAACATTTCTGACCTTAGTTTACCCTTTTGTGTCAAACATTTGGAGAACATTTGGGAACTGACACAGTTTTTCTCAGGACAGAAAGGAGTCCCTCTGGAGAAAGTAGGCTTAGCTATTGAGTGAGATGAGAAATACCAGTTCTTTGCTGCCTGAGGTCTAAGAAGCTGAGATCAATTTCAGCTTGCAAGATTTCCTGATTTTTTAAATTTCCTTATTTTATTAAATTCAAACCCCAGTTTTAAAATCATAGGTTTAAAAAAAAAAAAAAATATATATATATTAGCACTGATGACTTTGTGGATTTTCAACGAGGAAATTTTTTTTTTTCCTCCTATAGACCATAGAATCAACCAGGTTGGAAGAGACCTCCAAGATCATCCAGTCCAACCTAGCACCCAGCCCTAACCAATCAACCAGACCATGGCACCAAGTGCCCCATCCAGTCTTTTCTTGAAGACCCCCAGGGACGGTGCCTCCACCACCTCCCTGGGCAGCCCATTCCAATGAGAAATCACTCTCTCTGTGAAGAACTTCTTCCTAATATCCAGCCTATACCTACCCTGGCACAACTTGTGACTGTGTCCCCTTCTTCTGTTGGTGGTTGCCTGGGAGAAGAGGCCACCCCCCACCTGGCTACAATGCCCCTTCAGGTAGTTGTAGACAGTAATAAGATCACCCCTGAGCCTTCTCTTCTCCAGGCTAAACAGGCCCAACTCCCTCAACTTCTCCTCATAGGATTTGTTTCAACTAAATTGCTTTCAACTGAAAAAAGTGGTATTATCTCTGTGCATTACAGAGGAAAAAAATGGTCTCATTATTTAAATATTTTTGGTGCTAATCTTAAAGCAAAGAAGAAGGGAGGAGTTTAGAGAGACTTCAGGAAAGCACTGAAAATAATCCAGAAATCTTCCAAGTCTTCTTCCCTCAGGAAGGGAATTAAGAAGTTAATTTTATTTATTTTTTTAAAGAGTAGTTTGAGAGATGATTTAATCAAGCATGGTATCTCAATGAAGAAGCAATTACTGTTGCTGTAGAGATCGCTCATCCATTGAACCAATGGCAAGAGGATGAAACTAATCAAGTTCCAAATGGAAATAAATGGGAATTTCTAGTCATGGTTGTACCAAAACACAAATGAAGGTGATAGATTCCAGGCTACACACACATGTGTAGTTCTTGAAATTACTCTCTAAACATGTTATGTTTTGCAGCCATGCTGTGGGCAAGCAGACAACTAGATGAGCTTTCTATGTTCTGACAATTCCTCCTTGTTCCAGTTTGGGTGACAAGCATACCTCCTACTGCAGGACTATCACTCCAATTAATTTTATTTTTTTTATTTCATATGATAATTTTTATGTGTAAACTACACACTCATAAGGGACTTCACCATCATAATAATTTTTAAAGTTAGAATTTTTTTCCTTTCATAAATTTATTTTGATTTTCCAGTGGATTTTCTATTCCTTCACAGGCTAAACTAAGCTTACTAATCTGTCCTTAAACACAGACTTGTAATGAGGAAGTCCTACAGAGTGCACCTAGGCTTAACTACAGATGCATACAGTAGCATCCCTTCCAAATCACATTTTCCTTTCACCTCCGATCAAGGACTATTTTGTTTCACACCACTTTACTCTGGCTGGCTAGCCTGGACCTAGGAGCTTGGAAATGCTCTGAATGCTCTAGTTGGTGTATGACCATTGCAGTTAAAGAACAGAAGATTGCTTTGCAAGTGCACAAGTATACTTACTATGTGTAGATGAATCTAGGAACTTCCTAATGAGAGATTTTTCATGCAGACAGACAAGGATCCTTTAGGGACTGATGCTGCTACATGCTGGCTACAGAAAGGCATCTCTTTGGCAGGCACTGGGCAATGCTCCCTTGGGGAGGCATCATGAGGAGTAAGAAGGCACTTGAGACAGAGAATTTGTTACACAGCTCATTGAAAGCTGAAGCTTGAACTCCTTCGAGATTTTGAATAAATCCTCCTTTTGATTGTGAGTCATTTTAATCCACCCAAGAGACAACAGCAATACTGCATGATCTGGGACTAATCTCAGCTAACCAAAGTAGTGTCAATTTCATGTTGAATCTGTTCAAAGAGGTCTGAAAAGGCTTGCAACAATATGTCATGTAAATTCCAATAATGATTACATCAGAGACAATTGTGAGCTGTTTCTAGATATTCTCTGTATAGGAAAAAAAGAGCTAAATTAATCAAGTGCACCATTCTATGCCACTATTCTTTGTCAAATTACTTTTTCAGCCTTAATCATGGAGCATTGTACAAAGATGAACTGTCTGTTCCTAAATCTTCTGGTTCTTAACACACACAATTTTCCAGGAATGGGACAGGGTGTTGCTTTACCCTCACTTTTCTGTCACCACCTGCAGTAGTCTTGCTGCAGAACTGTTGCACTTTCTGATGCTATGTTATTAGTCTTCACTGTTGCTGGCCTAAAAAGTACTGTTGTTCTTGGCAATTTCATGTCTTCCATCTCACTTGCTGTAGCTTCAAACTGCTTGCTGAGATGGAGGCTGAACTGACCCAGACTCTGCAGTGACACACATAGTTGGACTCTACTATTTGTTTCATTTGGAGTTCTTTCTATTGCTGCTTGCTGTTGTTTCAAGAAAAGGTGATGTTGGTGGTGATTATGTGCTCCTGTGTGAACAATGTTTTCCTGTTCAAAATATAAAAGTAAGATAGCTGTCTCTAAAACCTGCTGAGGGTACTGTGCTTATTTCACTCTGGCATCTTCATTCCATTAAAACAGTGCTAAAACTGTCAAAATGTTGGCTCGGAGTCCTTCTTGCTTCTATATACTTACAAAGAGTTTAATGCACAAGAGAAGGTCAGCTCTTTGTGTATCTGTAACTTTTTACATCATGACAAATATAGAAGAAAAAAATAGGTCCCATCCTATGTGCTTAGTGGAAGTTTGATATCATGCTGGACAACTATTACTGTCTTAATTTCCATGACTCTGCAGTAATGCACCAGCTTTCAAATCCAAATTCCAGCCTGTTGTTGAATGAATTGGCTATCTTATTCCTTCTCATTTCAATGAATCATTTGATCCACACAAACACACTAAAAAAACCAAAGTTTTTTTCTTATGAATTTGTTAGAAAAATAAACTTGTACATATAATATTTCTGCATAGGCAGCTCGATTTGTACAATATCCCAGCACGCTTCATTGACTCCAAACCAATTCATAGTCCATTGAGTATGAAATAAAAGCAGAATATTGGCATTTGCTGACACTTTTTCTCTTCAAAGGCCATAAGGGTATCCTAAGTATATCATCCCTTTCTGATATGGGAAATCATGAGAGAAGATTGCAAAGCTGAGAAGGTTTTGGCATCCTGAGAATGACAGGAATATTCACTGGCTGTTAACACAGATTAGAAGGGGAAAGGAAAAAAAAAAGTCTTGTTGCTTAGACCTTTATGTCCAACTTGCTTCTGGCAAACACAAAGTTCATAATAAAATTAATAACAGTTCATTGCCACCAGCTGTTCACAAGAAACAGATGCAGCTGTGGATCCATTTAGTCAGCATTTCTTCCTTCCCAGCTACTTCATCTTGAGCAGGGAATATTAGAACAATGAAATGTGTATTTGACTACAAAGTAGGGCAGATATAAATCAAATTATTCTCCTTAACTACTGCATTTTACTAAGAAGGAGTTGCACAGTTAAGCATAGGAGACTTAGGAGAAACACATTTGTAATAAAAATTCAGCTTTGGCTTCATTCACTTGAGGCATTTCCAATATGTGGCATCCAACATGGCATACATGCCTGTGTGCAAGGAGAGGATAGTCCCTTGTCCTGCCATTAAATTACTGTGTTGGCACTCCATCTTGGGGATACTCCTGGATTTTGGTACCTCCTGCCTTGGGGTACCCCAAATTCCTTTCTTCTTCTCTCCCCCTCAGCAGGTTTGCATGGGAGAAGAAGGTGCAAAAACTGCTTTCCCCCCACCCTGGGCCTTGTGGGCTTCAAGGGGTAAGAGCAAAAGGTCCCTTTCCACATGTGGGCTGACCTGTGTGGAAGCCCGTGCTGGAATCAGGCTGGGGGCTGGCTGGGTTTTAGTGCCCAGTATAAATGGTAAATGGACACTTTGTTTAGAAAAGGAGAAATAGATCAAGGGAGAATGGGAAAACGTTCCCACCTTGAGAGTTCCTGTCTTGAGAGTTCCTCGCCTTGAGAGTTCCCTGCCTTGAAAAAGAGCTCCTGATAGACTGCCCAACAGGACAGGTTCCTGCTGTGACTGGACTGTCCTCACTTTTGGACAACTCCTACTTTTTTGTACTGCTCTTGGTTTATCCCGTCCCTGCTTTTGGAGGGTTCTCCCAACTTTTATATGCTTCTGTGCAAACCTGCAGGCTTGGCAAAGGCATCCTTTAAGAGAGGGACACTGGCAACATCTGGACTGGCTCCTCTTGGGCCGTATCAGCAGCCAACTTCCTGGCTGCCTCTTGGACTGGGGGAGGCTAGCAGTTTTGGCTCTCCTCTGCCGCTGTGAAGGCAGCATGGTTCCACGATCATCTCGTTCGTGGAAGAAGTGCTCGAGGTATTTCTGAGTTTGGCAGCTCTGCCACTTGCCTTGGGATTCTGCTGTGTGGATCTCTTCTATTGGATATTGTCTGCAGTGTCAGAAGGCTGCTTCTGCAGAGGAATTGAGGAAGGAATCATTGCTGAATGTCTATCTCACCTCTGTGAGTAAGACCTGCTGTTCCCTTAATCTTCTGCTCAGCCTTATTGACAGTGGGGTAAAGCTGTTTTTATAGCCTATCCTTTTCCATTTCCCAACTTACTAAATATCTAAATTTGTCTATAATATCCATTTTTTGAAGAATTTCCCAATGAAACTGAATCTGTCAATAAACTAATTTTTTAATATAGTTTGGGGGCAGGGTTCCAGGAAAATAAGATAGGTCTATTTTTATAATTCCTGACTCAGCCACATTAATTCCCTGCCTCCACAACACCTCCCTAAATCTTTAATTTCTTTCTACTGCTGATAGTCAATAAGGTCACCATTTCTCTCTGCCAGGGCTTCTCCCCTTGCCTGAAATGTGATGTAACCCCAGCATACTTTTACTGCATAAATATTTTCATGTTCTAAAAGGGAAAAATCACAGAAGCTGCTAAGCCTATTAAAAAAATAAGATTTGCAAGTATCATATTCCCCCTTACTCAAAAGCATATAATTCTATCTGAATGTAGGAATCAGCAGAAAAAAGAATTTTGTTATTGGCCATCGATCATTGTATAGGGATAGCCAAAAATCTTGGTAAACTAAAATTTGGACAAATTTTTTTGTGAGACTTCTGAACTCCTGCATGACACAACAGCCAGAAAATTGATAGGCTATTCAGATAATGAATTCCATTTAAAATGAAATTTTATCTTAAATGAAAAATGAGCTGGAAGAATTAATAGTTTATAAAACAGTCCTAAGTGCCAAAATAGAAAACAGACACTATTTTGATGCATTTTTACTTTAAATTAAGCAGTTGTATAGTGGTTAGAGCTATGCATGCAACTTATAAGGCACAAAACTACTTAAATACTTAAATGAAATAAGAATGACAGTAATACACTTAGCCTTGTTGAAAGGACCAGGGGATTGGAAATGAATGGTTACAATTAGAGATAAATGTAGTCCAGGTGATAAAGAAACATGAAACATCAGGATGGGAAAGAGTTAAAAGTGACAGCACCAGTGGCTGCTTTTTGCATCCCCTCTTCACTTTGAGGGAAGGTGTGAGGTGCAGTAAGTGCAAGGGGCATTGTGGTGTTCCCAGAAAAGGATCCCCTGATGCTGTGCAGAGGGTAGTTTGTCCCCAGCCCTGCCGCCTGCTGTGTCAGGAAAGATCCCCTTGCGTCTCCCTTAGCTACCTGCTTCCAGGGAATTTTGGGGAATTTTTAATCAGATTTGCTTTGTTTGAAATTGACCGAAAGGTTCAGACAATGTTTAGAGACAGGAGAGACACAGACATGAAGGCGGTGATCAAATACATCTAATTACTTTGGAAATGCTGGTTAAGGAAAAAAATAATGCCCCAAGGAAGACTTTTATTAATAAGATGTTTTCGTTTTATCTGCTCTGTGGTTCTTTGAACTTCTCAGTCTTGATTAAATTTCAAGGGAGACAGAGGAGAAGAGAGTTTTTCTTCTCCAAAGCCTGGTGAATTGAATGGAACTAATCCACTTCTGATGAAGGTATTGAGCACAGCTGTCTTCATTACATTTCAGTAACAGTTACATATTCCTACAAAACAAAAGCACTATTTCCTTTTTTGTTGTTGTTGGTTTTGTTGTTCTGTTTGTTTGTTTGTTTTCTTGCCTGTGTTTTACATCTCAGCTTGCCCAGGAAACAAACTTTGCAAAAACCTGTGTGTCCGTGTCTGTTTCCCTCATTTGAGGGAGGGATCTGAGTCTGTTGTGGAGGCAGGGAATTAATGTGGCTGAGTCAGGAATATATATAAAAACAGAATTATTTTATTTTCCTGAAACCCACCCCCAAAACTATATACAGAAATTAATTTAGCTTTTAATTAGCAGATTCAGTTTGGTTGAGAAGATCTTACAAGGATATCATAGATAAATTTGACTATTTTAAAAGTCAGGAGATGGAAAGGCTAAGCTACTAAACATAGCATTCGCCACTATTAATCAGGCTGAGCCAAAAGTTTACTACTCACAGGTGAGTTAGGCTGTCTGAGAGAAAGGGCAGTCCAGATGCACATCAGCTCTCGCTCTTTCAAAGGACATCTGAGGCTTGCACAAAGGGTGCTTATGGTGGGAAGCTGTCCAAAGCAGAGACGGTCCTGTCCCTCAGGAGCTTGTCCTTCAGAGCGCCAGGGGACTCTTTCTGCAGGAACTATCCAGGCAGGGGAGAACTCTAAGGTGGGCACCCCAAGGCAGGAAGTCCCCCAATATTTATACCCTTCCTAGACAAAGAGCAGAGTTACCACTGCCTAGGTGCGAAGATCACAGCCAATCCCTAGCCCGATTCCAGTGCGGGAATGTGCACGGGTCACCCCTTGTGTCAGAAGGGCCCTTTGCTCTCCCCCACTTCACGCCTCCAGGGCAGGGGGGGAAACAGTTTTTTCCATGCCTCTCCTCTCCCATTCAAACCACGGAGGGAGAGGAATTTTGGGGTATACAGAACTCCAGGACAGAGTCTCAAACGTACTTAACATTTCTATGAGTTTTGTATGAAATACACAGCTAGGAAAGTAAAAGTCATGAGGGTGCAAGACATTCACAGTTTCATCTTACACTGACTCACATATTTCATTCTTTCATTATCCTGCAGCTTTCTTGAGACACTCAAGCTGACTCCTCCAGAGAAAGACACTTTTCCAACATCTGCTTTTCAGGGGTTGGTGATGCCAGACATTTTTGAGAATCTCACAGTTTAGTGGGCCAGAGACACCCTTCTCCACTTTGGAATAATGATTTCAACAACTTGGAGAGAATGTCATGTCAAGCCAGTCTTATACTAGTCACAGTCAGATTTAATACTAAGCAAGACAGAGAACTAAAATTACTTGTTTCTTTAAAAGCATAAATTTGCTACTATGTAATAAGTTTTTAAAAACACAGCAAATTTATTTAGTTTATGCCGAATTTGAGAAACTTCTTGTGCTGCCTTCAACATTGCCATGGTTTTCCAGGGCAGCCCAAACTAGCCTCTGCAATCAGCCCTGGGCTTAGCATGTCCTGGGGAGCTCCCAAAGCTGGGTGTTTCTTGCTCCTGGTTGAGCCTGAGTAGTCAGACTATTCTTTCCTTGGAGTTTTTTTTTTGGGGTTTTGTCTTTCCTTATGACCAATCACAACCCTGAGTTTATGTTCTCTTTGATTCTTAAGGCTGCAGTTCTGATTCACATTTCTATTGTAAACTCTTAAGTAGCAGAGACATTGTTTTGGGTATTGGGCTCTTTTGTTTTGTTTACTGGATCCTTAACACATGACAAATAAATATAGCAATCAATAGACAGACATATTGTTCCACTCTGTCAAGGGATATGAAACGAACAAGATTGATAACAATTTTCTTGTTATCACAGGATCACAGCATGTTAGGGGTTGGAAGGGACCTAAGGAGATCATTGAGCCAACCCCTCTGCCAGAGCAGGACCACACAATCTACACAGTTCACAGCGGAACACATCCAGACAGGCCTTGAAAGTCTCCAGAGAAGAAGGTTCCACAACCTCTCTGGGGAGCCTGTTCCAGTGCTCTGGGACCCTTACAGTAAAGAAGTTCCCCCTTGTGTTGAGGTGGAACCTCCTGTGCTGCAGCTTACATTCATTGCTCCTTGTCCTATCACAGGGAGCAAGTGAGAAGAGCCTGTCCCCCCTCTACTGACACAGCCCTCAGATAAACATTTATTAAATTCCCTCTCAGTCTTCTTTTCTCCAGACTAAAAAGCCCCAGGTCCCATAGCCTGTCCTCATAAAGCAGTGCTCCAGACCCCTAATCATCCTCGTAGCCCTCTGCTGGACCCTCTCCAGCAGATCCCTGTCCCTCTTCAACTGGGGAGCCCAAAACTGAACACAGTATTCAAGATGAGGTCTCACCAGGGCAGAGTAGAGGGGCAGGAGAACCTCCCTTGATCTGCTGGACACACTCCTCCTAATACCTCCAAGGATCCCATTGGCCTTCTTGGCCACAAGGGCACATTGTTGTGCCATGGTTAACTTGTATCCACCAGGACCCTCAGGTCCCTCTCCACAGGACTGCTCTCCAGTTATAGTCATGACTCTAGTATGTGACAGGTGGGTATAAGCATGGGTTATTTGGGTGGCATATCATTCCCATAGGCTTTTGTCTAGTAGTATAACAGAGGTTAACCAATTCATAGAATTCATAGAATACCAAGTTAGAAAGGACCTCAAGGATCATCTAGTCCAATCTTTCAGGGTCAGAATATAGTTTAAATGAGATGGCCCAAAACCTTGTCAAGCTGGGCCTTGGTAGGGGAATCCACCACCTCCTTCAGGAGTTTATTCCAATGTTTAATAGTTCAAATGGTGACTTTATTATTTTTTTTCATCCAGTCTGAATCTTCCCAGTAGCAACTTGTATCCATTACCCCTTGTCTTTTCCATGTCATTCTTTGTAAAAAGGGAGTCTCTCTCATCTTAGTAGCCACCTTTTATGTATTTGTACATGGTTATGAGGTCTCCCCTAAGCCTTCTTCTTCCCCTAAGCCCTCTTCTCAAGGCTGAACACAGTTCTCTCAGCCTTCCCTCTTATGACAGTGAAAATAGTTAGAATGTAAATAAATAACACTTCTAACTGCTACAGACACTTTCATACTTGAGGACTTTAACAGGTACAGACCTCTGATCCTCTACATAATAGCATGGTATCTGCTTGAGCATTAATTCTGTTCCTTACTCTGGTTTGTACAAGACAGGCTGATATTTAACTGGATTTTAAACATACTGTTTAGCCACAATAGATGACATTTCCCCTGAAAACTGGCTGGAGAGGTTTAAACTGTAAAACCATTGAAAAGCATAGACTTTGCAAATTATAGTCTTATGCAACCATATAAGGAATGCATAATAAATGCAGCTCATTACAGAAATAGAAATAATGTGCACTGGGGATGTTTACAGAGCACAGAGTACTTTGGCTGAAACGTCTTTCTGAGCTGATGTTTGTTGTGATGTGTTATTAGCTGGTGAGTCCCCTGGTTCACTATGAACCTATCACCTAATGCCTTTTAGAAGGTATTAGTTGACAGGTCGGACTCAATGGTCTCGAAGGTCTTGTCCAACCTGGTTAATTCTGTGACTCTGTGACAACATTCCTGTAATTACTGAACTTCTCTGAAGGTGAAGATTTTAGGTGTGTGCATAAATATGAGGATATTATGGTATAATTCACTTAATGTCATTTATCTGATAGCTGGCTGAAAATCTATTTGAGTTATACAGAAACAGATTCAGAATAACTCCTGCTTTGTTAGCTGTGGTGCTCAACAGTTAATGTACATGACTGAATGTGACACTATCAGAAAGTTTGGACACACGTTACGTGCCTGCTAGAGCAGGCCTTTCAGGACATAAAGGCACTAGAAGGACAATGCATGTATCCCATACAGGCTTCAGTTTCAAACTCATCCCAACCTCAAAACCATGTCAAGCCACATAAACCTTTGATGCCTCTGGTCTTTCAAGTACCTAAGCACTTTAGTAGGTTTTCCCACGAATGACACTTTCAAATGTAGGAGCCTATATTTAGATCACTACTGATGCTAAAATCTTTGTTGCTGACCTAAAAATAAAATTTAAAAGTACAGGAATATAGAGACATGGAGAATGAAACCAAGTATTTCATTGAATGCAATAGAAACTGTGGGCTTGAATGTGTGGACCAATGTGAATATCAAGTAATAGTATTTCAAGAAGTCTACAGTTAATTACTGAGCTATCTGAATGATGAATAATTATGCCATTATAAGTAGCCAGTGGCCGAGGAATTGGCTTGGAGAAGTGTTGTTACATGAGCAACCCGATCTAGTCAGGGGGGTTGGACTAGATGACCCCTAGAGGTCTCTTCCAACACAGTACACTATTTGATTCTATGATGAAATATGCAAGTGGATCAAAACCCTGCTACTTGCAGGGACATCATGCATAGATAGATGGAGACACAGAATACAGTGGGGTTTTTGTGCTACAATGGAACAGTTTCAAACCCTCCAGCAGCCTATCATTAGGTTGGTGGAAATTAAAGCCTGAGAGACCCACTTGGTCCTCATCTATGCTATATTGTAAAAGGTGCAGCACTAAGTGGGCGCTCAGCTCCTTCACCACCTCCTCACAGCACCTACTTTCAGCACAACACCTCTCCCAGCCATTTCTGAGGCAGCACTGTGGGCCAGCACAGCTGTTTGTTGTGGGAATGAGAGACTCAAATCAGAAGTTACTTGCTAAAAATGACAATTTTCAGCCTTCTTTCAAAGGCTGGGAGCCAGGTAAACTGTTACCATGAAATGTGCTATATCTGTGCTTAGCATGGTTGCTCTGCAGTGATGATTTTGATTTACCTTTCCCAGCCTTGAAAACACAGACAGCGTCTGGCAGTGCAGAAGCCACCCAGGTTTCATGGGCAGGGAAAGGGTAGGTTTGCACACTTCACACTGACACTGGCTCAGTGCAAGCTCTTGCTTGAAAAAAATATCAGAGAGGTAGGAGATATAGATGCAGCACAACAAAGAACTACCAAGCCTAAGTAGACTGCAAACTTATGTTATCTGAATGACTTAAAATAAAAAGATCCTATCCCTCCTTTATCAATGACATAGTGCACATGATCACAGACAGTGAATGGTGCACTCCTATGTGGCATAACACCCTTGGTGCTATACTTGGTAGTGCTTCAGTGGATGTTTGTGCCTGAAGGTCCTCAAGATCAGCCCTTTGTGTCCACATGCATGAGCCTTCATCTTCTTTCTAGATCTGACTCTACAAAGTAGATTAGTGGATTGTTCAGTGGAGAAGGAATCAATAGGATGGTCACATCTACAAAGCTCTAAGTCCAGATGGAGATCACAGATGAGTGGTGTTCCTCAAGGTCTTTGCTGGGACCTGTACTGTTCAATAGTTATAGCAATGTTAGGAGTAAGGTTTTTTACCACGAGGGAACAATGAAATAGGTTGCCCAGAGATGCAACTGAGGCCCCGTTCTTGCAAATATTCAAGGTTAGGCTTAATAAAGCTCTGGACAATCTGACCTAATGGAGGATATCTCTGCTTACTGCAGGGGGATGGGACTAAATGACTTTTGGAGGTCCCTTCCAATCCAAATGATTCTATGATTCTATGAAAACAGTAATTTGACTTTCTCCAGCTGATTTTGTAATTAATGATGGTGTGATAGAGTGATATACTGAATGAAACTTATGAGAAAATAATACAGACTGTGACAATATGGTTCTATATACTACAGCATTCCTGTGAATGTACACCATGATCAAGGAGTGTGTTAATGTAACTATCTTATTATTGTACTATTTTTTCCTTTGTTTACTGATTAGCATTTACATTTATGGGAAGTTAACAAGAACCTTTATCTAGGTACTCATAATACCCTTCCTAAAAGCTTCAGGTGACAAAAGAAAAGAGA
The DNA here is from genome assembly GCF_015220805.1 of Pogoniulus pusillus. NCBI lineage: Eukaryota > Metazoa > Chordata > Aves > Piciformes > Lybiidae > Pogoniulus > Pogoniulus pusillus. Next base: position 24,101,306 of record NC_087268.1, on the reverse strand, counting down.
AACCAATCACTGCCAGGGCAAAATTTTTCCCTCTATTTCACAGCTGAACAGAGGGTTGGTTGAACAGATTGCTCAAGGCTATGCTATGGCTGTGAGTTGTTGTAACACAGGTCTTGCGAATTTCTATCCCACACAACCACATCCTCTACAGTCAGCAATAGAGTATAAACATGTACAGCAATTCCAAATATCATCCAGGACAAGAATAACAATACTACACAGCCTGTGAAGATATTGATAAGAAAATCATATTTAGAAAAAAGAAAACCCTTTGCTTTTTATATTCTTCATTTTATAAGTTAAGGTTTATTTGTTTTCTTGTTTTTCTTTGTGTTTTCCCTGGAGTAATGTATTTTCATTTTATTTCTCTGCAACAGAACATTTTGTTTTCAGTAGTCTCCAGTATGTGGTTCCATCAATAAATGTTTTTACTCTTGATGACTGAAAAGTGTCCATCGATCCTGCTTGTGCATGAGAAACTCCAGAATACTGATCTTTCAAGGCAGAGTTAGTTATTATGAGAATAAAACATTGCTCCTAATTTGGCCTCAACTTTTTGTAGCATTTGTGCCCAGTTACAACTTCTGGGAAAATATTGGCATCTATAGATGTTGTGGAGGCAGGAATTAATGTGTGGCCGAGTTGGGAATTTTATACAAAAATAGTTATTTTATTTTCCCAAAACCCCACCCCCAAAACTATATATACAAAGATTAATTTAGTTTAATTAGCAGATTGAGTTGCGTGAGAATTATCTACAGGGATACCATCGATAATCTGACTATTTTGGAAGTCAGAAGTGGGAAAAGGCTTTAGCTAATAATTAATAGCGGTTTTCTTACTAATAAAGTTGAGCCAAAATAACTCACGATCAGGCTTCCTCCTGCGGTCTGCCTCAGTCGTTCCCTTTTCAGCAGTCGCAGGTGGATCGTTAAGAGTCGTTAAGCTCTTACAAAGGTGTTGATGGGGAAGACGTTCTTTGAAGCTTTCTGTATTCAGTTTAGGCGAGTGAGGGGCGGGGAGAAGTCTCAGGCAGGCACGAAGGATCAGGCCGGGATGAAATCCAAGGCGGGAACCCCCATAGGCGGGAAGACCCCAATATTTATACCCTTGCTAGACAAAGGGCAGAGTTATCACACCTCAGGTGCGAAAGCACACAGCCAATCCCGGCTCGATCCCAGCACGGGCACTGCACAGGGCACTCCTCGTGCGGGCAGGACCCCTTTGCTCACCCCCTTCATGCCTGCGGGGCAGGCGAGGGGGACAACCAGGCAGCTTTCCCCCTCCCATTCAAGCCACGGAGAGAGAGGAATTTAGGGGTACACAGGACTTCCAGCACAATAGAGTAACAATCTATGATCCTGGAGAAACTTAGGAAGAACGAGATTCTTACAGGCGATATTCTTGCACTCAGACCCTTGTTAAGGGTCAGCAACTTTTAGCTCTACTTTCTGCTGCTGTCTTTAGTATTCCTGTCAGCAAAATATCATCTAGCATTTCTGTTCTCTTACATGTCTCATTGCTTTGCCAGCATTTTTAGCCATATAAGCCTTAGTGATACCTGCAGAGGGGAACAATTTGAAGACTAGTGCAAAAAGTACAGTAGTAAATAATAGTCATGTCCATTGGGCTGCCTTTAGTTCTGTCAATAAACATTGGTTATGGAGGGGGATAGTACACTTTCCAAAAAGGCTGACCAGGGTTACATCCTACTGTCTTTTTAAAGCAGCAGAGGGTATTGTCAGCAGGGGCTGCTCCTTATGGAAACAGGCTGAACTCCTCAGGAGAAGCAGAAATTACATGCTGCAAAACTGTAGAAATGGGTGCTTCCTTCTGTTTTTGGTGTCTCTGGGGTGTCTATGCACACCATAGAACAGCTATAATAATACGTAACTCCAGACTCAGTGTGCCTCACAAAGAAGCATAATAAAGCTGACCATTTAAATGCTCGTCTGGCATGTGATTAACTCTTGCAGTGCCAAGCATACCCTGCCCTAGGAAGGCAGAGTCCTGTACTTGTTTAAAGAACATAACTTCCCACCCTTCTGGCTGCTGGTCTGGGAGCCACTTGCTTACCTGTCCCCCACTACAGGCACCTTACCCATGCAGCTGAGGCCCCTGGAGCAACACCAAAGTAGCCCTGGGGCACCTGCACAGGTAGCACAGGGGAGGGCAGCACAGATTCTCTAAGAAGTTGCTCGGGGTCTTCTCTGACTCTGCAGCTGAACTCTGAGTACATCTTTTGCCTAAGAGCTTCGGGGAACGACTTCCAAAAGACTTTGGATTGAAAAAAAAAACCCAAAACACCTGTAGAGGTCTCTCTTCACTTGGCCAGAGGGGTTTTATCTCTGTCCTCCACTGTGCTTGTTTAGAATGTGCACTGTGCTCCTCTCCAGCAAAATCAAGTGTGGTGATAAAGCTTTCATAAATATCATTCTGCAAGTTGAGTTAATTCATACAGAATCCTTAGTATTCAGTTTCTTCTGCCATTTTCAGAGTGATGAATTCTTAACACACAGCATTAATCGCCAGGCAGCTACATACAAATCATGTAAGAGCTAGAGGCTATGACGGGAATTGACAGGTGACATGTACCAAAAGTGTTACTTACCACGGCCTGAAATTGAGGGAATTGCATGACAAAATTAAATGCTTGCATGCTTCCAGGCAGCAGCTCTTATTTTAGTAAGGAATGAAGAAATACAACTACCACACAAAGATTTACTGTAGGTAAGTTTGATCAGGATTTTGTATCTAAAAGATACCACTTCAGACTATGTCACCAGGTATGCACATAAACACATTCATACTGATGGATGTCACATCTTGCTTAACACAACCAATAACAAATGCCTTACAACAGAAGTGTCTTTTGGGGGAAAAAAAAAAACAACTCCAAAACACCCAGTTTTCTTATTCTTTTAACAGAGAGTAATTTAATCTGCTTCTCTGTAAAATTAAGTTTAATTAAGCACACAGGATTCACTTAACAGGACTTTTCTTCCATCATAAAGATTTCAAAGGCGATTTCATCATCCTAATTTGGTAGCTCTGATTTTTAACATTTTTTAACCCTGTACAGGCATTAATTTGTCATATTCTACCAAACAGTATCTGCAGCTGTGCTGTGCTCTGCTGAATGGCAAATATATTTTGTAAGTAAAAATGGTCTGATTCTTTAAAAGAGATTCCTGGAGATCGAATCCCCAGCAATTGAGCTGGGAAAGTGGAGGAATTCAGTATGTATCTGTTTTGCTTTCCAAGCTGCCAGGCAAGCAAGGATCAGGTGGTGGTGGTGGTGAAATCTCTTATGCATAGCCAAAATATCCTTCCAGTGGGGGGACTTAGAATTTCAGGTTTTTGTGTTACATGACTATTGGTATACTTGTTTTCCTGCATTATGGACACCAGAATGATCTATTTTGAAGAACAAAGTAAGAGCAAAAATACCCAGGCAAACTGGTCTGAAAAATTCCCAAGTCTGAGCAATTGTTAAATCGTTTCCCTGTTTATCATCTGAGTAAATGATGACCATGAATGTTTTGGAATCATTCGCCATAGCATTGCCTATGAAATGACTGGGGCAAGCATTTCTGCATCTATTCAGAATAAATTACAAATGAAAAGTGAGATAGTATATGGATGATTTAGAAACTATTTGATCAGTATGTGGCTGTCTGGAAAAAAAACCCCAACAAAAACAACGAAACAAAACCTGGATCTAACATTGTACTGAAGCAAGTTTTTTCCTGATGCAAATCCAGTTATAAACAAAATCACATTAAGACAAAAAAAAAAAAAAAGGAGAAAAAAAAGAGAGGAAAAAAAAAGAAAATGTAATGAAAATTGAAAAAGGAAAAGAAGAAGGTAAAGGAAAAAGGAAAAGGTTGATGAGGCAGCCTCGAGCCTTTAGACCAACAAATATAATTTCCTTTATTAAAGTAGGTCAATACCAAAACCAGGAGAAAACCTGAACTCAGCCCAAATAAAATAAATTGTTTGGATTTTGAAAGTTGAATTGAACATTAGCAGCTGCTGTTGAATCTCATCTGGACATCTGGAAGCCTACTTCTGTGGGGCCAGCCTGGATTGCCTTTCTTCAAACAGGCTTTAACATCTCCCCTTCTCAGAAATTTGCAGCTATGTCATGGCAAGAACACTGTCTTGACTGCTCCTCTGTTCTGGTAAGAGAAATGAAGGGTGGCTTTTCTTTTAGAGCAGAGGACCTAAGTCTGGTTAATCCAATGAGGAGATCAGCCACAACAGCTCTAGGCATGTGAGCCAATTGCTATCCCATAGAACTATGTAGCTGAACTTCAGCTCAGGTAGCAAATGTTTTCTGTGCACCACCTATCATTTGTCCCTCCATGGCTGGTGTGAACCAATAGCATTACAATGAATCACACAGACTTCAGGAGTACACACCTTTGAAGTTGGCATCTTCTTGGGCCAGGAAACAAAGCCTTTTGAACCTTTAGGTTTCTGCCTGAGCCACGACCCTGGAAGAGAAATACGCTGAGTTCATTCTTTCTGAACTCCCAGTTCGCAGACTGAATTCTCCCTCCCTCACACTTGGAGTCCATCACATACCACCTTTTCTTCTTCACTCAGAGACTCTTGGCACTTGAAAAGATTCTTTTGCAGCATACAAGTTGGAATTCATCCTTTTGCTCAAAAGCTGCTTGCTGTTCTTGTTGTATGTCAACTGAGGAAGGAAACATTTTCTATTTAATCACGCAAAATTGCTTTCACAGGTACAGAATCATCACACAAAATAAAGTGGCTGGTTAAGTCACTTACCAGAGTCTAAAAAAAAAAAACAAACCCAGAAAAAAAGGAGGAAAAAAAAAACAAACAAAACCAAGTTGTTGTCAATAGACCAAAGTCAATTCTCACCAGAGCTTGGAGTTATCCAATAACAACATTCTTTCGAGTGGTCTAGTCTTGCTTCCATTGAAGTCAATGGCAGAACTCCCAATGATAGCAGGAGGAGCAGAATCCAGTTAATGATGTGCGAGCTGCTGGTTCAGTAAGAGTCATAGTAATTATGCAGATGGCCATATAAAGAAGTTCAGCTGAAAGTCATTTTCTGGGGAAAAAAATAAAAAAGGAAGCAAAAAGATAACTATGGAAGAAGAATTCTGTTGTAATTGAAATTCACTGAGGGCTTAAATTTCAGAGGTGATAAATCAGTTGGCATTAGGAAACATGGTGGATAAATTATAGCAGAATTACATAACAGATATCAAGATGGCCATAAAGAACAGGTCTGTAAAAAATGATACCTTTATTTCAGTATTAAGGTAGAAGATTACATGTTTAATTACATGATGGTTTTGCACTGTTGGAAGCAACTGATTTTAGGAGGATTGTGAAGAGTATAAATTAGTATATTACTGACTTGCTCAAATTTGTATTCCTTGAAATAGGGAGCTGGTTTCAAAAGAAGGGGGATAAAAAAGAAAAAGTAAATGTGTGTAGATCTTAAGGTTAGAAAGAACCATTTAAGGTCGAGGCAGGAGAATTTCAAATTAAGTTGGAAATAATTTGTGTCCAGAGGCTGTGAATTTTTTATTAGTAGCAATCTTTAAGAGTAGATGTTAGATGGCCATTTTTCATGAATGCCAAAAGAAGCAGCAGATCCTGACTAAGGATGGGAAGGCAGACTAAAGGATCTTTTGGAATTTTTTCCAGGCATGTTTTCTATGAATTCCTCCCTCCCTGCAGTGATTTCCTCTAATCTATAGGTCACATCCTTTTACTCACTGATGCTGTTCAGAATGTAATGACTCATATTTGGCTTCTGGTTTGGTTTTTAAAGTGTTATAAAATAAAGACTGCCATGATCACATTTATTACAGCAGTGCCTAATGACCAATGAAGAATGGTGACACTGCACTAAGTGTTATACTCAGTGAGCATAAGAAGATCAGCACCTTTGAGACTGTTGGACAAAGTCTTGAATAGTTTGTTCAAGTGGTGAATCGTCCTTATGCTGCACAGTCTGATGTCTTTCTGCTCCATTTGGAAAACTCTGTTGCATTTCCTTTTTTCTTCCTCTGAAGGTACTTACACTGCAATAAAGCCTGTGCTTTTGGTCTGTGATGCAGGTTTGACTCTTCCTCTCTGAGCATATTCCACTGGAACTGCAATGCCTATGTGTTCTGGTAGGGCATAAATCCTGCCAGGCTGATTTAAGCCTTGCCCTCCTCCTCCTCTTGCAAGTTTGGAAAGTTGAGTCAGATGAGCAAAGCCTTGAGGGCTAGGGGCTTAGTACCACATGTCAGGTGTCTTGTGCTGCCCCTCAACCTGCCTGTATGGTCAAACAAGGCCCAAATCTTTGAATTCATTGGCCAGAACAATGGTACTAGTGCCTATTGGCCAGTTTGATTTTCAAAATGAAGTATTTAAAGAGAGGTGATTTAGAAACCAAGACTTTCTGCATTCAGCCTTTCTGCCTTTGAGCCTTCCTGCCTTTCCCCATTCACAGCTTGTTAGCTGGGAAGCAGGGCAGCCACGTGTATGCAGCTAGCACTAGCAGCTCAGCAGCATCAACTCAGTTCATCTCAGTATCACAGTATCACAGTATCACCAAGGCTGGAAGAGACCTCACAGATCATCAAGTCCAACCCTTCACCACAGAGCTCAAGGCTAGACCATGGCACCAAGTGCCACGTCCAATCCTGCCTTGAACTGCCCCAGGGACGGCGACTCCACCACCTCCCCGGGCAGCCCATTCCAGTGTCCAATGACTCTCTCAGTGAAGAACTTTCTCCTCACCTCGAGCCTAAATCTCCCCTGGCGCAGCCTGAGGCTGTGTCCTCTCGTTCTGGTGCTGGCCACCTGAGAGAAGAGAGCAACCTCCTCCTGGCCACAACCTCCCTTCAGGTAGTTGTAGACAGCAATAAGGTCACCCCTGAGCCTCCTCTTCTCCAGGCTAAACAATCCCAGCTCCCTCAGTCTCTCCTCGTAGGGCTGTGCTCAAGGTCTCTCACCAGCCTCGTTGCCCTTCTCTGGACACACTCAAGCATCTCAATGTCCCTCCTAAAGTGGGGGGCCCAGAACTGAACACAGTACTCAAGGTGTGGTCTAACCAGTGCAGAGTATCACAGTATCACACAGTATCACCAAGGTTGGAAGAGACCTCACAGATCATCAAGTCCAACCCTTTACCACAGTGCCCAAGGCTAGACCATGGCACCAAGTGCCACATCCCTGCTCCTGCTGACCAGGAATTCCTCCACCTGGAATATTTTGTATTTTACCTTGAGATCATTATCATGATTTTGAAAGCATCTTTGATACAGGAGGCTTACTTAGGGACCAAAAAGCATCATGAGTACATATGCTGAAGTTAATGCCAAGACTCCGTAAGCATAGCTCGAATTTTTCCTGTTTTCACATTCTTATTTTCCAAGTTCTGAATCTGTAAACTGATTTTAAAGCAAGTTTTGAGTGCAGCCTCAGCAACTTTTCTGGCGACACCAAGCTGTGTGGTGCAGCAAACAGGCTGGAGGGCAGGGATGCCATCCAGAGGGACCTGGACAGGCTGAAGAGGTGGGCACAATCCAACCTCATGAGGTTTAACAAGACCAAATGCATATGGGTCAGGGCAATGCCAAGCACAAATCCAGCTTGGGCAGTGACTGGCTGAAGAACAGCCCTGAGGAGAGGGACTTGGGAGTACTGGTGGATAAGAAGCTCAACATGAGCCAGTAGTGTGCACTTACAGCCCAGAAAGCCAGCCAGAGCCTGGGCTGCATCAGGAGAAGTGTGACCAGCAGGTCGAGGGAGGTGATTCTCCCCCTCTGCTCCACGCTGCTGAGACCCCACCTGGAGTACTGCATCCAGTTCTGGAGCCCCCATTACAAGAAGGATGTGGACATGCTGGAACATGTCCAGAGAAGGGCCACTGGGATAATTAGAGGGCTGGAGCATCTCTGCTATGAGGACAGATTGAAAGAGTTGGGGCTGTTCAGTCTGCAGAAGAGGAGGCTCCCAGGTGATCTTATTGTGGCCATTCAGTATCTGAAGGGGACCTATAAAAAAGCTGGGGAGGGACTTTTTAGGATATCAGGGAGTGACAGGACTAGGGGCAATGGAGCAAAGCTGGAGATGGGTAGGTTCAGGCTGGGTGTGAGGAGGAAGCTGTTCACCATGAGAGTGGTGAGAGGCTGGAATGGGTTGTCCAAATAGGTGGTTGAGGCCCCATGGCTGGAGATATTTAAGGCCAGGTTGGATGGGGCTCTGGCCAAGCTGATCTAGGGTAGGGTGTCCCTGGGCATGGCAGGGGGGTTGGAACTAGATGATCCTTGTGGTCCCTTCCAACCCTGGCTGATTCTATGATTCTATAATTCTATGAAACTAATTCTGTGCAACTGCTTCCTGTTGACTGAAAATCCAAAGAATCTCAGGGAATTTTCCCAAAATTTTAAATATTAATAATAAAAAGTAAACTTCATACAGAAATTAATATTTGTAATTACAAGTGGTTATTAATTTCCTATATGTTATACTAAGAGGTTGCTTATCTCTTTTCAAGATGAAAGAAAATGGGAGGTACCTTCAGGTGAAGGTTTAAACCTCCTAACCTAAGAATTTCAAACTAGTGTTAGGTTTTTATATGTATTTAGTTCTTAAATCTCCCCATTAAGATATTTTCTCCATTTCTTTGAACGTTCTGTGGCTGCTTACTTCCTTCCTCCTGTTTCTATGCTTCATCTTTTTCAGTAATCTCAAATGAAGACCTTGTTTTTACCTTTCCCATTATGAAAACCCTACCAATAGATGCTTCTGCAGCAATTCTCTTGAGTTATCATCTTTCAATTCACTGCTGTTTACATGCATTCTTTGCACATGATTTTTGTGTCTGGTAAAATAATCCACAGATGCTCTACAACCATGCAGGTGTAAGATGCCAAGAAGAGATTTTGTTGCCAATGTGTTCTTTTCCTCAGGATAATAACAGAAATACACTACCAGATAGGTAGTATTAGACTATTAAAAAGTTGTGTTGGTCTTCTGCTGCTGTTTCAATATTTAGTTTGCTTTGAAAGACTGGGCTCACTGTGAGAGATGGGTCACATCTAGTCCAGTACTTCTACAAAATTTGACTCTGTGCTTGGATATTTCCTTTTGACATCTCTCCTTTAGGGTTTTGAAGGAGAGTACCCATTCTAGGCTCACCTGTCCTGAAATGATTTAATTTCTGTCTTGCATACTCATTGCATAGACTTACAGAAGTTATTCTGCGATGAAGCATGAGACAAATATTTCATCTTGTTATTTTACCTGCTTCCTTGCTTCCTACTAGTACACACACTGCACTGTACTGTACAACACAGCACTGCAAATTCATTACAGATCAACCCAAAAATATCTACAGAAGTGCTTTGGAAATTATGATGTTCACCATTTGCCATGGCAGCTGAGAGAGAGAACTGTGAAACATCACAGTCTCAAATAAAATAAAATAGAATCTCTACTGGAAGAGAGATGTTGGGAGCAAAATGCTCACAACTGTTCAATTGGTTATAATAAATGCCATTAAAATTGCAGTAAGCCTCCGTTGCTACTCATGGACATCCAGTCAAATCTTGGCCAATGCAGACTGTATACATATAGTTTCATTGCCTGAGTTTGAAGCAAAGATAATGCAGTAATACATACCCATGCGGAAATCACATCCTGAAATGCACCTTAGAGCCTTCTAATAACAAAGATAACAAGACATTGAAAGTGAGTGGCTGAAGATTGTAAAATCTCTTTTCTTGGAGGTCTTCAAATGGAAGCTGAATAAAACACCCTCTGGAACCACATAGTTACAGATAATCTTGCCTTTGGGTAGATAGACATAATAATTTACCTCTTGATGTCCTGGCCAGGTGCATTGTTTTACTTTATAGTCTTGTGTTTTCATTAGATAACAAACCTTGCAAACCTGTTTTTCTGAGGCTCTTACACTGCTTCAATGCAATGTTTTTACACTGCTTCAATGCAATGTTTTTGCATCAATCTGAGAGTCAGACTGAGAACTAGCAGTGCCTGCTATTAGGTTTGCTTCCAAAATTAATTTCTAAAATGTTGCTATTCTAAGACTGCTTTGAATGCAGCAAGTCATCTCCCATCTTGCTGCCAGGTTTTGTAGATTTCTGGCTATCCACCTAGCTAGAGAAATCCTTCAAATTATGAGGAGCTATTTTCAAGGATGTCACCGCTGTACTTTCTGGATTTGATATAGTGTCGTGGAGGGCCTGTAGGCCCAAAAAGAGGCTTATTTATGCCTTGCCTTGCCTGGACATGTTTTTCTGCCAGGACCCCTGGTTGTAAACAGGTTGTGTAAGCCACACACACCCAGCTTGTGTCTCCCTGGGGCAAATCCATGTGATCCCCATATTTGGGAAAGTCCAGGCAAGAGCTTCTGCCTATTATGGTAAGGTTTGGCTGACTGCCAACCTGATTGGTCTCTCTAGTGTCCAAAGGGGCCATTAATCTCGGCCCACATTCAATAAATAGGGGTGCACAGGTAAACAACGTGCTCTGACCCTACCCGCAGCTAAGCTCAGCTCTGACTCACTTGCACAGCTCAGGCACAGCTCTGACCTTCACTTGCAGCACTCAGCCGCTCAGGCCCCCACGCTCGGATGCCACTGCATAGCTCTGATGCTCAGCGGCTCAGACCCTCATGCTTTCACTCATTTGTGGCTCACCTGCCTGCATACCTTAGATGCAGAGCTCATTTAAGCCTGCACATATATATATAAGGAATCTATAGCCTCCTAAGCCAGCTGTGCACATCTGCACACTATCATGTTATCAGGACCAGATCCTGCATTGCATTTGCCTATGGAGCTCAGACTCCCAGCAGCCGTGCACACTTTGCATGCCTGCTGCCTACCATTGCTGGTAACAGCCACTGCCGCTGAGATAACCAGGAAGCAGACTCTGGATTGTCTGCACACATGGCCTGAAGCCATGAAGAACTGTGCCAGAGACAGCATCAATATTCTTCTCCTGCTCCTGAAGTCCTGCCCTGGACACAGCACCCAGAAGAAGCCAGCAGCACCAAGGCAGAAATGACATCCTTCGCCAGGAGAAAAGGTTAGAGAAAACCAATATTTCCCCAGAAACTGGGAAGATTTATCCTCTCCCCTCAAGCCGGGAAGATTCCAGCCTCCAAGTCCACAGGCAGAAATCCTGGAGAATTGGACATTAGGCACAGGCTGTGACACAGTCCCAGAGGGTGATTAATAACTGATAAGAGTTGTGAGTAAAAGCTTTAATACCTCTGTAAATATCTGTTGCCTCTGCCATAGAGCAGAAAGAGTTTCAGCCCGCTCTGCTGGGCAAATAGCATAAAGATCCCAATCGGCATTAAGCCATGGGGAAAACTCCTCTCTCTGTTTATAGTTTGAATGTTTGCTAGTTAAATAACAAATTCCCTGTACATATTTTATCCTAAATTGTTTTCATAACCATGTACTGAACTGAATATTAATATACAGTGGTTGGGGGTGGTGAGAGTTCAAAATATTGAATTTAATAAATATATATTTTATATAAAATTTATATTGCCCCAATTAATTTCTCTCCTCTGCCAAATAGGCGTAGGTACTGAGAATCCCCCTCTGCAACACAGAGGAAATGTATCTCTACTGTTTAGGCCAGTTAGGTATTTGGACTTCATGTAAAGAATTTCTCACCTTTTAAATTCTGCATAGATCTCTCTCCAGCCCACCTAAAGAATTTGCCAAGTGGCTTCATTTGTTTTTTCATCAAGAGTGGGGGTTAAAACTATCATTAGACTGTGGCTCTACCAGATTTAGCTTTAACAAGTTGCAAAGAACCTGTTCAGTCGGGTTTCTGATTAATTTAAATGTTGTCAGACTGAATAGATCCACACTTTCCTTCTGGACTCTTCTTACTTTGGTTACAGTGATTCATACACAGACCTTGACATGGCAGTGAATTCCTACTGGTATCCTCTGGAAGAGTGGCAAATCTGAGAATATTTGATGATGACGTCTTTGAAATAAGTTCTGTGCAAACAGCAGAATTTGACCGCATAGGGCCCTCCTCTAGGTGATGAGACCCAACATGCTCCCATTTGTTTCTTTCTGTGAGAATGTATATTCCATTTAGCCAAACAAATATGAATTTAAGCTTAATTATGTCTCCTTATTAGGCAACATATCCATTATATATATATATATATATAATATATATATAATATATATATATATATATATATATATATATATATATATATATATATATAATATACATATATTATATATATATTATATATATATATTTTGAATAGAGAGAACATATTCCTTTTTCAGACTTGCTTGGGCATTTTAAATAACAGTCAATATACAAATTGAGTTAATATGGTATTTAGGATGTGACATTCCTTTGTGGTTTAACCTATCATTATGTCCAATTATTCACTACATTATGAGCTTACTCAGAGTAGAGGAGAAAAACATTCTTTCTTCCTGACCAGGCAAAAGTGAAGGGAAAAATGATTACGCGTAGGAGACAGTGGATCCCGTTCTGCTTCTGCTGCACTGTATTTGCATGACTGTTATTCCAGGCTTTTTGGCAAAGTTATTCTGAATTTGTATCTGTGTCACCAAGGGCAGAATTTGGCCCATGCTATGTAAAAGGCTGCATCTGGTTGTTATGGTAACAGGAGTTCTAAAAACTGTGGAAGACAAGAACACCAGGTTGTTGTGATAAATGATGCATTAAAAGTGACTGCTTTGTTGCAGTTGCATAGTTTTAATTGATACTTTTTGTGTGGAATCCATTTTTATTGATGGATGCAACTAGCCAAGATGCTTCTGTTCACCTTGAACATTCCTGTGGCCAAATATCACACGGGAGATGACCCGGTTAGATTTTATAGCAGGGTGAGTGATTGGTTAGCTAAAACTTACATGACCAACTTGTATTCTGTGCATTTCAACTGATGTCTGCACCAGCTGTCCTGCAGCAGCAGAAATCAACATAAAACTAATGTTATTATAGTGTGTTCCCCACACACACACACAGAGAGTTTATAAATCACCCAGACTAGACTCAGCCAGCTCTGGGAATATAAATGAAGCTTATATTTACAGCTAGCACAATATACAAGCATATATTTATGGTATATACAGTTATATACAGAAATACACAAGCTAAAAGGTAACACAGAAACACATCTCCCCTCCCAGAAACCTGAGTCCCCAAGAGGGGCTCTCAGCCACCCCTGCACCTTCCCCCTGCCCCTCTCAACCTTACCCCAGTCCTAAGGAAGAATAGAGGTTCAGCCAGAGGTTATGAAGCAAAGTGGGTTAGTCCAAATGGAAAGTGAGGTTAGGGAGTAGGATGTTGCTCAGCCAGCAGCCCAAGCAAGAGGGAGAGAAAATGGCAAGTGTGTTATCTAATGTTTTTATTTCTCCTTCCCAAACTCCTCAGTGAGACTCTGAGGGAAGTAGACATCACCATTGTTTTCCTTTCACAGCCTGTGATCTAGTTCTTCTCACCAAAACATTCTACCCTGCTTCAAACTAGCACATAGTGGCAAGAAGGAAACTAAATTTTTAATATCTGAAGAATTCTATGTTCTTAAAGAGACTGGGAAACAGAGAGAATGTTTGTTTATTTAAACATCCTTGCCTAGATATATAACACCTGCAATGCTTCCTGATGATCTTCTTCTTGTTCTGTGCTGACATGAACATTAAGATCTATAAATCTATCCTAACCAGCACTCTGAATTTACAAATCATTGAGTTTGATTTGCTTGATTTGCTCCCCTAGCCCCTCCCTGACAAATTAGCCTATTGGTACTCATGTCCACTGGAGGAGTGACCTGACTCTCAGTCTTCTGGAGAGTTATGGGTGCATCAATTAAGAAGTAAGCACGGAACCAAAACACTAGGAAGCTAAAGGCTGCTATGAGATAAAGATGAGTTCCTTTAAATGATACAGCTTATTATTATGCATACAAAATGGGATGCACTTCTAATCTAGTTTACAGGCATCAAAGTTCAGCTGTCTGCATATGGGTGTTAGTGTGTGCCTAAATGTTCAGCATATCTGATGTGCCTAGGTCAGTGACGTGGGACTTTCTTACATAAATGTGTCACCTCCTGCCATATAAGATATTTTTGGATATCAAAGATACCTAGGTCCTCCAAAAGATCTGACCATTTTTGAAGCAATATCTGCATGTACTTGATATGTCACCCATACTTAGGCAACTGAATCTTCCCATTATCTAGACTGAACAATTGCATAGCTGAGATATTCATCTGACACCAATGTTGGTCTTGTTTTGTTTAAGCTGTATTAATCTGTTGCCCATTGACAACAGTAAACTGACAGTAATAACAGCTTAAACACCAAGTCACGTGTAGATATTTATACTGCAGAGATTTTGCTGTCTAAACTGCTGATGAATTTTGTGCTTGATTACTGGTTTCCAGTAAACCTAATACCAAATAAAACAAGGGAAGACATGGGGCTTTTACTTTTAATTAGTTTCCCATTAGCTTAACTGAAGTCAGAAAAATATTTCTACTGATAAAACGGGGGGGGGGGGGGGGGGGGGGGGGGGCAACAGAGAACTCATGTGATTTAGTAACAGATCATTAATGACAACATCTGGGTGGCTGTGGTTCCCAGACTTCACAGTCATTTTTTGTTTAAGCTCTTTAAACATAAACCATCTAAAGTGATATCCAGACTTTCCATTGCTATTGGAAGGAGAGACACTTCCACAGAGTCTTTTTCTCATAATTTGCTAGGAAGCCTTGCTTATGAGACTCATGAGAAATTATTTATGTCCAGAATAGCTTCTAGGTGACCAGAGTTAGTGACATTAATTGCCCTAAACGATTGCAAATGTGAGGTACAACAGCTATTTGAGGCTGCAGTCAACCAGTCTATAGGTAAATGAGAGGGAAAAAGATCAGATTCATGTTTACACCTGGAAAGTCAGTCTAAAAATATCAAGAGAAATTTCTTTTGATATATTTTATCATATATATATATGTGTGTGTGTGTGAGAGAGAGAGAGAGAGAGAGAGAGAGAAACAATTAGTAAACTGAGCTTTTAGATAAAATCACTGTCATGGCTCTGACACATATTGGTAATTAGAAAAGGAACATGAACCTTCCTTCTGTGAGGCTGGATTAGGTTCTGTGTTGGTGTCCTGTGGTGATTGTGATCAGAAAATTTCAAAATACATGGAAATCAAGAGGAAATCAACAGGAGATACTGGACTTTCTCCTGTGCTAAAGATTAGGCACTTGCTAATCAGATCTCCAATTGCTATAAACTATAATTTGCAGCATTACCCATAATGTTCTGCTTTTCAATTGCTCTCCTTACCTCATTCTCTGGAGTTCATAACAAAATATTACTGAGATAATAGGAAACAAATAAATTCTCCATCCTCTCCGAGCACTGTCTTGAAGGAAGATTTTCCTCAAAACCCAAGATTCAGACATCCCTCAGAAGGCTATTGGTCCAGTGAGTGAAGCTGCCATTCCACCTGTGCCCTTGCTCCTTACCAGAAATCACTGTCATCTTGGAGGAACTGCAAAACTCAGTATGTCCCAACTCCTCAGGTGCCCCAATACACCAGTGTAGTCATGAGTAAGTAGCCTGCACATTGCCTCCTCCCATGATACTGTGGTTTATACACCAAGCCCAGTTGTGTTCAAATATCTGGGAAAGCCTTGGCATCTCAAGCAGCAATGTGAGCATGGACAGCATGGAGAATTGGAGCATTAGAAACACGTAGTTAATAAATTAGTCAACACTTTGAGTTAAATGGTTGGACCTGAGAGGGATGTTCTTTCCCCCTGAGACAAGGCATGCATATTCAGGGAAATAACTCACATCTTAGAAGACAACAAAAATGAAAACTATATTGCAGTGAAAATAATAATGGCTAGGGGCTGTTGTAGGATTATCATTTTTAGCTCTTGAACAATGACAGTACTTTCTGTTCTGTAGAAGAGCAAAGGTAAAATCGAAGTCCTAGTCACATTAAGTTTCTGGGAAGGAAATGCATAAATATGCAACTATAATAAAAAGAAAAAGCAGAAGTGGATACAGTTAGAAAAACACTTAACTGACTTATTTTTTCCATTTGTTTTGTTCTGGGATATGGATGCAGGATGAAGTTAAATCTCACAGAAAGTTGGCATTGGCCTTGACTGCCCTGAAGCTGCTTTCAGATCTGCAGAGCTTAGCTTATTTTTAACCCATGGAAATCCAAAATAGAATTAAATGAAACAAAACCCAGAAAATCAACAGAACAAATTCCTGCACATTCCTCCTTCCCTCTTATTCAACTGCACTCGTTCTGATAAAATCTGAAGTAGCATATTTACTTTCTGATGTGTTAGTGGGGAAACTGCAGGTGGAGCTCAGGAGAGGAGAGAGAAATGAGCAAGACTTGACTTAGCTAAGCCAGCAACATGTGGGCCCTACAGGCAGCAGGAGTAAAGCAGAAGTTTTGTTTGTCAAGGATCTTTGCTCTGAGGGGAGCAAGGAATCCAAGTAGTCTGGAGTAGTTAGTGTTTCCTTCTTCTGTAGCACACAGAGAAAGGAAAAACGGACCTGGAACGCAGCGCAAATGTGAACCTTTATCCTGTTCTCACTGCAATGGGAGGCGTTGATGGGGGCAGCAGCAGAAAGTACTGCCTTGTCACACAAAGTGTCTGAGCTGGTGAAGATCCCTGTGTTGGGAGCACAGAACAACTTCATTCATCAAACTGCACAGAAAAGCGTAAAAAGAATAAACATTGTTTGCCTTTGTGTTTGCAGAGTTATTAAAAATCAATGACCCTGTTCTCCAAGAAATTCATCAGACATGAGCTAAATGAACTGAAAAATATGTTTTACATTTCATGTGTGTGTCTGGAGGGGAATTGGAAAGTGGTCACAACTCGTGGACTAAAACTAACTTTGTTGTGACCAGCATGTGACAACTATGCATTTCTTCTGAAGTGCATGTGAGGATTGAGCAAATAGAAGAATCTGTTGAAGAGCTAATTGCCTGTCCTCTCAGGGATGTTGTCAATAAAGATCAGGTTTAGCTGATCTGATGCTTCACAGGTTAGGTTAAACCCTCAGACCAGACAAGGGATTTGAGAATGATAGAGGAAATATGCTTACCTGTTCTTGATCCATGGTCTGCAAAGACACACAAATAGGAAGTGGAGGCAATGATGACTGACACCAAAACATGTCCACGTGTCCACTGCAGAGCCTGGTGTCTACTGAAGGTTTTTGTGTCTCTAGAATGAAAATGTTTGAGTAAGAACAAAACAGCATGATTACAGAAGCTGATGTAACTTCCTATTCCTTACTGAGAGCACATGCTGTTAAACAGAAATCTGGGTGTTTGCAATACATAGAATCATAGAATGGTTTAAGTTGGAAGGGTCCTCAAAGATCATCTAGTTCTAACACCCCACCATGGACAGGGATACCTCCCACTAGAACAAGACACTCAAGGCCTCATCCAACCTAGCCTTGAACACTTCCAGGGAGGGAACATCCACAACCTCCCTGGACAACCTGTTGGCCATCCAGGACAGTTGTCTGTCTGAGCTGCCTCTGCACACTGCTGGCTCATGTTGAGCTTTTCATCAACCCAGATCCCAAGGTACTTTTCCTCAGGGATGCTCTCCAGCCATTCACCACCCAACCGGGATTTGTGCTTGGGATTGCACCAACCCAGGTGCAGGACCTTACACTTGGCCTCACTGAATTTCATGAGCTTGGCAAAGGTACTTTCCATAAAGAAAATATGCTGTAGCCATTTAGCAATTTAACAACTGAGACAATTAAATTACATAAAAGCAGACCATGAAATACCTTGAATTTGAACCTTTCCAAATTAGATTTAAAATTCAAGAAGATATAATGAGACCAAACAATTTGCTGCCAAAAATAAAAACAATATCAACTGTTACTAATATAGTTGGGAATTTGTGTATCTTACTAAATTATGCCTTCTGCAACACATTTTGGTCAGTGAAAATATTATGAGAATTAACAATTAAAAATGCCAAGCTACATAAAAATCTGACATTGGTACTTTTGAAAATAAATATAGAAGGAGAAATTATTTTGAAATTTACTAAGTACTGAGGGTGCTGCTTATATCATTCTCTTATTTCAGTGAAAACATTTAATCTAGTAACTTAATTTTGCTGTTAGTTACCAATGACATAATAATTGTGAACTTGTTTGAAATTGATTGTTCCATTGTTGACTTATTTTTTTATTTGTATTTTATGCATGGACTCTTCAGATTTATTCTAGTTATGTTGTTTTCATTTATAGCAAAGTGTTTGAAGCTACTTCAGAATAGGTATTTGGTATATATTTTGCTTACCTCTCTTTTTTCTTAATTCCACACTAACAGCCTCCTTTTATTTTCTTAACATGTCTAGTGGATGATTTACTAATCTGAAAGCTCATCCTGTTCCAACCTTCTTCATCTTCTGACAGATAGTCTTAAAACTTGTCTTCACCTAGAGGAACAACAACCCCATGTAGAGATACAGGCTGGGGTCGGAGTGGCTGGAGAGCAGCCAGACAGAGAGGGATCTGGGGATGCTGATTGATACCCACCTGAACATGAGCCAGCAGTGTGCCCAGGTGGCCAAGAGAGCCAGTGGCATCCTGGCCTGCATCAGGAATGGTGTGGTCAGCAGGAGCAGGGAGGTCATTCTGCCCCTGTACTCTGCACTGGTTAGACCACACCTTGAGTACTGTGTTCAGTTCTGGGCCCCCCAGTTTAGGAGGGACATTGAGATGCTTGAGCATGTCCAGAGAAGGGCAACGAGGCTGGTGAGAGGCCTTGAGCACAGCCCTACGAGGAGAGGCTGAGGGAGCTGGGATTGTTTAGCCTGGAGAGGAGGAGGCTCAGAGGTGACCTTATTGTTGTCTACAACTACCTGAGGGGAGGTTGTGGCCAGGAGGAGGTTGCTCTCTTCTCTCAGGTGGCCAGCACCAGAACGAGAGGACACAGGCTCAGGCTGCGCCAGGGGAGATTTAGGCTGGAGGTGAGGAGAAAGTTCTTCACTGAGAGAGTCATTGGACACTGGAATGGGCTGCCTGGGGAGGTGGTGGAGTCGCCATCCCTGGAGCAGTTCAAGGCAAGGTTGGATGTGGCACTTGGTGCCATGGTCTAGCCTTGAGCTCTGTGGTGAAGGGTTGGACTTGATGATCTGTGAGGTCTCTTCCAACCTTGGTGATACTGTGATACTGTGATATTCTGAATGTGGAATTTTGGAGCAGCTGTGACTGACTCTTCTTCACTTGGAACTCATGTTTCTGAAATACTTTAATCTCTTTGGCCCCAGGTATCAAGATGAGAAGTTGTCCACCTGAGAGGTGGCATACATCTTCTCAAGATAAAGAACAAAATGTTTCTATGGACAGCTGTGTAGACACTGGCAGTCCAGACAGGGAGTAGACTGTATTGAAATTACCTGTGGTCATAGGAAAAATTAAAAGAAACCCTAAGTAGGATGCTGATTACCAGGTAATATCCAGGGCTTCTCCCTCAGAGTATTCATGTTTAAAGATTTACCTGTATGGTTAAGAAGGTCTTGAGGGCAGTGTAATAATATCAGAGTCCAGCATTTCCACCTCAAAACTATCTCATAGTATCACACAGTATCACCAAGGTTAGAAGAGACCTCATAGATCATCAAGTCCAACCCTTTACCACAGAGCTCAAGGCTAGACCATGGCACCAAGTGCCACGTCCAACCTTGCCTTGAACAGCCCCAGGGACGGCGACTCCACCACCTCCCCAGGCAGCCCATTCCAGTGTCCAATGACTCTCTCAGTGAAGAACTTTCTCCTCACCTCCAGCCTAAATCTCCCCTGGCGCAGCCTGAGGCTGTGTCCTCTCGTTCTGGTGCTGGCCACCTGAGAGAAGAGAGCAACCTCTTCCTGGCCACAACCTCCCTTCAGGTAGTTGTAGACAGCAATAAGGTCATCTCTTTGTAGCATAGCAGTGTTTTGAAATATGCATTGCTTTGTTTCTTCCTGCAAAATGCCTTCACTTTTTCTCCCACAGAACTCATTGATTGTTCACATATCTCACATATACCCTTGGATCCCTCATTCCCTCCAATCAGACTTTTAATGATCATGGTTGATTAATTTAATGTATTCTGAGACATAATCAGAAGGCACCATCCAAGATTTGTAGTTTTGTGCTACTTCCTTCACATCTGATGGAAAACTTTACCTTCTCCAGGCTCCAGATCAGACATATCGTGTGAGAAAATGTTAGGTAGACTAGCAGAAGAGGTTGTAGGCAGATATCCTTGTTGCATGAGAAATAATAGTTGCTTTATGTCCTGCAGTAGGACTTGTGGAAGGTGGATGGACAGTGATGCAGACAGGAATAAGTTTTTGTGTCTGGAAGTGAGCAGAGCTGGGGGGCAGGAGTGGGGAGGGGAGCTTGTGGCTTGGAAATCTGTGCTTTCAGCACTGGTTCAGCTGGGTGCCATTGCAAGGAGCTTCTTTGCAGTTAGCCCAGCTGTCCCAGCAGCTGTTTCACCCACACACCTGCTAGGAGCCAGGCTCTACCTGCCTTACTCTCTCCATCTGTTGCTGCTCCCTCGGGAGGAGGGATGGACTTCGCTTCAAATGTGCCACCAAAATGCTTTTTGTTACTTTTAGTAATTTTAGAAAGAAAAAAGCATAGTCTGGGAAGAAACACTGCTGGTTCTAGTGTCCCAGGGAAGTTCTGGCCTGAAGAGGAGCCCTGGTACAGCCATCTAAGTTGTGGGAAACCCAGAACTCCAGGAAGATTTATCCAGAAGATCATTCTGTGGAAAGCCAAATTGTGTTTCTCTTCCATTGCCAAGTGGATGGAAGATGGTCCTCTGCAGAAACAGCAATACACTGGGAGTGGGGTAAGAAAGATCTGAGACTGTTCCTTTTTCCCAGACACAGTACATGTTCCTGTAAAAGAAAACTAGAAGTTTGTTTCTTGCATATTCCTTAAACATCAGGCAAAAAATCTCCAAGATATGTATGTTTCTCCTCCCAGATATCCATCCTGATAATCAGTAAGTTCCACAGCTGCAGATGGGAGAACGAATCATGACAGTGCAGCATCAGAGTTACACTGCTTTACTGAACGATCGCTGCAATATGTTATTGAAGCACTACAGTGCAGTGATACTGTGATTCAGAACATAGTTTCAACCAGAAACACTATTACAAAATAGCCCAGTCTACCTCTTTTTCCTCCTTTTTTGTATGTCTGTCAGATGAAAACATTGAAGGTGATGTCATTATGGCATTAGTGGTCTTCTCAAAAAGAAAAAAGTCTCATTTCTTGAGACTCATGCTTGAGCCAGCTGCTCCCTTCAGCTAGTGCATAGAAGGTTTGGATGCTGTCTGTACTGAGGGCAAGAGAACACTGCAGAAAGGCTCTGGCCACCACTTGCTTCACAGCTTGGTGAACCAGGTGCCATTTGCAGCCTGGTTAGCAGAGGGCTGTCAGTGTCTTTGAAACAGAAAAGGCTGCCTCACCCATTGTGCTGTGTTGCCCACACAGGCTGCCTTTATTTGCTTCTTCCTTTTCCAGCCAATGAAGAACAGTGTTTGTTTGCAAGCGGTTTTGCTTTCTCAGGTTCCCAGGGATCTCAGAGCATTGCAGCCACCAGAGTATAGCAAGCAAAAAGACTACATTAAGAAAGCCTCCTAGGGAAGTCAGTATATGACAGTGTTGAAATAAGACAACGTATTGTACCACACAGCCTCAGATATTCAGATGAACATTTTACTTCGAGGTCCTGTAGGCACATCCGGTAAAGAGTACAAACAGCTGCAATCCTCTGGAGCCATTGGGCACACTATTGTCACCAGCTATTGAGGTGTAAGCCAGTGACTTTGGCACACCTTAAGGAAAAAGTCTGCTACCCAAACGAAAAATGGTTTCTCATCAGGGATTAGAGTAGTGGCGGGGAGGAGGAGCAGGATCTGACTGCAGACTGCCACAGGGAGATTTGCAGGGTGGAATCAAGTGTTCAGGAACTTGTGTCTGTTTTTTTTTAATCTCTATCAATCAGCACACAGATGGGCTGGCATGCCCTGGTACAGACTATTGTCTGCTAAAATATAACAATGTCTTATTTGTAAGAAAATAGCAATGAGTTATGCACGGTAACTGTTCAAAATTTGTCCCAAAGCCAAAAAGCCAACAAATAGCTAGACTACTCAGACATCTGAGTCCTCAGAATGCCTCTGAGGTACAGTGATTGCTTTGGAGCAGATGGAGAACTGAGAAGATGCTCAAATCTAAAGGGAGTACCTAGCATACTTTCTAGGGACTGAATAATCAAACTTCTTTGGACTATGTAGTTGCAGTTTGGTAAGGAGTCTTATAGGAGGCCAGTAATGACATTGATGAATTCTCATAAGGCCTAGCACACAACAGAAGCAGCAAAGAACAAGCATCTGCTAGAAAACTTGTTTCTTGAGT
Organism: Pogoniulus pusillus; assembly: GCF_015220805.1. Lineage (NCBI taxonomy): Eukaryota > Metazoa > Chordata > Aves > Piciformes > Lybiidae > Pogoniulus > Pogoniulus pusillus. The sequence goes on along the minus strand of NC_087268.1, from coordinate 24,078,771 downwards.
AAGACATAAAGATAAAAATCAAAACTGTGGTGCAGAAAGGGCCATGTTCAGGCTGCTTACTACGTGTGCTTGTGAAGTACTGTGCCTACTCTTGCTCCCAGTCTTGTGAAGGCAATAAAACCATTAAGGTAGTTCTAAGCTGCAGGGTCTCTCCCCAAAGAAAAAGAACAAGTATGCAGTATCTTTTTTTCAATAAACAGAAAATCAACCAAGGAACTGAATGCTTCTTTAAAGGGTGCTAAAAGGATCCTTAGTATCCTACATTGATGAGGGAATGCAGAAAATGGAGCAAAAGAGATAAATTATGCTATTAAGCACATGAAGTTTTCTTCTGTCAAAAGTGGTCTGCCATCCAGTTACCACACAGGGAACCACCTGAAGTACTATGCACTTGCTGGAAATGTTCAGTCTAGCTGAGAAAGTCTGGTGCAGATGTCACGATTTGTGTCTATTTCTGGCTGTGTTGCTGTGCAATTAAACCAGAAGTCCCTCCTCATCTGAAGGATAGGGTAGCAATAAGTGAAGTGTGCAGTACATACTTCTATGAGGACATTAGCCATTGCAAAACATTTCCTTACCAGAGTCCCAAAATAAAATCTGGTGTTGGTTATTTTCTCAAATGAGACAATTCTTAACAACAAGAAACTGATTTGTGGCTGAAATTTCATCTTATCTGAAAACTAGTACTGGAATCTGGCACGTAATAGTGTATAACCTTTTCAGTACGTCGTGATAAATGCTTCATGCTGATTAGCTGCTTGGGCAACTGGCCAGTGCTCTCTGCTAATTGTAGAAGACAGAACATTTATTTTGTAATAAACTTTTAAAAAACCCCTGCTGGCTACATCAAAAGATGTTAAATAAGAGTAGGTCTGACTGGTGTTTTAAAAGAAAAGAAAGAGGAAGCAGAACTAATGTTTCAACTTCAGAAGACATCCATCTTCTAATACATTTTACTTTCATTTCTTCAGATTTCCAAAGCAGAGATCAGGAGAACTTATTGCTTCTCTGAATGCTTCCACTCTGAGAAAGATCCCTTAGCGTTAAGAGCATAGAAAAGAAACATCCAATGTGTTCTGGAAACAAATTTTAGAATCATAGAATCAGTCAGGGTTGGAAGGGACCACAAGGATCATCTAGTTCCAGCCCCCCCTGCCATGGGCAGGGACACCCTACCCTAGAACAGGCTGGCCAGAGCCCCATCCAGCCTGGCCTTAAATATCTCCAGCCTTGGGGCCTCAATCACCTACCTGGGCAGGCTCTCACCACTCTCATGCTGAACACCTTCCTCCTCGTGCCCAGGCTGACTCTCCCCACCTCCAGCTTTGCTCCATTCCCCCTAGTCCTGTCACTCCCTCATAGCCTGAGAAGTCCCTCCCCAGCTTTTTTGTAGGCCCCCTTCAGATACTGAAAGGCCACAATAAGGTCACCTCGGAGCCTCCTCTTCTCCAGACTGAACAGCCCCAACTCTTTCAGTCTGTCCTCATAGGAGAGGTGCTCCAGACCTCTGATCATCCCAGTGGCCCTTCTCTGGACATGCTCCAGCATCTCCATATCCTCTTGTAATAGGGGCTTCAGGTGGGGTCTCAGCAGAGTGGAGTAGAGGGGGAGAATCACCTCCCCCGACCTGCTGGCCACACTTCTCCTGATGCAGCCCAGACTCTGGTTGGCTTTCTGGGCTGCAAGTGCACACTGCTGGCTCATGTTGAGCTTCTTGTCCACCAGCACCCCCAAGTCCCTCTCCTCAGGGCTGCTCTCCAGCCACTCACTGCCCAGCCTGGATTTGTTCTTGGGATTGCCTCTACCCCGATGCAGGACCTTGCACTTGGCCTTTTTGAACCTCATGAGGTTGACTTGTACCCACCTCTCCAGCCTGTCCAGGTCCCTCTGGATGGATCCCTTCCCTCTGGCATGTCTGCTGCACCACACAGCTTGGTGTTACCAGCAAACTTGCTGAGGGTGCACTCAATGCTTCTGTCCATGTCACCAGCAAAGATATTGAACAAGACTGGTCCCAGGACTGATCCCTGAGGGACTCTGCTTGTCACTGTGTTGTGGAGGCAGGAAAATTAATGTAGCCGAGTTGGGAATTTTTTATACAAAAATAGAGTTATTTTATTTTCCCCAAACCCGCCCCCAAAACGATATGTACAAAGATTAGTTTAATTAACAGATTCAGTTGCTTGAGAATATCTACAGGGATACCATCGATAAGCTGACTATTTTGGAAGTCAGAAGTTGGAAAAGGCTTTAGCTATTAATTAATAGTGTTTTCTTACTAATAAAGTTGAGCCAAAATAACTCACTATCAGGCTGACTTCCTCATGAGGTCTGTCTCTGTCGTTCCCTTTCAGCAGCTGCAGGTGGACCATTAAGGGTCGTTAGGCTTACAAATGGTGTCAATAGGTGAAGCAGCCTTTGAAGATCTCTCTGCATCCAAGGCGAGGTGAGAGAGGTGGGGGAACTCTCAGGCAAGCACAAAGGTTCAGGCAGTAACGAACTCCAAGTGGGAATGAACTCCAAGTCGGGAACCAACTCCAAGGCAGGAACCCCCAAAGGCAGGAAGCCCCCAATATTTATATCCTCTCTAGACAAAGGGCAGAGTTACCACTTCCTTAGGCATGAAAGGGCACAGCCAATCCCAGCCTGATTCCAGTGCGGGCACTGCACAGGGCACTTCTCATGAGGGCAGGACCCCTTTGCTCACCTCCTCCACGCCTGCAGGGCAGGGGAGGGGTTGGGGGGAACCAGGTGGCTTTTGCTCTCCATTCAAGCCACGGAGGGAGAGCAATTTAGGGATATACAGGGCTCCAGGACACGCTGGCCTCCACTTAGACATGAATCCATTGACAGCCACTCTTTCGGTGCAGCCATCAAGCCAGTTCTTTATCCATCTCATGGTCCACCCATCAAAACCGTGTTTCACCAGCTTGGAGACCAGGATATGGTGTGGGACAGCGTCAAAAGCCTTGCTCAGGTCCAGGTAAATGACATCAGTTGCTCGCCCCTCATCTATTAATGTTGTGACCTGCTCACAGAAGGCCACCAGGTTTGTCAGGCAGGATTTGCCCTTGGTGAACCCAGGCTGATTGTACCCAATCATCTCTTCACTATTCTTCTGTCTCAGTAGTGCCTCCAGGAGGATCTGCTCCATGATCTTAGCAGGCACAGTTGACAACTCATTGAAATGCTCAACTTTATATTTTTTATGCAGTAAAAACACTGAAGGTACTGCCTGTTTTGCTACATCTGTGGGAAGTAGGGGTTTGTCTGTACATTTTTGCTTGGTTTACATTATAGCTCTCTGGAGCTCTGTGTACTGCTATTTCTTTTTCCACGGTAAATTCTTCTTAAAGTGGAGCAAACGTAGTTATTCAGCTGTTAGAATTAAATGTTCTTCTTTGTTCACTGGAGACTTGTCCTGGAGTCTTTGCTTCCTTCAAGCACAAATGCAAAGATCAGACTCTAAATAGCAAGGGCTACTCAGATAAACATTGATAGAGAGAAACATGCTCAGGTCCTTCTCTAAGTGGTATACTGGACCGTGATGGTGAAGAGCAGCATCTTCTTCTGGGAAGGCAGAATGCTGCTCACCAAGGATGATTTTTGCTTTTCAGATGGCTGTTTCCACCAAGATAATCAGCTGAAAGAGCCACAACGCAACCCTGATTATGTCTCAGTCATTGACAGCCATAAGAGGTTGTATGTACCATTAAGTAATTTGTCACACATTGCGGTATGCACTGAAAATATTGTGATAGATGCAGCTACTGCTGTATATGGAGCTGTCATAAAATGGGAGAGGCAGGCACTCTGCCTTCAAAAATACAGAAGTTCCCAGTTCTATTTCATGAACTTGTTACTTTCCAGTTGAGAAGCAGCATAATTCTTACAAAACTGCTCAGTATTCTTCCCCTTATGAGCATTTTCACAATGTTTTTTTCCCCAGCTTAAGAAAGATAGAGTAATCTAGCTCAATAAATTCACAACAGGTGTAACTGTAAGAGAAAAAGATCACTTGTATGGAAGTGGTCTTCAGAAAGTCAGGGTTTCAATAAAGAACAAATAGTAATGAGCAGAACTATGCAATGGGATTCCTACGTGGGATGTTTCAGAAGAGGAACGTCGAGCTGTGGACTACAAGAAATGACCTGGATTCAGAACAGCTGTTGTCAGTGATAAAACTGAAGGATTTTACACTCTAGGATGAACCTTAGAAGATGGCATAAGCCATCCTCATCCTAAGGCAAGACTGTGTTGACATTGTTTCTGATTAGTATTTGTCTGTGCTAGAAAAATGAAAACACCACTGCCTCCTGAGGCCATTTTTCTACTCCATTGCCTTCATTATCATTAGAAAACTTAAGTAAATGTATATCATATTTTTCTATGCTACAATCTTTTATTTCTCATTCAATCCATCACATGTATATGCAGAATAATCTCCTCCTGTTTGTGCAGTACTTAAATATACTTAAACTCTTGGCCTGTGATCGTTTTGTAACTCCTTTCTAGACTTTTTCTGTTTGATCTGTCTTATTCTTTAAGAATGCATATGGAAACTGGATGCCTTACTGTTAAAATATTTCCTAAAGTGGAGCAGACCAGCATCAGCTTTTTCCAGCCAGGGAGCAGCAAGGACAGCTGCTCCTCAAGAGAAGGGGAGGCAGGAGCTGGACCATGGCATCAGTCACAAGCAGAGGGAGCAGAGCAGGTCTAGCAGCACTGATAACTGTCAGGTGACCAAAGAAGTCACAGGAGTGAGGCAGGTCCTAGGTTAAGCTGGGAAGTTAAGCACACAGGTCAGGGTCATCAAGGAACATGGCAAGGCACAGGTGTGGCTGCAGCAAAGCTTATTGCACTATGCACTGCGTCTACTGAATCTGCTTTTTCCTGCTGTCTTTTTGCAGAAGGTGTTGGTTATCACCAGAACAGGATGACAGAAGACTTATTCAAGCAAAACCAACACACTTTGTTCAAAGGACCAATTTTTTGAGTGCGTTATTAGTGGAAGAATTGTTTCTATTTAACCTTAGAATATGAACTGAAAATGAAGTTACGTTCTCAAATGCAATGATGATACATATGCCATGGGCTGAATGCCATAGGCATCAGAAGAGACAGGGAGATGCCTGATGCAAGCCAATCCATTTATTGCATTTCAAACATGTGTTTTTAGACCTTTCATCAGGATACAAATTGTATTACACTGTAATTGGTTACATGTATTTGCATTAGAAATTGCATACTAATTAGCGTAGACATACATCATATCCTCTCAACAACACATACATTGTGTCTAAGCAAGCTAAGTCAGCAGAGATGGGCAAAAACCACAGGCTGCAGCCTTACATTTGTTTATATTTGTTACACCATTCTCTAAGGTCATTCCAACCTTCCACTTTATCTCAACTCAGCACTTCTGAGCTCATGCACTCTCACCTGTCCATGGCTTATGTTCCAATGTATAATATTCAGACAATGCTATAGAATCACTACATTTAATATTACTATTCCCAACACACATATGCCTTCAAACTATAATTCAGGAGCTCAACTCTCCCCAGCTTCAGTTCAGAATGAAATACCCATGAATCATGGAACCATTTAAGTTCAAAAGAAACCTTTAAGACAGAGTCCAGCCATTAACCCAGCACTGCCAGGTCTGCCACTAAACAACTAAGCACCACAGCTGCATATCTTTTAAATTCCTTCAGGGATGCTTCCCTGAGAAGTTGTTTCAAGTGATTTACAACCATTTTGGTGATGATTTTTTTCCTAATGTCCAATCTAAACCTTTCTTAGTGCATCTTGAGCCTATATCCTTTATCCTATTACTCATTGCTTGGAAGAAGAGACTGATCCTCTCCTTGCTACAACCTCCTTTCAAGTGGTTGCATAGAGTGATAAGGTCTCCCCTGAGCCTCATTTTCTTCAAACTAAACAACCCCAATTTCCTCTAAACAACCCCAATTTCCTCAGCCACTCCTCATAAGACTTGCGCTCTAGACCCCTCATCAGCTTTGTTGCCCTTCTTTGGACACAATCCATCACCTCTAAGTTTTTCTTATACGGAGAAACCCAAAACTGAATCCAGCACTCAAGGTGTGGCTTCAACAGTGACAAGTACAGAGGTATAATCACCTCCCTAGTCCTATTGGCCACCATGTATCTAAAACAGACCAGGATGCTGTTGATCTTCTTGGCCACCTAAGCACGCTACTGGCCCATATTCAGGTAACTGTCAGCCAATACTCTCTTTTTCTGCCAGGCAGGTTTCCAGCTGCCCTTCTCCAAGCCTCTAGCATTGCCTGGGGTTGTTGTAACCCAAGTGCAGGACTTGGCACTTGGCCTTGTTGAACCTCATACCATTTGCCTTAGCCCACTGACCCAGTCTATCCAGGTCCCTCTGTAGAGCTTCCCTACCCTCAAGCATATCAGCACTCCCACCTGATTTGATTTAATTTGCAAAAATACCAAGACTGCCCCAATCCACTTGTGCAGATCATTGATAAAGTTATTAAACTGACCCCAGTAGTAAACCCTGAGGGACACCAATTGTGAGTGGCTACAAACCAGATTTATCTCCATTCCCTGCACTCTTTGGGCTAAGCCATCCAGACAGATTTTATCAGGCAAAAAGTATATCTGTCTAAGCCATAAGCAGCCAGTTTCTCCATGAGGATGCTGTGGGAACCATTATCAAAGGCCTTACTAGTGTCTAGGTAGACAATGTGCATGGTCTTTTCCTTATCCACTAAGCAGATACCATTGTCATAGGAGGAGACGTTAGTCATAAATGCACGTTGACTAGGCTTGAGCACTTGGTAGTCCTGTACATGCTGTGTGATTGCAACTTAAGATAATTTGCTCCATTACCTTCTCTGGCACTGAGGTCAGACTGACTGGGTGGCAGTTCCTTAGATCCTCCTTCCAGCCATTCTTGTAGTTGAGCATCCCAATTTGCTAACCGCCAGTCAACTGGGAGCTCCCTGGTTAACCAGGACTGCTGATGAATAACTAATATGACATGGAAAGTGCATTATGCAGGAGTCAGACTTTGGAGATTATGATTTTGAAAACACAAAACCATTCAGCCAGAATGATATTCCTGTTGGACTAGTCAAGTGAATAGGATTTTTCATCTGACAGGCTTCCTCGGATCTGCACTTCTAAAGTTTGTCAGCGTCAGCTGAAAAGCATACAGCTTTACTCCATTGTTTTTTCCAGAAGGAACTGCCATTACTAGGCTGTCCTGATCTGCTAAGTCCTTACTGCAATGTGAAATCTGCACACTTAATACAGCACTTACATTTCCATTTTAGCAAATAGATCTGTCCTTACAGCTGTCTCAAAGCCTCTGATATATCCTCATCCATCCTCAGTGATTCCTTACTTATTGTCTCTTCTGAGTTCTTCCTTCTAGGTTACACTCCCCACTGCCTCCTCAAGTAGCAAATTTGTATGATGCCAAATTTACATGGCATAAAATCAGTTGTCGATCTTCAGAAGTTGCTAAGCCAACTTGAGCCTTTACTGGTGTCATTGTTTCGCCTCAGCTGGCAACTGAGATTCACACAGCTGCTCACTCACTTCCCCTGCAGTGTAACAGTGGAGAGAAATGGAAGAGTAAAAGTGAGAAACATGAGTCAAGAAAAAGACAGTTTAATAATTACAGAAAATCTGTGTGTGCAGACAAAGCAAACCAAGGAATGAGTTCACTGCTACCCATTGGCAGGTAGGTGTTCAGTGACCACCGGAAGAGCAGGGCTCCATCATGCAAAACAGTTACTTGGAAATACAAACACCATCACTCTAAATATCACCCAGCTGAATATGCTGAGCATGATGTGAGATGACATGGAATATCCCTTTGGTTAGTTGGGGTCAGGTGTCCCAGCTATGCCCACTCCCAGTTTCTTGTTCATTCTTGTTCATTCTGGCAGTGTGGTGTAAGAGACAGAAAGGGACTTGATACTATGTAAGCACTGCTCAGCAATAGCTAAACCATCCCTGTATCATCAAGGTTGTTTTCAGTGCAAATCCAAAACATAGCCTCATACCAGCTACTATGAAGAAAAAAATCTATGCCAGTCCATCTACATTTAGCCCATACCAGGGGCTAAACTATATCAGTTGTTCTATCATTCAATGACTCCGTCCCAGCAGAGAAGGAGAATCAAAAAAAGAAGATGCACAGGGTAAAAGAGATTTAATGACATATCCAAAACAATGCTAATGTCAATACAAAACACAGACCAGCAAAAGTGCAGCAGTCACAATATCCAGAAAGACATCCTTCAAGGACAGGAAAGGGACGAGCAGGATCCCAAGGAGAAGGTTGCTCTCTCCTCAGCAAACTTTCTCCTCTATACTGAGCATGATGCTCATGGTATGTGATAAACCTATGAACAACTGAAGTCACCTGCCCTATCTGACTCAGAACTGAAAACAGCTTGCAGCCTGTGGCTGATCTTGGATGGGCCTCTCTCTTCCAGCCAAAATTATGCCTTTGCACCTGAATTTGGGAGGAGCACCAGTATGCTCATCTATCATGAAAGTATTCTTGAAGTTTCTACAAATACCTCATTCTTTAATTCAGAAGTAAGTTAGCTTTATGAGGGATAAAATTATCCCGCATAAACTGCTTTAGAAAAAGCACTTCAGTGATTCATTGCTGTGCTCTGAACTGCATTTTTACAGGTAAAGGCAGAGATAAAAATGACCAGTTACCAAAACTTTTAGGGATGAATTCATATTCATGACTATCAGTTGTAAGTTCCTGAACCAAATAATGTTTTCTTGCCACTCTGTAAATGAACAGATTAAAATACATTACAGCATTCCAATGTAAATTACAAGAACAAATAAAGGCATGGACAAGTGATGTGCAGTAGATACTGAAAAGGAAACTCTGAAACATCTTAAGGATCTGGTGTAAATATTTGCACTGGAACATAATGCATTGATGGAGCAGACTTACTGAGAAATGAAGACTTGCTGCAGCTCATGTGATTCAAACAGATGTGACTACTAAAGTAAGGTATGATTACTACAAAAAGATTTCCCAAGGGACCTTTGTTCTCAGTCTTTGGAGGTACTTTGTAGTACCTTAGAACTTTTCTATTGCCTAAGGCATTTTCTAACTTTACTACTACTTTTTACTACTTTCTAGTTCCAGCAGAGCTTGTTAGGTTCTGTACAGACCTGTGAGATTCTGTCAGCAGAGTAATGAAAGACACTAAGTTTGGTCTGCTGTAGCTGTCCTCTTCCATGGTGGCATTTTAATCCATTGGTTTTCATTTGTATCCCAGCTTTAGTCAGTCAGTACAACTGTGAGCAGTGAAAATGCCTAAATTTTCAAGTCTGAAGTAACACTTTTGGATATTTGTTCTTGCAGAGACTGTCACTTTATCAGTGTCCCTTTCACTCCAAGATTTATGGGATTTCATTAGGAAGATGATTTATGATGAGAACTATTCCCACCATGATAGCAATTTGTCCTAAATGTCAGGAATAATTATGAAAGCAGCAGATTGTGATGTATTTTACACTTCTTCTAAGTCATAATCAGAAGATAGTAGTCATCTATATGACTGCCAGAGGAAACGTGTGTGTGCACGTAAGCCATTGCACAACAGCTAAGAGGAACATAGGGTCAGAATAAAATAGTGCTGGAGACACAAGAGGAGAGAAGGAGGAGAGGAAGTCCTCCTGGCACTGGCACAGGCATTGGTGGAAAACCATACTGAGGCAGATATCCACACCGCGGCTCATGGAGGACCCTATGCTGCAGTAGGTGGACATGCCCTTTATTTTGACACTGTCTTGGTGATGAGGGAAATTGAGAGAGTGGGCATCTGGAAGTCAGGCTAAGTTAACCCAACACATTTAATCAGCACTTTCAGGTTCTGCCTATAGATGCTTTTTACTGTAGGGCATTGAAAAAGGTATAATTACTACAGGTGCAGCCAAAATAATTACAATCATACATTATTTCCTTGCCTTTACATGTTCCTTTTAATTCAATGTGTTAAAACCAAAAAACAACAGAGAGATCTTTTTAAAAAATAGCTTAGTAGGATCAATTTGTCCTCACTGTACATCTCTACATTTTAGCCAGCTTCCCAATTCCCTCACATTTTGCTGCACAATTGCTGTGCTTAGTTATGGTTATTAATACATTTCTCACTATGAAACGCACCTGTGGCTTTTACCTTAGACACTAATAAATTGAGTGAATAGCAGGAAAATGAAAAATCCCAAAGACTGACATTTTTTAGTAACCCAGTATTTTACCAAAGAAGGTCCATAGCCTGACTTGAACTATCTTAAATAGCTTCATTACAGGATACAAAGCTTATAATTCTGTCACTTGTTAAGTACATCATAAATGTACAAAATGTTTAACATGAAGATGGGTAGGGAGCAATAGAGTCAAATGATACCAATAAATATTTACAATTAAGAGAAACAGAGCTCCTATTTAGCTGAGTCCTTCAAATGAATTCAATTTAGACTTAAATACATCCCTACTCTACTGCAAAATTCTTGTAAATCTGAATTCAGCGTAGAGTTAGTTTCATAGTGGCATGAGAAAGCAGATCAGTGTAAGGGGCTTTGAAATGTAGGGAACTTTTTACTGAAAAAATAAAAGAAATATTTCAAACTTTTTTTTTTTTCCTCATTGAAATGCTTGCAGGCCTCTCTCACACCATGTTTTGTAAAGTCTCTAAGTCTTACACA